>NC_090172.1:30412933-30770323 GCF_024679245.1 Pseudorasbora parva
CAAATCAATCCGCTGATTCACGACCGTTTGTTTCTTTATTTGAGGTTTGAAAACAAACGCGGAAGAGAAGACAATGCTGAATAAAGTCGTATTTTTTGTTATTTTTGGACCAAAATGTATTGTTGATGCTTCAAAAGAGTCTAACTAACCAAATGATGTCACATATGGACCACTTTGATGATGTTTTCATTATCCTCTGGACGTGGACAGCAAGTGGGCATACACTTATATTCAAAGGACAGAAAGCCCTCGGACTATATCTAAAATATCCAGGCTATTCTCACAAAAATGCGTATAAATAGTACGAGTGTGCAATGTCGTGGAATGTATACACCAAAACTCATTTTGGCGTGTCTATGGCACGCTGTTTTTCGCGTGCATATGATACGCACTTTATGGCGTATTATACATACGAACATGTGGATGTTACTTTGACACGTACCACCACCTAAGCATTTTGGCAGACCATGTACACGTTCATGTAAACAGTATTCCCTGGTGGCTGTGACCTCTTTCAGCAGGATAATGCAATCTGCCACAAAGCAAGCATGGTTCAGGAATGGTTTGACGAGCACAAGTGCTGACTTGGCCTCCAAATTCCCCAGATCTCAATCCAATCGAGTATCTGTGGGATGTGCTGAAAAAAAGCCAGATCCATGGAGGCCCCACCTCGCAACTTACAGAACTTAAAGGATCTGTGGATGACATATTGGTGCCAGATACCACAGCACACCTACAGGGGTCTAGTGTTGTCCATGCCTCGACAGGTCAGAGCTGTTTTGGCAGAAAATGCCGGACAAACTAAATATCGAGATATTAATATTAATATTAATATTAATATTAATAATAGTGTTATGCCTGATCCGTCTTTATATACACCAATCAAGTATAACATTATGGTGAAATGAATATCTTCATCACAGCATCTGTTAGTGGGTGGTATTTATTAGACAGCAAGTGAACATTTTGTCCGCAAAGTTAATGTGTTAGGAGTAGGAAAATGGGCAAGCGTATAAGGACTCCACTAGACCCCTGAAGGTGTGTTGAAGTAACGTATACGCAGCTGGCCATATACGTGATGTAAAAGAAAATGTGATTCATCAGACCAGGCCACCTTCTTCCATTGCTCCATGTTAGAGTTCTGATGCTCACATGCTCACTGTTGGCGCTTGCGGAGGTGGACAGGGATCAGCATGGGCGCCATGGATAGTCTGCGGCTATGCAGCCCTGCACGCAGCAAACTGCAATGCACTGTATATTCTGACACCTTTCTATCTAGCATTGACTTCTTGTGTAATTTCAGTTACAGAAGCTTGTCTGTTTGATCTGACCACACAGGCCAGCCTTCACTCCCCACGTGCATCATTGAGCCTTGGCCACCCATGACCCTGTTGCCTTTTCAACTCTGTTCCTTCCTTGGACCACTTTTGATAGATTCCGCTGCAGACCGGGAACACACTAAAAGAGCTGCAGTTCTGGAGATACTCTAACCCAGTCGTCCAGTCATCACAATTTGGCCCTAGTCAAAATCCTTCAAATACTTATGCTGAAGTGCATAAGCCACTGTGCAATCCAGTCAGAGATTTTTGGTAACACTTTCTTTATGGTCCAATCGTCACTTAAAGGTCCCGTTCTTTGCGTGTTTTCGAAGCTTTGATTATGTTTACAGTGTGCAATATACACTCAAAAAAATTTCTCTTTAAACTTACTTAATATAATTATGGACAGTGGTTCCACACAAGCTAATTATGTCTTATTAACATTAATAGATTTTTTTGAATCTATGCAAGCTCCTTGTGTTGTGACAACACAATTGAATGAGAGAGAATCTAAGTGAAATTGTACTGTCCAACCAAATCAATGGTATTGCTTCCATGTAACTTAAACCTTTTAAGTTCGGTGAACTTGCTTTAGTTCATTTAAAACTGGCTAAATATGTTTCACTCAACCAACACAAGGAGATTTGTCTCAAATAACTTATTTAAATTATGGACAATGGTTCCATCCAATTAGTTTTTGTTACTTTAACTCAATGTTTTCTATTTAAAGTTATGCCATTCAAATCAGCATTTTGTTTGTGTGTGTTTGTCTTGTAGAGTCATAAAAAAGTCAAGATGCATAACAAAGAATCAAACTGTATTTGTTAAAGGGTTGCAATTACATTCAAGACACCTGTGCAAATGCATTAACATAACATCATACTGTTAAGAGTTAGTTTTTAAGTTAAAAAATAAAAATAATAACCTCTATAAAACTTGGTAAAAGATAAATACAATTAAATTAAAGGGTAAGTTCACCCAAATATGAAAATAATGTAATTTATTACTCATCCTGATGCCGTTCCAGACCTCTAAGACCTTTGTTCCTCTTCAGACACAAATGAAGATATTAGTGTTGAAATCCGATGGCTCAGAAAGGCCTTCATTGGCCACAATGTCATTTCCTCTCTCAAGACCCATAAAGGCACTAAAGATGTCTTTACCACGCCCATCTCACTACAGTGGCTCTACAATCATTTTATGAAGCAACGAGAAGAGTTTTTGTGCGCAAAAAAAACCCCTAAATAACTACGTGATGGCCGAAAACATTTCTTCCTGAAGCTTCGGAGTGTTATGAATTAGCAGATCGATTCAGCGGTTCGGATCGCGGGGCTTTAAAATCGCTGACGTCTTTAGTAAATTTTATGGGTTTTGAGAGAAGAAATGTCATTGCTGCCAGTGGAAGCCTTTCTGAGCCATTGGATTTCAACAAAAATATCTTCATTTGTGTTCAATGATGAACAGAGGTCTTACGGGTCTGGAACATCATAAGGGTAAGTAAATAAATTACATTATTTTCATTTTTGGGTGAACTAACCCTTTAAATGATTTTTACAAAATTTAGACAATTACATTAACATTTTGGCATTCCAGGAAGTCCTTACGCAAACATATCAGAGAAGAGCTTGGTCTTCAGTGTTTAACAGCTTGGTCTTCAGTGTTGCACTTTATTGGATAACTTGTTGACATCCAGCTCCAGAATTAACTTTTGCAGTACATTGAATGTGTACCTGAGTTCAGGAGGGTAGCTCAAGTTCAGTCCATATATCAGTCATGGCTGTTGCATATGGGACACTGCTAAGATCCTGAAGAAATGTTGACCCTCTAACACCACTCCCACATCTGCTGGGCTGTCTTCTATGTATTGCACCTTCAAGTCTTATTACATAAATTCCCATCACTGTCTTCTAGATCGCCTCCTCAGTGCTGGCAATGTCTGCATCCTAGAGGGGACATTTAAAAAGAATACAATACTCTTAAATTCTTGTGTGTTAACTTTAACAAATCATTTAGCATGCTGGAAAATGCAGAAAACATTTATAAAGCACATATACTCACAATATACTCCCAAATCAGACTGCTAGGGTCTTCATTCAGGTAGACACCGAGAGATTCGATTATGCATTCTCTCTTCACTTCAATGCCATCAGTCTAAAGATACAAATAAGAACATTAACAAAATATAGCCTTTACATTCAGCTCTCTACCACATGTAAATGTGTAAAACATTCGAGCGATCTAATTTAGGCAAACTGATGAAATTGCATTTTGCACCAAATATTACACACACACACACCGAAATTTTTGCATGCGAATTTCGGACTGAGTGTGCAAAGACCTTTAGTATTGTCACTGTTTTCTCTAATGCACTAATTGATACTATATCAGTGCAATAAGCTGTAGCAGAATTCATAAAACTTTAGCCTAAATACTATCATTGTGCCAAACCATGGATTGTAACAAAAGTCAGCAAAAATATTACTACTTTTTAAAAATCTTAAAAAGCAATAGAGTGCTTCACTTACCTTAGCAAAAAAACGTAGCTCTCTATCAAAGAAGTAGTGACATTTCTTCATTTCACCATAGGTACGGATGAACTGGAAAAGACATGATGAAAAACATACTGTCATTCATTCATTCATTCAATCATATATATGTATGTATGTGTATATATATATATATGTATGTATATATATATATATATATATATATATATATATATATATATATATATATATATATATGTATGTATATATATATATATATATATATATATATATATATATATATATATATATATATATATATATATATATATATATATATATATATATATATATATATATATATAAAATGTGTAATTTCTAAGCATTTTCCTCCCATAAATGCTTAAGGTGGCTAATAATACTGAGAGGGTAATATTACAAGATCAAATTCTTATTAATAAACCACAGGCTGTGCGCAGATAAACAGATTAACCAGAAAATGAACTCTTAACATGATGTGTAACGTTAATGTTAAGTAAACTGAATGTGTTGCAATGCATTCATATGCTGGCAGGGTTAATCTGCATGTAGTACGGTTTATTAATAAGGTGTACACTAACTTCATAGTTAAAAACGTCACACAAACGTCCTTCGAAGTCGCTTATTTCAACGTAAATAGCTCATAACCACGACTTCAGAAATGGGAATTAACGTAACATAATACATTTACGATAGCACGTGAAGGCAGCATGCACGCCACGTGGAAATGTCTGTTACTAAACGCGTTGCATTCATATTTCTATGCTTTATTTGTATGTTTTCCCGGAGTTTGATTTTTATAGTACATTAAGCCACTTTAAATGTTTTTCACTTCAAGCGTTTTTGAATGCCTGATAACTGCTTGTTTTATTAACTTAAAAGAAGTTAGAATTTAAGTATGTTGCCCAAATATTTTTTCCACGTCCATACATAACGTTACATATATAAGTGTTATGTATTAACGTTAATATACCTTACAGAGAATCACATGCACATTAAACTCACCTTTCAATCGCATGAATGAACTCCCAAAAATGTCACAACATTTCCCACAATACTTGACAGTTAAACAACAGACATCCCAGAACAGACTTAACGAAATATTAACAGAAATGAAAGACTTTGCCTTTAGATAAACTTTATATTTTCTTACCTTGCCACCTTCTTCGTGCTGCGCGTCGTCTTCAAGTTCATCCAATACGTTGGAAATCGTCACATCCGGGTTTTTTTTTTTTTTTTGAATTGCGAAATGAAACCGTTTACATTAGTTTAACGATTGATAATTAAGTATAGTGGAAAGTGATGCAGGTTAAGTTAATTTAACGCAATACAATAGTGTTTTGGTGGCAAAATAAATATATATGTGTTATTTTAACAAAAAATATTTGGGTAAAAAGAACAGTGCCACAAAGTCATTTTTTTGAGTGTAACATGAGTTCATGTTTCGCGTGTAAAAAAAAACAGTATTATTCACACAATTTACTTATCTGTACACCGTTGTTTTCTCTGTCCTAAAAACGGCCTGATGATTTCCTTGTTCTATGAAGTCCCGTCTTCAGAAACACGTAACAAATTCTGATTTGGCCAGTACTTCCCATGTTGAGATTGGACAGCAGCTTAGCGCACTTTGCCCGGAAAGGTCCCGCCTCTTACCATAACGGGGAGATGCAAGCGCTAAATGCGCGCTATTCTCCACGTGGGAGAGCAACAAGACCACCCCCCCTATTTTGCGTGTTCTTGTGGGCGGAGAGTTAGGCAACAAACGGGTTTAGTGACGTCATTCCTGCCAGGAAGTGCAGAGGTTTAGTCCAAACCGGCCGTCCGCTGTAGGCTTTGAAAGGGAACTTCTGTTAAATAAAATATCTTGCTTGGCATTGAACTTTGAGCTTTATAATTTTACAGGTATTATTTATGCTCTAACAGCAACATTTCACACTAACTAAAGTTTGAAAGATGGAATCGCGAAGAATGGGACCATTAAAAAAAATGATCCTCAACCATCAACCAGTAGGTGGAATACACCAGCTGATTTCACCCATACTATATCACATGCATATTTTTAATAAAAATTGTGTTCAGGTCTTTTGTTTTCATTAGATAATGCTGAAACACACTGAAAAAAGGAGCTCAATTATAACACAATAAAACAAGACAAAGATATTAGATCCATATTTACGGAGGCTGTTGCATGAGTGTGTGTTCTGGCCTTGTCAAATAAGAACATCCATCATACATTATCAATGGGCCACTGCCCAGGCTGATAGAGACCCATCCACATGACATGTCTGGATGTGAACCAGTGGCTTCCATGACCCCCTCCATCGGAGCAGCTTACAAATCTGGACAGAGTTTAGCATTCCAGGCCCTGACTGCCATCCAGATGGCCTGGTCCCAGCTGAACCCACTGACACTGGCCATTATTCTCCTCCTTCATGGTTGGAGGCCTCAGCGATTCATAATACAAAAATGGAGATGAGGATAATTGCTGTTGTTACCCAAGGTTTTTGAGTGGAATAATAAATAATAAAAAGAGGAGGTTAGAAAATGGAAAAGGCATTGCAATTTTAGTACATTGTATGGATATAATTTGTTTAACCAATATACTTTATTTTTTTATTTTTTAGATGGAGCATATGAAATGGGAACTGTGATGGCGTACAGTCATATTTCTGCTAATTTTTTATTTATTTTTTGACTATGAAATCTTATTAAATAACCTTAATTTTTACAAAAAGCTAACCGATTGCCTTAAAAAAATCCCAGAGTAAATTAAAATAGGAATAGTATGGTGTACTGACAAATGCTTAGTTAATGGAGTTCCCCTACACAAGAGTGCATGTCACTAGACAAGAACTGTAGAGAATACTTGGTAATTTACTTTATATGTACTCTTGAGTTAGTACACTCTAAAAAATGCTGGGTTAAAAACAACCCAAGTTGGGTTGAAAATGCACCGACCCAACAATTGGGTTGTTTTAACCCAATGGTTGAGTTGTTCTTACCCAGCAATTGGGTTGTCTTAAGCAACTTTAACCCAACCACTGGGTTAAAACAACTCAACCATTGGGTTAAAACAACTCAATTGTTGGGTCGGTGCATTTTCAACCCAACCTGGGTTGTTTTTAACCCAGCATTTTTTAGAGTGTAGCTATACATAATTCTAATTCCCAGAATACACAGCAGTATGAATAAATTAAGCAATTACTTTATATTTTTGGTTTTATTTGCTTATTTTATTTCCTGCCTTGTGTAAGAATTAGCAAATAACAAAGACAACAAATAATCAATTTATAATATAATCTATTTCACAAAGTGTTTATGATGCAAGTGTTAACAGTACAATTTTAATAAATCTTAATTCTACATGAAAAGTAAACTAGTTCATTATAATTAGCCTTTTGCCGGCCCCTCTCCCAAATGGCCATTGTCCAATCACACATCATAGCAACCGTTACTATGTGAGCAAGTCCGACAAACATTGACTCTAGATGGTGAAGCTTTGCACGATGTTTGTGAATCGGACACTATATATTCTAGGCATAGGTAGCGGTGGGCTGATCCCACACAATCTCAATCCTGGAGGGCCACTGTCCTGCAGAGTTTAGCTCCAACCCCAATCAAACACACCTGAAATAGCTAATAAATGCCTTTATTAGCTGGTTCAGGTGTGTTTGATTGGGCTTGGAGCTAAAAAGGGGTCCGCCAACAGACGCGCAGGTCAGTGGCGCTTGGAGCCGGGCAGCGCCATGTCTCAGGTATCTCACACCGGACGAGCACATTATATAGGCGCGAGCTCAATTTTAAATCGACTTCTGACAGAAGAGCTGCACGAAGGTTGTATCTTGTAGCACAGGGTGAAATCAGTATGTACATTAACGATTTGAGGGAAACATAATATACATTTAATATAAACCTTGAAATGGAGCTCTGTGGCGCGGCAGGATTTAGAACAACTTCCTGAGTCGCCACAGACAGGCGTCGGATTGCGCCACCGGTGTGCGTACACTCATTGAAAACAATGTGTTCCAATTTTAGAGACGGCGCAGCGCCGAGCTTCACATCCGGTGTGCGACACCCTAAACTCTGCAAGACAGTGGCCCTCCAGGACCGAGATTGGGGACCCCTGCCCCAAACAATAAAAAAAATACCATAAATTATTATTAATGTCAGTATTTTTTCCATTATTAAAGGTGCATTATTTAGTATTTTTGCAGTAAAATATCCAAAAACCACTAGGCCAGTGTTATGTTGTTCAGTTGAGTACTTACAATATCCCAAATGTTTCCAACTATTTGTAAATTGTGAGAAAATTGCTATTTTAACTAAGGACCGGGACGTTTCAGTATAGGATTTGAGCGAGTAGTCTGTCAATTGCGTCATATCTACGCTACCCTCGGTTTTATTCTTCAGAAGCGCTTTTCTCTTAGCAGTGTGAACATTTCACAGCAGCGCAAAGCGAATGCACAGAGTAACGTCATAACATAATTTTAAACACACTTAAATGTATCTGATATGATGAACAGAGCTGATTTACCTGACCGGAAAAAGCAGAAGTGCGCACGCCCGGCGACTGTGTCCCGTCCCGTCATAATAAAAGTCCTGGTACTGCACGCCGTGTGTTTGTATAACAATCGCTCCAGCGGCCGTGCTCAGCTTCACAACACTCAGTTCTGCTCTGCTTTACACTACAGTAAAGTTAATAATCACCTCCATCAACATGATTTCAACATGAGTCCTATTTTCCACCGGCTGTGAAGTGAAGACCACATGTCCCAAGATGCTGCGCTCAAACTTTGCGTCAGCGTTAGAGAACTGGTGACTTTGGGGGCCATTTTAGTACAGTGAACTCATTGTCATGTTCAAGAAACCAATTTAAAATGATTCAAGCTTTGTGACATGGTGCATTATCCTGCTGGAAGTAGCCATCAGAGGATGGCTACATGGTGGTCATAAAGGGATGGACATGGTCAGAAACAATGCTCAGGTAGGCCGTGGCATTTAAATGATGCCCAATTGGCAATAAGGGGCCTAATGTGTGCCAAGAAAACATTCCCACACCATTACACCACCACCACCAGCCTGCACAGTGGTAACAAGGCATGATGGATCCATGTTCTCATTCTGTTTACACCAAATTCTGACTACCATCTGAATGTCTCAACAGACTCATCGGACCAGGCAACATTTTTTCCAGTCTTCAACTGTCCAATTTTGGTGAGCTTGTGCAAACTGTAGCCTCTTTTTCCTAGTGGAGATGAGTGGTACCCTGTGGGGTCTTCTGCTGTTGTAGCCCATCAGCCCCAAGGTTGTGCGTGTTGTGGCTTCACAAATGATTTGCTGCATACCTCGGTTATAACAAGTGGTTATTTCAGTCAAAGTTACTCTTCTATCAGCTTCAATCAGTCGGCCAATTCTCCTCTGACATATATATATATATATATATATATATATATATATATATATATATATATATATATATATATATATATATATATATATATATATATATATATATATATATATATATATATATATATATATATATATACATATATATATACATATATATACACACACACACACCTACAGGGAGGATGCACAATATTTCTGAGGGAGTAGATTCAGCAGAGCCAGTACATTAAAACAAGCTTCATGTATTTTATTCTAAGCACCATATTCTCCTTTCATAATTAGTGACAATTTTCATGACATTCAACCCATTTAATAGTCAAGAACACTTACAGTTGGAAATAAGTTAATGGCAGAGCTAAACAAATATTACTGTAGATATAAAGCCTCTCACTGTTGGATATGCATCAAATACATAAAGTGCTATCATGAATGGCTCTCTGTTTAGAGTAAGTTACTTATATTGCTCTTCAGCAAATTGTAATTACCAAAACACTCTCATACTGAAATTTTGTGTATTTTTATTGCTCGCCTTAATTTTCACAATATAGTAGTGCAATTTTAAAACTTAGAATAGCCAACTTTGCAGATTTCAAATTAAATCGGGCTACTTTCATTATGGGATGATTTTTTTTTATTTGGGTTTGACATATCGCACAATTTAAATTCGAATGTAAGGGTTTTTGGATTACCAACAGCTATAGATGATGTGCATAAGACTGAGAAGCCTCCTTAGCTAGTCATTAGAGAGATTTCAGATTGCTGCTCTAGGATAACACTGTCTGTAACTGCTGGTCTAAAATCAGTTTCCATCCCCAAAACAAAACCTTGATTATCAGTGAAAAAGAAAAAGCTGAGACTGCCCTTCTTACTGTGTTGAAGTTAAATGACCCACATTTGTTTTTTAAACAGCTTGAAACACTGTTTAAACTATTTATTTCTAGTTTAAATTGTGTGGCTTTTTCTCATTAAGTGTCATCAATGTGCATCCAAAGCTATGAAAAAGCTAGATGTTTTTTTGAATGGCTGTACACATTTTGGTGACTAATTTGCTGTTTCCTTTCAAAAGATACACTTAATGCAGTTGCTCAGTGCCATGGTGAATGTCTCATTGTGATCAGCTGTGAAAAAGTGTGTTTAACACATCAATTAAATTGACCCAAAGGTATTATCGTCTCGGTTGGTGACCATACTTGCGCACCTGGTACATGAGGCTATAGATGAGCCGCAGTTGGAATCTGAGTTCAGGTGTAATTTTGAAAATAGACATATTATAACATTTTTTCTGATGACGATGTAAATATTACTTTATTGAGTGATGGGGCCTCAATGCATGGTCATGTGGTTGACGATTTTGTTACCAGGTGTCAGCTATTTCAATAGGTAGACATTGTCAGCCGACAGCCAGCTATATAAAACGACTCAATAATAAATAAAAATAAAAAATCTACAATGGAAATGTAACTGAAATTAGGCCAATATATTGGATGAGATATGTTCTCTTTGTATTATTTGAATTTTCTCTCTCCTACTAGTCCTGTACAGCATGACCAGGTTATGATGACTAATAAACTTAGGTGAACTCAGATTGTGTTTGTTGCTCACACCCTGACAAAGGCTCATTAGCCACAACACATATGTGTCCTGGGGGGTATTCCAGAAAGCAGGTTATGTGACATAACCGGGTATGTTTAAGAGCAAGTTAGAGGATAACCTCAACTTTTGGTTCCAAAAACGAAGGGTAGCCATAGCAACTCACTCTCTGAACATAACCTGCTCCGGAATGTCAAGTGTTATACCCAGCCGGATCTCACGAAAATGTGTATAAATAGTACAAGTGTGCAATGTCGTGGAATCTATACGCCAAAACTAATTTTGCATTGCATATGATACACACTTTATGGCGTATTATACATACGAACCCCCCAACCCACCACCCTAATCCTAACCAAGAGCGTGTCATATACACGCCATAAAAAAACATCGTATCATATCCAAAATGAGTTTTGCGTATAAATTCCATGACATTGCACACTTGTACTATTTATACGCATTTACTTGTGATCGGGTTGTTATACTATTTTTTTCTTTTTCTTCTGAACAGTGTAATACTACGCTGCCGAAAGCTGAAACACTCTCAGTAGGTGTCTTCAGCAAAACTGGTCAATTATACAACAAGATAAATATGCAGTTATCCATACTTGTGCAACACAAGTCGGATAACATATTTCAACTTACAGTGTTTGAAGGTTTCGTAGTGAAGAATTTTTTTTATGTTGTTGTTGTTGTTGTTCTTTTGTTTTGTTTTCAGTTTTAAATTCATTGCTGAAAATGATGGATACATGTGCGACTATATATTTATGTTTAATTTCCCCATGGTGCTGAGTAGCTCAGCATCTTGTTCCACTTCATCAGGGAATAGGGTTACAGTCAAGTAACCCCAAGCATTTCTTCATTCCATTTTCACATTCAAAAACATATTTTAAAGGATGTTTGTCTGTCGCAGCATTTAAAATCGATTATTTATTTGGCAAATTGCATGGAAACCAATAGGGTTTCCAATACAAATGGAATAACGATAAACATTTTAGTAAAAGTTTTCAAATGTGTATATTAAAATTGTATTTTTTTATTTATTTTTTAAATAACATTTTCATTGGTCAACCTTACTTTGTGAAAAATGGACCCTGGAATTTATTTATTTATTTATTTATTGTTGTGATGAAAAAGCAATTTCTGAATTTGCCAATATCTGAATAATCAGGATTTTTTTTATATACGTGTATATACACTACATTTCTGACAAACATGAAACCTTTAGCTGTCCAAATAGTGCTGATGTGGGTGATGGGGTGAAATGAGTATTTTTACGTTCATCACATAAGTGCAGGCTCCAGATCTCATGGAATCAGCAGATGCTGAAAGAATTGCCATTTTGTGATGAGAGAATGTGTGACTCTCTGAAACAGCGCAGCACAACTGATTTCTAAGACCTTTTCATTCCTAATATTAATATCCCTTACCAACGTGGCCTATCAATTCAATCACTGCAGAAAAACAGCCTCTTGCTGCGTTTAATCAAGACATTAGGTCTCAATTTTCGTTCATTTTTGCAATCCAATCATTTCCATTCTCTTGGTTAAATCTTAGTGGACACATCCTGCTGGCAATATAGAGTGCAAAATGAATTTCTGGTTTCTTTAATTTTTTTATATTTCCAATTAGTTTCATACTTTTTCTTTCTCTGCTTTATTTGCTCAGAAACTGCAAAAAGCTGATCCATTAGAGAAATCAAATGGCCAGTGAGCATAAGGTATTCCTACAATAAGGAGAACAAGAGAAATTGGTGTATACAATTGTATACAGGAGCAAAGTAGTATTTTAGCTGAGAGACAGTAATGGTGCTTTTGTCAAGGTACATTAATGCTTCGGCTATGTGCAAGGAGTGTTTTTGAAGGGTGAATATGCTTTAAGTTGTGCATTAAATGATTAGTTTTACAGTGAATGAAAGAAGCAAGCCAATGGATGAAAAAATGGTAGCACATTTTTTAAAGGCTTCAAGACATCCATTTCTTAATGATTGTTCACTTTGTTTGGCTAGTGAGGACTATCTCACATGACTGAATACAGTGGCCGACTTCTCCCAGATAAGATACTCTGGAAGAAAGGCCTCTGTATGCCTAGTGTGAAAATATGTAATGCATAAATAACTTGAAAATGTAAGAACAACAACACAAATAAAAACAAAACAAACATTGAGCTGGCTGCTGTAGTCTGTTTTGCCATGAAGATTTCAAAACAAATTCTAAGTTATTTGAATCTACGTTCTCTGTATAATCATCCATTTATTTACTAAGATACATCTATTGAAATGGAATAAAAAAAACAATAGGGTATTTACTTTTGACTCATGAAGACTCTACACGTACATAAATAAATATGTTGTGCTATACACTCTCAATTAGGGCTGCATTAGTTGGTCGATTATTTATACGATCGATTAATTGGATAAAAAGGCATTTTTCATTTTATTGACAAAACATGCTATTCCACATCCTGCCCAATGCTGTCCTTCCAACAGGCATGTCAGCTGTGTTTTATGAACTAACATATAAATCTACCTTTACCAGAATAAGCCATGGTTTTACACTGAAAATAAATAAATAAATAAATAAATAAATAAATAAATAAATAAATACATACATACATACATACATACATACATACATACATACATACATACATACATACATACATAAATAATAGGGTTATTGTAGTTATTCAATGGTAACCACAAATTAACCATAGTTTTTTTTTTTTTTTTTACCAGTCACTTGTGTGGTTATACAAGGGGTAATCAATACGGCAAAAGCATGATTTTATTATAATAAAAACATGGTTTTATGCTCCAATAGAACCATGGTTAATTTCTATAAGTGTACATCTGTGCTATAGCCTACATTGTGCAAAAAAAGTTGGAGTTTAAATCCCTATATTAAAATGATATACAAAACACAAATCCAGTGTTATGATCTCTCTCTCTAGCTCATCTCTCTATATTAACTTACACACTGTTATCCCTTTAAAGTCACAACTCTCATAAAATACTTAACCTAAAGTTGGCGTCCAACAGCAGATATTTCAGGAAAATTAATGTTTTCGCGCTAATTGTGTCCCTATCGACTGCGTTCTATCTTTTTGACGTGTATGCCTGCCCGTCACTTGTTCAGTGAAGTTTGAAGTTTAACACAAACTGTCAGGACGCGCTTTAATGCAAAATGGGAAAACTTGTGTGAATTAGTAGCATTTACAGATGAGGATATTACTACTGTTTTCTATATAGATCAGTGGATAACCTGTACAATGAACATTTTGCACTGAGAAGGACACACACATATCAAACAAAGAGGGTATGTTAAACTAATGCAGTTCCTCAAAGCTTACAATAAACAATTCTCATGTTTTGGGCACTTGGATCATGTACCTTTCCTGCAACAGATCACTCTGTTTCCACTCCACTATTTCTAGATGAACATTTGTCCATAAAAAGGCATGGTTCAGTGCTGTAATTTAGCACCACTGATGGAAGCTTTGTGTACAGAGAGCCAACCCGACTAATTAATTAATGTGAATCATTATCGTGATTTTCATTATCGATTATTATCTATTTTATTGATTTTTTTTTTTTTTGCAGCCCTACTCTCAATATACAATATTAAATAATCTTATTGCTAAGTTTATAGTGAACTGGTTAGATATAACATTTATCTCACATCTTAATGGATTATGTTCCCCAGTACTAATAAAGATGCATTGTTGATCATTAAACAAACATGCAGCATCTTGCACTTCACATTATGCTAATCTGAATCACCCTTAAGTACGTTTTAGACCCTCATTTCCATTCGCAATATACTTCAAGAATCAAACAATTGTCCACTTATCAGACTAATGCGACAGCATCCATCTGAAAGAAATATTTCCCCTGGAAATACATCATCACCTTTGAGCAATAAGTTATGTGTGGTGTGGATAGCATGCTTAATTGGTGTAAGCAGTGAGCTTACACTTCAGTTCATTAGAATGCCACAGATCATTTTACAATGTTGGATGAACAGCAATTTAAGCAATGTACAACCAAGCTTTCTTCTGTGGAACACAATGGAAGATGTTACCATTGAGTGACGTAGAACTTCTTATTTTACAAACTGTCAATAAGAACAAGTAGATTTACATGTACGGCTAATAAAGTTAAGAATAAATCAAAATAATTAAATTAAAAATTAAAAAAACAAAAAAAAAACAAACAAAAAAAAAAACATCTACTGTACTGAAATAGCTGATTGGACACTGCAACAGTCTTCTTCCCCCAAATTGAAATTAGCTCCAGTCAGATGTATTCAAAACTTTGAGATGGTTTATTTATTCTGTGACCCTACAGAGGATAATCGGTTTGGAGAATGTATAAATAAATGGATGACTGTTAATTTCCAATCCAAAATTATATAACTATGTGCTCTTTTTGTTTTTCTTCAAAATGAAAACTCATTTTGTGCTGTCTAGTTTGAAGCCATGCCTACTCACTTAAAAATGTTGGGTTAAAAATAACCCAACACGTAACCCAACTGTGGGTTGGTATAGCACCTACCCAACATTGGGTTATTTTAACCCAATGCATTGGGTTAAAAAACAGTTGGGTTAAAAGTAACCCAACAGTTGAGTTAAATTTTTATTTTTATTCATGCCATTATTTTAATAAATAAAATACCCATTGTTTTCAAATACAGATTTTTTATTTGTATAAAACAATAAATGTGCTTTAAAATATATATTGTAAATGTCAAACTAAATATTGGGGAGTAAATATTTATTGTAAATATACATAAATGTGTAAATATTAAATTCAAAATACACAGCACACATAATACACAAAAATGTACATAAGGTAAACATACATAAAAGGTGTATATACAAAACAAAAATTAAAAATGAACACAACAAATATTAAATTAAAAACCTATACAAATATGGACAGAATACACAAATTCATAATATTAAATTCTTCCAGAAATAAACAACTTTATTAAAAAAATCTACATTGTACACTGTATGCCTTGATGTGTTGTAAACATATGTAGCAAAACAAATACAAATTATGATAATCAAAGTTTTTAATGAGGCAGCAAAATATATATTCAAGTTTGCATGCTACAAAATCTCCCAAATGGGGCAGAGGTCTTTGGATAGTTCATGTCATAAATAAATAAAAAATCTGAAACATACAGCCAGTGCTTGAAATAAGGTCTTCTGTTCAACTGCCTCCACAGTGAAAATGAAAAAAATCAGCGAGGTCTCTTTGTCACCAAGCATCGTCATGTGGATCCTGGCTTGTCTCGCTGTTCAGCTAATGCACCATGTTAGTTCCAACCTTAAAAGAATAAAAAAAGTTCAGTTTGCTTGCACTGTGACAACATCAGCAGTGTTAAATTACGTCAAAGTTACAATGAAGCAGTGTTGTACTGAATTAAAGAAATTGTCACTAATTAGTCATTACATCTGCTGTTAATTTTTCACCAATCAACATACTAATCCTCATGCTGTTTCAAACCCGTAAGACTTTGGTTCATCTTCGGAACACAGAAAGGCCTAGAAAGGCAGTAAAGACATTAAAGTAATCCATGTGACTCCAGTAATTCAACCTCAGTTTTATGAAGCGACAAGCGTATATTCTATCCCTTAACCATAATTTACCACTTTATTTACAAAACATTAATCTCAACACATGTTCACGAGAGCCCCTAGACGCATGCGTGTTGTGTTGAAAAGAGAGCAAATGTTGTTGCGTTATGTTTTTTTTTTTTTGTTGTTGTTGCAAAAAGCACTCGTGTCGCTTCATAAAACTGAGGTTAGACCACTTGAATCCCATGGATTACTTTAATGCTGTCTGTCCTGGGTCTTAAAGTGGTAGTTGCGTAGGTCGTCAATGGAGGGACAGAAACCTTGCAGATTTCTTTAACATTTGTGTTTCAAAGAACAACGAAAGTCTTACAACGACACGAGGGTAATTCATGAGATAGTATACCCAAAAATGAAAATGATTCCATGATTTACTCCCCCTCAAGCCAACCTAGGTGTGTATGGCATTCTTCTTTCAGACAAATACAATCTGAGTTATATTAATAAATATCCTGGCTCTTCAAAGCTTTATAATGGAAGCCCATAATTTGAAGCCCAAAAATGCATCCATCCATTATAAAAGTGCTTCACACGGCTCCGGAGATTAATAAGAACCCATTGAAGTGAATTGATGGGATTGTGTAAGAAGAATATCCATATTTAACACGTTATAAAGTAAAATATCTAGCTTCCAATGGACCGCATTAAGTATTCAACTTCTGAAAAAAGCGTAACTGCTGTGAGAATAACGTCGGACGTAGCGTAAAAAAACGTAAATGTCGAGACGATAAAGTTGGACGTAGCGTAACCGTTTTGATTTGCGAGAGGCGTTACAGTTTCTTTGTAAGTTGAATAGGGAAGGCTGTCTGTCGAAAATTTGTTATTTTAGTCTATAAAGTTTTAAATATGGATATTTTTCTACAAAAACCCATCGATTCACCTCAGAAGGCCCTTATTAACCTCATGGAGCCTTATGGATTACTTTCATAATGGATGGATGGACTTTTTTGGGCTTCAAATTTTGACCATTATAATGCTTGGATTAGTCAGGACATTTATTAATAACTGATTGTGTTCGTCTGAAAGAAGAATGTCATATACACCTAGGATGACTTGAGGGTGAGTACATAATGGGATATTTTTTGGGTAAACTATTGGATAATCTATTAACAAGCAAAATCACTAAAGCAAATAATAAATGGATGCATATGAGCAGTGCACTTTATCAAAGCTAATTTGATAGTGTTGCTTTTACTTACAGGCTGATGGGTGAATGTAATTAAGCTTCTCTTCATTTCAGCATATGTTGGACACACCATGTTGTCCATTTGTGAGGTATGGCGATGATGGCAGGATGGCAGGAAGGGTTTTAAAGGCAATTTCTCCATGATCATCTTTGAAAGACAAGTTTACAGAAAAAGAGAAAAAAACAGTTTTCACCTATACCAAATGTGTGGACCTGATTTCATATGCACTTAGACACAACCAAAACAACTTATTGAAATTAAAACATACTGTATGAAAATGAGAAAAGACAGCTGAAAAAATAATAATAAACTGGTTGTTTCCCAAATAACCTGGTTCTGTAGTAGCCCCTGCACTGCACATTGGCCTATCTAATGTTATTCAACTTACCAACTTGTTAGTAGAGACTCCAAACCCGGAAATATGCGTCAGATAAGGAAGACATCGAACTTGTGTACTATTGGGGATACTCCAGGACTAGAGTCGAGAACCAATGAGATCCAATCCTTCCTCTGCATTAGAATGAAGCAGGGGGAAAAAAATAACCAGAAAAGTAAACTAGTCTTTAAAAAATAATTGTGTACAACTTGTTTCAATATCGTACTCACCTTTAATTAAATGGCAGAGGTTCAACTGTTCTAGTCTTTGCTTCACAAATGAATCCATTGGTCTAAAACACAGGTATATAACACATTTAGTACAACATATTTAAAATAAAGGCAAAAACTGTCATAGCTTCATAAGAAAACGTACTATGGTTGTATGATTTAGCTACTCCTGTAATACGTTTAATAGTAACATGCATAATATATATTCATATGACAACATTCATTATGAATATGGGCCTACCACATTTCTGCCAAATTATCATAGTTGCAGTTTGTGTTAACTTACTACGGTAAAACTAGGTAATTTGTGGGTTGAAAACATTCTAACTGTTGTGAACTAACGTTAAAATTGTTAGCACAATATTTCAGTTTTCTGCGTCAATGCTGTTGTGAATATCTGCACTCATTCATCTCACAACAGATATTTAGAGTAGTAAGTTATACTGTTGGATATTCGGCGAATTCAAACGCTTCTCCCTGGATCTCACAGCGCTGTCGTGTGACCGGGTCTGAGCTCGCGCTGCACGGGCCGAGCTGATAATGCTCCGAGCGGCTTTAGATAGTGATTTCAGACTAGGCATTAGTTACTTACTTTCTGTATCACCGTATTAAGTTTCTAAATAGGTACACTAGAATAATGTTTTTACTTTATTACTGCTAGCGAGCTAACTGGGATAGCTATGGTTTATTTCCAATCTATCTCATTTTTCCAGAGAGCATTAAAGGGATTTTTTTAATAAAATTCAGTTTTCGACTATATTCAACGTTTCAGTACACAATACATAATGTTATAAGAGTTGTATTCATAAAAAAATGGCATGTCTTACCTTTCATTTCATAATCAGGCTGCAGCAGCGTCTTCTGTTGGCAGTAACTGGACGGTTAAAATTTGAACCGTCACTGGGGAAACCGTATTTAACCCAACGGCCGGGTTATTACTTTAACGATGTTAAAATAACCCAACATTTTGCAAAATAACCCAACATATTGACCCAATATGTGTAACCCAACGGTTGGGTACAAAAAATAACCCAACGTTTTTTAGTGTGTAGGCTGCCCTAATCAGTTAGGTCCCTTTCGGAGAAAGATTGTTATTGATCTCTTTCTTCCAAAACAACAGGTATTATGGTCTGTTGGATTACAAGCTGTGGATGCTGATGAAAAAAAATAAAATAAAAAATCGGTTCGGTACGCGGTACGCACTTTGTTCCGAACAGTTCTTGATCTAATTAATTAGATTTAATAAATATTAATTAATTTTATTTGGAAAATAAAAAAGTATGTAAAATATAATATTATGCATTCAACAAGGAAGCCAATAACCAAAACGACGTAACAGGCAATGCCCCTCACTAAGAGAAAAAAACAAAAAACAAATATTTTTTAGACTGCTCAGTCAGGTGCTCGCTTACTCAGTACATGCTGAATGCTCATTGCAAAATGGCTATTGCGTTTAACACACCAGAAAGAGAAGATCCTCCAATAACCAACGGGTCTGGTGTGTTGGTGAACTTTGGATTCTCTGTAAGCTATGATGGTGTTGGCAAGAGTGATGGATTAAAAAACAACGGTATGTCGCATTTGCTACATGATGGTACAGCAGCGGGAATAATTCATGTCATGTCAATCAACTCATTTACGCCGACAACAAGACGATAAAAAGAATAAACAGCCACAAACTATCCCACAAACTATCCCCGCAGCATTTAGACTGACATTTCCAACTTATTCAAATGGCAAAGGACATTTATAGCCGCGGATATGAGACCTTACGCCTGTTTCACACAAACTCCGTCTGCAGTGCGTAGCCTATGCGGTGCGTATTTTTTCTGTACCCATGTTAACGGTTGCGGACTGAAAACACAACATATGTGAAAGGACAACAGAGCGTGCGCACTGCAGATGGAGTTTTAAGAACATGCTTAAAGTAATTGAGCCGCGTTACAATGTTCCTTCACAAGCCCATTTTATCCAGTAATTCCTGCTTTGTACTAAAAAACAAAAGCCCAAATAGAGAACCAATTGGCCAGAGCAACAGCGATTGCTCTGACAACAGACGGCTGGACGTCAAGGGCTACACAAAGCTACCTGAATGTAACAGCACATTACATTACCGATGAATGGGAGCTGAACAGCCACGTTCTTCAGACACGCCCTCTTGAGAGTCACACAAGTCAGGATTTGGCCAAAGGGATGACAGAAGCAGTAGTGTGTGAAAAAAGTGTGGAGAGAGCTATTGTAAAGAGCTAATGTCTATTTCTGGAACTACATAGAAGATGGGTAAAGTATAGCTCCATCTTTGTTCAATGTAAAAAAAAAAAATTTAAATCATACTTTGTTAGTTAAAAAAAATAAATTAAAAAAAAAAAAAAAATTATTACAAAATTACAAACTTTCTCACATGGACTTTTACAATAAAAATAAATAAAATAAAGCTACCTCTGTCAAAAATGAGATAACGATACGATAAGGTGAGTACGAGTGAGCTAGCATGAGCCAGTTAGACAATGTAGTTGACAATGCGAATGGCATGTTCTCTCAGGGGATAAGGGCTGCCTCCAAGATTTTCATGAATGCACGAGAAGACAGGGACAGCCTGAAGGGGAGGACTTTGTAATGGTATAGCGCTACTCGAACACAAAACATAGGAACGGTCTGGGTTGAGGGTGAATCAAGACATGAAAGTAAATGTCCTTTAGGTCAATTTGAACAGGAGCCTGTGAAGGGCCCAATTCAAAACTTGCAGGTGGAAGATTGTCAATAACCCACTGCCTTTCTTGGGTACAGTGAAATAGGGGCTGTAGAATCCTGTCTCATATCAGCTGGAGGGACTGGCTCCATCGCTGTACGGAGCTCATTCAAGAGCTCTTGGTCAGGGCTACCCTTGTGCATGTCTATGAGTGCCTTGGCCTGATGGACCTCTAAGAGCGCCATGGTATGGAGGGCAGAAGCAGCCTGTCCACAGAATCTGTAAGCCTCGTCAGTGAAATGGGGCGAAAACTTGCAGATGGATGGGAGACACAATTACCCCGTCTGCAGGTAGCTGATGTTTGACACAGTTGCATTACAATGACCTGCCTCACCAGGGGGTTCTCCACATACTCATTAGATACCACACCACCGAGGGTAGTGAAGGGGGAAGAGGCACCAGACAAGTTTCGGGCAGAAAAAGGTGTTTAAAAAGCTTTTGGAGATTGCCTTAGCAGGGAAGCCCTCACTGTTATTCTAAGGTCACCCTGGTTATTTGCAGAAGTATCCCTTTTCTGGAGACCAGAAGAGGAACTAGATCAGGGTATAGGTAAGGGCACTCCACCTTCCTTGATGTATACAACCGTAACACAGCGACAAACTTGTTTCCGCAGTGGGTGCATGAACCATCCACAAAAACTGCCTCAGCAAGCCCAGACATGATACAACGATTGTGACCATCAGTCGGTGCCAGGCAGTGACCACATCTAGAAATGCACTGGTGGAATGAAAACATCTTGAAATATCATTGACTATCACTGATAGAAGTTATAGAATCCACTCCAGTCTCAATGCTATTGGACAGGCTGCTCGTAATGCACATCAAGAGGATGTCGAGTGCCAGATTGGAACGAGTCTCATGACACTTCAAAAGCTAAGAGTTGAAAGCCACCCAGAGGGAAGATCCTGTCATTAGTAAGGTGATATAATTAAAGGAGAGTGGTGGATAACTAACACCTAATCTGACAAAAACTGCTAAAGGAGGCCTCAACAGACTCCAATAGAAGTTGAGAAAATGGTATCTCAAAGAGGGACTGCTCTATTGTAAGGCCAATCACAGGTCTCAACTTTTTCTTCCAGCTATGTTTAACACTAAAACCATGAGGGTCAAAATGACCAGTTTAAAATGTATATGTACAATGTATTTTTTTATTCAACAAAGTTAATCTTTCTTATTTGGGACATTTCCTAAAAGTGTTTAATTTTTACTAGATTTTATATAAATAACATAAAAGGCAAAAAAAGAGCATTTCTACCTATTAAAGCCATAACGGTCATATCGAATGCTCTAAATCTCGCACAATTCTATTGTTCTTTCCAGCGGTTTATTGTCTCTGTCAGACAATATTTATTTACAATATTTATTGCCTGATAAATTTGGCATCAAATTTTAGCTGGCTGCTGATGTCTGTTCGAAATACATGCTGAACGGGGCTCCATTTCTGGGTAAAGAAGAGGCACGGAACAGAAGTAAGCTCATGGGAGAGAGTTAAGTGCTGAAACTGGTGGAACCATTCTTGGGTAAGGGAAGAAATATATCAACAGATCATTTCTTCTGTAACAGATTCAACCCGGCGCTCTGGTGGAGTTAAATAGTCTGTAATCGGTGCTCTTGGGAAAGGGAAAAGACGAATGGCAAAAAAGGAAGGTCCAAGGATCATTTCTTCACTTCATCGAAACTGGCCACCACCTTACAGGCCAAGAAGACCAGCCTGGCTGGCACTATGGGAAAAAGTAAGCGCGAGCTGCCCCCCTCCGCAAAATAGCAAGCGGAGTTGTATAACACAAAAGTGCTAAAATATGCAGATGCGACACTCACGATATACCATGGAAAGCTGAGGAAGAATGTATGCATTTTGAACTCTGTGCACACAAGCGTGGGCATCACCGACGGGCCGAAAGCAAAGCCGAGAGTCTGTGACCTATTTCAACAACAACAAGTATGGGGTGGATGTCCGGAGTGCTAGGTGCGGAGAATCTGCAAAAAAAATAAAACGCATGGCACCTGCTACAAATGCCACAAACCCTTGTGTGGAAATTGTGCAAGAAGAACAGAAGTAACTTGTGTTGACTGTGAATCCTAAATAGCCGAGCACGATATAGATATATTTATTTAATATAAAATTTGCAGCGTAATTGTTTAATGGTTCCAAACTTTGTTCATGACTCTTTTTAACTTTAGAGCTGCTTGTTTTATGTTCTGTTATAATGTGTCATAAATGTAAAAAAAAAAAAAAAAAAAAAAAAAAAAAATCATAATCAAATAGATAATTTTAAATGTTATTTTGTTGTTCAGAGGTATTTAAAATAAATACAGAGACATACTGAATTTGCAATAATAACATTTTACCATGAAATGATGTGAATATTTTTAAATGTATAATTATCATTTTTAACTAAATAAAAAATATACATGTTGGTGTTATTATTATTTTTAAAAGATATCCTAACACAGTTAATACATTAATTTCTCATTTGGGCAATTTATTTAGAGATAATAGAGTTTATAATATAGTGGTCAAAATGACCGCTCACGGTTGTTCTAGTAGTTTGTGAATTCTGGCGCTTCTAGTTTTAAGCAGCTGGCCTTGAGGCAGCTAAACAACAACATGGGTCATGTAGGAGCGAGTTCTAGACTTAGCAAAAAGCATATTCTACTGGGCCTTTATGGAGAGGGAGATAGAGTAACATGTCACCCAGTAGTGCAGATGCATGAAGCAATATAAACCTGTGGTGCAGATCAAGGCTCCAATGGGAAGTCTTTCCTCAAGTTGGTACCTGGTGGTACTGGACCTCGTGTCCATCGCTATCTGCACCTGGAATGGAGTCAGGATATGAATATATCCTGGTGCTAGTAGACCATTTTACTACATTTTCCCAGGTGGACAAGAGACAAGTCTGGAAGGATGGCAGCTGAGTGGATATTTAACGACTATATCCCAAGATTTGGCTATTCTTGCTGACTCCACCACAGCCAAGGTTGTAAATTCGAGAACCAGCTCTTCGTGGCTTTGCAGCATTTAACAGGTTTCAGTAACTCAAGGACAACACCTTATCATCCCAAGCAAACCCAGCAGAGTGTTTCAATCGCACTTTGCTAAAAATGTAAAGGATGCTGGAGAACAGATGGAAAAACCTCCTGATGGTAGTGAACAACTACAATTGCACTAAGAATGAGGTGACGGGGCTCCATTTATCCTCCTGTATGGATGTCACCCTCACTTGCCCATTGACTTGTTGTTTGGTCTAAGATCAGAGGATGAGCAATACTTACCTAAAGATTATGCAGAGAAGTGGGCACAGCAGATGGCTGATGCATATAAAATAGCCTCGGACAACAGTAAACATGCTAGCACACAGATCAATAATTTTTAACCCACACTTTCAGGGTTTTGTGCTGCAACCTGGGGTTCACAAATCTGATCAAATCTAATCAAATAATAAGAGGATCTAAAATGAAAAAAAAAGGTAAAGATTATGCATATTTGGTGTGCTGGCATCTATATGTACTTTGCATTGGAACCTGCTTCACCTGGTTAATGACCTTCCACTAGAATCACCACCTCTGAGAGCCAAATCTGGTTCAAATCAGGTTTTAATCAACCAGATTTCAGAAACTTTCCTGGATTTTGTTAATTTTGTTTCTGAAGAAAGACAATCATAAATTAAGAAAAAAAATACAATTTATTGAATGTGCCAGATGTATATTTACTGAGTAATTCGATATTTTGTAGTGGGGTCAGAATGCCAATTTTCACAGTTGTGTAAAAATAGCTTTAGAAAGATGGCAGCATCATTATTTTATTTTTACACAGTGATTGGTAAATCTATTGGGTAAATCGGTTGACATTAGCAATCTTTGTTGCATTATATGCCAATGGTGACCATTCAAAAATGGGAAAAAGCGCTTGTGTTTTTTTGATCAAAGTTTGCATGGCTGCAACTCAATTTGAAGATAACTTAATAGATTATATTTCTTCAAACACTTTTTACTTTTGGTTCCTTAACTTTTAAGGTCCATTCATTTCCAGAGATACAGGATCTCAATGTGGTTCCATGAGTAAATTGGTACACATTTTCAATGGTCTCACCAACAACAAATAATGCTGAAACTAGAAATGTATCTTTTTTTCTGTCATCACATTTGAATATTCCTAAATGTGCCATCAATACTATCTTTACCATATTGTGTAGATGTATTACATATATATATATCAATATCCATCTATATTCTCATTCTTAATAATCTTTTCTTTTGTAACCTTAATTTTAAAGGCCCTAGATATAATGTGGCTCCATGATCAAATTACTGAATATGTATTTTCTACACCAAGGTAGCTTTATTAAATATCATCAAATCAAAATTATAAACTTAAAAGTTATTATTTATTTTTTATTTTTGTCAGGAAGATAGAATACAGAACATAGATAGAATATACAATCTTAAAGCATAGCCTAACTGAACGTCTTTGAAATTTCAGCCAGTATTTTTTTTTAACAATGGCACGTAATTTTTTTTTTAAACTAAATGTTGTTTCAACCATGTATGAATAAATAAACGTTTGAATAATGAGTTTATGAATACGCTACAAGTAACTTAAATATAACTTAAATATAAAATGTTTGTTTCTAAATTGAACTGCATTAACTTGCAATAGTGAAAGACAACTTCCCCTTTTTAATCACGTTTTCCCGCAGAGAGATCAAGTGAATGTTGGACTCATGAACAATAATCACATTGTTTGCATCCGCCCAAACTGATTTACCAAAATCAAAATGCGAACAGTGAAAGGGATTTGCCGTTAGTGCTCAAGCCACGTTTCGCCGATGTTTCCTTGTCAGTATCCGGTTCCGGTTTTTATCTCCGGCGCCCTCTGTCATCAGCTCCACCTCCCAACAACCCGTACTCCGACAAACTTCCAAATTGAGTCCATCACCGGCAGGCCGTTAAGTAGGGGCATGTCAGTCTCCTCACCGGTCCATTGAAACTTCAGGTTGGACTCCTACACGTGGAGGAAACTCACTTACTGTTTCTGGAGGAATCCACCACTGACGTGGTGCTAGGGCATCCGTGGTTGGAGCAGCACAATCCCGTCATCTCATGGAAGTCCAGTGAGGTCCCCAAATGGGGAGAAAGTTGTTTTAATGGATGTTTATCTACTCTGCCTATCTCCATCACGTCTCGTTCCAGAAATATCTCTGTCTGTGCCACCTCCATTGAAAGCCCCATTGACCTGTGATGTCTTCTGTCCTCACCCGCTTCCAAGCTGCCTCCCCACCGGCCATGGGACTGCGCCATAGACCTGCTTCCGGATGAGCCAGTGCCCAGGGGAAAGATTTATCCCCTTTCCCTACGGGAGGAGAAGGCCATGGAGAACTATATCAAGGAAGCACTTGGCCAGGGCTACATCAGACCGTCTCCTGCTGCCTCCAGCTTTTTCTTCGTGGCCAAGAAGGACGGAAGCTTGCGGCCCTGCATAGATTATCGAGCCCTTAATAAAATAACAGTCAAGTTCAGATATCCCCTTCCTCTCGTCCTGTCCGCACTAGAACATCTCCGTGGTGCCACTGTCTTCACCAAGTTGGACCTCCGCAGCACGTACAACCTCATCCGGATACGTGAGAGGGACGAGTGGAAGACCGCCTTCGTGACCCCTACAGGCTACTATGAATATTTGGTAATGCCCTATGGCCTTGTAAACGCCCCCTCCGTATTCCAGGACTTCATCCATGAGGTGCTCCGGTCCGGTGGTGGAGGCATTCACTTCCACTATGAACGGCTTGCTGGGGTCAGGATAGACCAGGAAGGGAGCGGGGGTGAAGGCTTCCTTGAGAGCGTTCAATGCCTTCGTGGTCGCTGTAGTCCAGGACAGAGACTTGGGCTTACTGCGCAGGAGATGAGTGAGAGGCCTGGTGATGACGCTGTAATTCTGGATGAATCGACGGTAAAAGTTTGCGAAGCCAAGAAATCGCTGGAGCTCTTTAATGGTGAAAGGTGTGGGCCAGGTCCGTACGGTACTGGCCATCAAGTTTGCCCTAGAGGAGTGGAGGCATTGGCTGGAAGGCGCTCAACACCCCTTCCTGGTCCTCACCGATCATAAGAATCTAGAATATTTGAGAGATGCCAAACGACTGAACCCCCGCCAAGCCCATTGGGCCCTCTTCTTTACCCGGTTTAACTTTACCATCTCCCATTCCTGGGCCAAAGAACGTGAAGGCGGACGCTCTCTCATGCTTGTACGCTTCCGAAGAGCACCCAGAACGCGCCGAACCCATACTACTCGGTAAGTTTTTCATGAGTCCCATTTCCTGGTCTGAGGAGACCCTGCCTTCCTCCAATGCCTCCACCAACACCCCGCCGGGCTGTCCCCCCGACCTCCAGTACATCCCATGAGCACAGTGCACCTCCCCCCCCATTCACACCGCTCACACTTCATTGGGCACTGGCCACCCTGGGGTCAATGAAACCCTCTCGCTGCTGCGAGATCGCTTCTGGTGGCCCAACATGAGAGGAGATGTCAGAAGGTACGTGAGAGGGTGTCGGGAGTGCGCCATGTCCAAGAGCCCCTGGCACCTCCCTGCAGGAAAACTCTTCCCGCTGTCCGTTCCCAATCGTCCATGGTCACACCTAGGAGTGGATTTCATCACCGACCGTCCCGTCTCCGATAGTAATACCTGCATCCTAGTAGTAGTGGACCGTTTCTCTAAGTCATGTCATCTCATCCCTCTGAGGGGCCTGCCCACAGCCCTAGAGACAGCAGAGGTGCTATTCAACGCCATCTTCCGATTCTATGGGATTTCTGAAGACATTGTGTCGGACCAAGGCCCACAGTTCGCATCCCGGGTATGGAAAGCCTTTTTTACGCTCCTAGGTGTGACCGGGAGTCTGTCCTCAGGATACCACCCACAGACTATCGGGCAGACGGAGAGGAAGATCCAGGTGATTCCTCCGTACCTTCTGCCATGGTCACCAGGACTCCTGGAACCAGTTCCAAGGTTGGGCCGAGTACGCTCAGAACTCCCTCAGACAAGCCACCCCAGATTGACCCCTTTCCAGTGCGTACTCGGCTACCAACCTTCCCTGTTCCCCTGCTCAGGAGACCCATCAGATGTACCAGCCATTAAATACTGGTTCCGGGAGAGCGAGAGGGTCTGGGACACCAACTCTAACGAGCATTGCACAGGCGCAAGATGGCAGCCAACCTTTGGAGATCCAAAACTCCCACCGAAACTCCCACCTTCCAGCCTGGACAGAAGGTTTGGCTGTCCACCAGGGACATCAGGATGCGCCTGCCATGCAAGAAGCTGAGTCCCAGGTTCATTGGTCCCTATAAGATTCTGAAGAAGGTCACCCCGGTCACCTATCAGCTCCAACTTCCCCCTCAGTTACACATTCACCCCACATTCCATGTGTCACTCCTCAAGCATCACTACCCTTTTGTTCTTCCCTCCACAGAGGCTGGCGTGACCGAGGAGAACCCCTTTCCACTCATTTTCGAGGAAGGAACAGCTTACACTGTGAAGGAGATCCTGGACTCCCGGCACCGTCGTGGTCTCCTAGAGTATTTGGTGGACAGGGACGGCTACGGTCCAGAAGAACGCTTTTGGATACCCAAAAATGACATTCTTGATCCCAATCTGATTGAACATTTCCATGCCTCTCATCCCAATAGACCTGCACTACGAGGCCGAGGCCAACCACCACGACGTCGGGGTCCACAGCCCTCAGGAGTGGGCTGTGGGGGGGGGTAATGTAACCTAGGAGACACGCTAGGCTCCAAGGTCACCCACTCACAGCACATACCCTCTCCTGAGTTTTCACCATGCACACCTGCTACTCATCATCACCCCAATCACCACCAGCACAAAAGACACACACACACACACTCTCAGTCACTGTCCGGTCTCGTCTAAGAGAAGGTACTAACGCTCTCTGTTTTACCTCAGGACTCCCGCGAAGATATCCATTGATCTCCAATGTCTCTTGTCAAGTCTCCCTGTGTTTCTAGTCCAGTGTGTGTGTGTGTCCAGCGAACTCTTCAGCGATCTCTCCAGCAAACTCTCCAGCGATTCCCATTCCCTCACGAAGACATCCCTCTCACCTGCTTACCTACACTTCACCCCGTTACACTCTCTGGTGCTCAAAAACTCTGCTAACTAACATCTTTGTCTCCTGCAGTCTCTGTACCAGTGACAGACACACTTTTTTTCAATTAATGGGAAAACATATTCTTTTTATATTTTCCTGGTAATAATGTTTTTTCTAATGAATTTACTGATGGTTGATGTCTAACTTAAAAAAAAAAAAAAATGAGGAGTGAATAAATTAAGGGTAGTGAATGACAGCTTTTAGCATTAAAGAGGTATGATTAATGAGATATTTGCTGCGTCCCAGTTCGCCTACTTATACTACGTCTTAAAAGTATGTACTCTTTTTGTGAAGAATAAGTACATACTTTTGAGTTAGTAGCAGAAAAGTATGCACGTTTCGGGACAGACTACTTCGTCATCTGTAACGGACTCACAGTTAAAATCTCCATTTAGTTTCATTTCCTACCGCATCGGAGACAAATGTAGCCGCACGTAGATTTGCCATGTGTGGGTCTTTAATGCAGAGACTCTCCTCATATGTTTGCAGTTTAAATATAATGACGCATTTAAAATTGAATGGCCCAAAGTGTTATTACAAAAGTTGATAATGCTGGTGAAATATAATGTGGATAGCACTGAATAAATATATTTTCGCTGATAATTGATCACTCAAACCTTTATCTAAACCTCTCTACTTAACCGTCTGACTCGCACTTCCGTCATGTTTGTAGTATTTTTAACACTTTTTATCCGCGTTTGTACACAGCTAAACTTTCTGGTCTTGTCTTGACCCCATAATCTTTCTGTAAAGATTGTTTTTTTTTATGTTTTTCCTCTATGCTGTAACAAACATACACCCTCATTTGCTGTTTAAGATTAGTTATACATTAACATGGTAATTTTATGTCTATTTTAAAAGTTTTTGGCGAGTATGTGATCACTAGGTTTTGCCATGTGCTTTATTTTACCACTAAGATTTTTTGATTTTCTTTCCTCTCAGACCTGGATTTCCTCTCAGTCCTGTTTCAAAAGCTGATGTGGGACATGTTGGCTATTTTTTGCCTCTACCTACGCTTTTCACCCATTGGTTCTCTTGATTATGTACTCTCAGATCCGGACTTCCTCTCAGGATAGCTCTTTCAAAAGCAGGTTTGGGATGTTTTGACAATGGCTCTCATTTATCAAAAGTGCGTACACCAAATTCCCAGCGTACATCTTGCGTACACCCAAACCCACGGTGACTTTGAGATTTATCAATATGGATGTTGGCGTACGGCACGCTCATATGCTAAACCAACTCAGGAGGTGTTGTACGCACGTTTTGAGTTAGTGCGAACACCAACTCAGGAGGTGGTGTACGCACGTTTTGAGTTAGTGCGAAAATGCACAAAAATACAATTCCTAACACCACAAAACGCACTGAAAATATATGCTATATTATGGCCCACTGTAAAAAACAACAACAACAACAACATTGTAATTATAAACTTCAGTGTTTATTTTTGTGTAACGTAGACTTCAATTTTTAATTTGTGTGACTATAGGCTACCAAAGCATTTGACGCATGTATTCCTCCAGTTGCGAGCCTGTCCAGCAGCATGCACACGGACTGGGATTGAATAATTCAGACTGACAAAATAATATAAATTACATTCTTCTTCTTTTAAATATTAATAAAATAAATAATAAAGACATTCTTCTTCTAAATAACAATAAGCGTCATTAATAATAAAAATCATAATAATATAATAAAAATAACCCTACAAATTGTCATGCAATTATTAATGTGAATGAATGGTAGGCTACTCCATATCACATCATCATATCATACACCCCAATACATGTGCCATGATACGAAATTAAATACTAATTGTTTCAAAACGTGCTGTAAAATAATGCACTGTGATAGGTAATTTATCATCCAAACAGCTTTAAACTGCAGGAGTGCGCTCCTCAACCTCCACACTATTAACAGTACTCGTAATTTGGGTCCATATTTGTTTGTTTTTTGGGTGCCTTTAATCACACTCTTTAAACTCCCAAATAAAACAATTTCGCTTTTTTCCACTTCTCTGGTAATTGTCTCGATGGGTGCGTCTCAATCATCTCACTAGTTCAGTAGTCAGGGCACTGATCAGGGAGTCAGCTGTTGACTTATGTCCTAATCAGTGCCCTGACTAGTGGACTAGTAAGATGATTGAGGCGCGCAAGATCTCCACGTCGGAGAAGTTTCGCTTATTTGCTCTCTTCCGTGTGTCCATGGCGTAAAATGAGGGCGTCGGGAGGCAGAAGCAGTGTCTCTTTTCAGAAGGCTGCATCCTCTGGAGGTCGCATTCAAAGGGTGCATACATCATAAGGCCGTCTCATTTCAAAAAAGTGAGTAGGACTCTCCAAATGCAACCTTTGAATGCGTCCTTCTTTCACAGGAATTCGGAGTGTGCATGAGGTGTAGCCTTCGCGGCTGGAGATAACCCACAATTCTTTGCGTCTCCGTTAAAAAACGTCTTTTTTTTTTATATTATATGAAAAAACGGCACCACCGCCAGATATACTACATGCGAGCATAGGTGTGGTGTTTAAATTAAGTAGTTCAAGCTTTTTTTGTTGTTGTTTTTAAGCTCTATTATCTCAAACAGATAGTTGTGGTAAACAGGATTACAAGTGTTTAGTGCATTTTAAACGTTTAGAACAGTACATTGATGTCAAGACAAGAAACATTTCATAGTCATTTTCAAGTTATAAATAATTTTCATTAATTTAACTGGCGTGAGAGCGCAACGAGGCTTGGCGCAACTTGTTGGCATAGCAATGCGATACTTCCTGCCTGTGTGTCCTACGAAGGACATCTCGTTTAATTCTGATTGAGGACACTCCGTATACTGCATCCTACACAGGATGTGTCCTCCGGAGGACGCAGCCTTCGAAATTTAACGAAATGAGACACAGCTAGAGACTTCAATATATAGGGGTGTGTTATTCTAATGACGATCGTTTTCAGCTGCGGCATTTATCAAGGGCAAGTATTGCGTACACCTGGATTGCAGGTGTGCGCACAGCTTCATAAATCAGGCGGTGAGAGAAGTGTAAGCGTAATCTTACGCCAACATATACACCCGTTTCTACGCAAGATTGATAAATTAGGGCCATTGTGCCTCTATCAAGGATTTTTGATGCATTGGTTCTCAATAATTCCTCTCAGACCCAGAATTCCTCTCTGACCTGTTTGCTGATGTGACATGTTGGCTGTTTTTTGTTTGTTTTGTGTTTTGCCTCTTTGTAAGGTTTGTGTTTTTCCCTACTGGTTCCTCTACAAGGACAGAAAATACATTTTAAAATGCAATGAATGTATTGTTAAAACCTTATATATATATATATATATATATATATATATATATATATATATATATATATATATATATATATATATATATATATAAATGGCGAACAATGTACAGCATAATCTATTTTCTTTATTTTTTTCCATTGAGTAAAAAGTCTGTTTGGAATGTCTGTATTCATTATGGTACATAGGGATATAATAGATATCAGACAATAGAGTAAATAGAAAACAGTATTTATATAAAAACAAATTATACTGTAGAATTATAGCTGGAACCAGTGCTGCCGCTCCCGGACACCAAGTGTTGAGGGGGGTACCACGAGAATTTTCTTTTAATTTTCTCTATTACAGCATTATTGAAACCGTAAAATTATGTTAAATGGCTGGAACCACAGCTACGAGTACTTTACTGTGAAATTACAACATTGTTGAAACTGTAAAATTGGGCTATAAAAAAACACAGCTTTTTTTTTTACAGTGCACTCTTAACGGCTGATATTGCCCACAACCTATTGCGAGTTGGACGAGGATCTGACTATATGTATCGATCTGCACTTCGAATTCTGATCAGAAATAGTAAACCATTCGGGTATATTTGGAATACACTTTTCAGCATACTACGATTTGGGACATCCTAATTCTGTTTTTGGATACTATTTAGCATGGATAGTATGCGAATTGGGATGCAGGGTTTGTGAGTTTTAACTAGAAATACTTTTTCACCTAAACATTTTGTTTGTAACTTTGTCTTTTGCACACACACACACACACACACACACACACACACACACACACACGTTGGTCTATGTGGTTTACAGGGACTCTCCATAGGCGTAATGGTTTTTATACTGTACAAACCGTATTTTCTATCCCCTTACACTGCCCCTGCCCCTAAACCTACCCATCACAGGAAACATTCTGCATTTTTACTTTCTCAAAAAAACATCATTTAGTATGTTTTTAAGGCCATTTGAATTATGAGGACATTTGATATGTCCTCATAAACCACATTTATAGTGTAATACCAGTGTAATACCCATGTAGTTATACAAATTTGTGTCCTCATAAACCACATAAACAGGCTCACACACACACACACACACACACACACACACACACACACACACACACACACACACACACACACACACACACACACACACACACACACACACACACACACATACACACATACACACATACACACACACACACACACACACACACAAGCTATCAATGGACTTAACTAATCCTCAGTGAGGTGGGTGTGACATTTTCTAGCGTTGTAACCCAGTGGAGCAGATTGGCAGTACAGTTCAATGATCTAACATCCGTCATGGAGAGAGAAACTGGTTTCACTCAATTGGCAGCAGGCTTAGGCTCAGATTAACCACTGCTGCTAAAGCCCCTGTAATGCTGTGGACTTCACATGTTCAGGATCATGGACGGCATGATGCCCATCATGTACATCCTTGGCTATTTCACTGGTTCTGCAAAATCTCTTACTTATGACAGTGACCCTTTGTTGGTCACAAAGAAAGCCAATCCTGAAAGTCAGTTGTCATGTCCGACAAAATAAATTCAGTCATACAGGTTACAAGGCATCTACGGATGACTAAGAGCTTAATTATATATTAAAATATGAATTGATTTGAATTTTAGGAATTTCTTGATATAACCTTGCAAGTTATAAACATATAAAAACTTGCAAAGTCTGATAAAGGTTATAAAGTCAGACTTGTTTGATTTAAACTCACAACTAACTTTCCCTATAAATGTGTATCTTATACCATTAATAATAATAATAATAATAATAATAATAATAATAATAATAATAATAATAATAATAATAATAATAATAATAATAATAATAATAAAACAGATTCCTTTTGGAATATTACCAGAAAAGCTCAGTGAGTAATTATAAACATAAAGACAAAAATAATTTGCTGCTTGCTATATTTCTGAAACATTATATGCTTAAAAGATAAAATAAGCATAGATGGAAATATTTTTGTTCCAACTTTAATTGCTTGTTAACTGAGGCCACTTTTTTCACAGGCTTCAACATGATGTAGAATAATGCTACACAACCAAGAACCAGCCTTTTCTTAGCTATAAGTTATTCTGTTTTTAACTATATTTGCTCTTATCCTTCTTCTTCATCTTTCCACACTGATTTATATGGGTTGATAATGCATTATTATTTGAAATATAAATGTCTGTGTCGACGAGAGGGGCATCAGAATTTGATTAGAACACATTTCTGGGGGAGGCCAGTGGATGGGTGAGAATGCCAAATGCTTTCATTGCCACCTCCAGATGTCAGTGCCAACTCTGTGCCTTGCAAAATTTGCTGCACGGCACCCACAAAATATATTACCTAGGAGTTCTTTGCAACCCACCAGTGTATCCACCATATTTTATTTAATCTGTAAACTGCAGAATCCACAAAGCACTTGCAATTTCAGTGCTTGATTTCATGACAAGCATGTGGAATTCTGGGTGGCCACCTATGTGTGTAAGGACTAGCATGGATCTGAATTCTCAGCATAACCCATATCTATTATTAATACATTTGCTTGAAGAACACATCTTTTTTTTCTTTTTTTTTTTCGCAACAAAAAGCTTTGTTTGCAACTACAAAGCTCCTACAAAGCCAGATAAATCCAATCAGAAGCACAAACTTGGCAAGTGAAAGAGCATATGTGATCAAGTAAGACGCTGAAAGCTTGGACGGCAAAGATGTTCGCAGCATCCTTCATCAGTTGTAAGAAACATAAGCAAGGGTGTGAAAACTTGAAGTGCTCTTTGGTTGTTTAAAATTTGACCAGTCAGTGACAAGCACACAATGTTCTCAAGGTGGAAAGGAGCTGCCCCTCTTTGTTGTAATCAACTGAAATGTGTCTCTCTTCATCTTTGATAGCTCAACTAGATTGAAGTGGTCAGTCAGTAGGCCCACCATTTATTTTACTCCTTTCACTCCCCTGCAGATTACCTCCCACCGAGAAAGGCGAGACAGTTGAGAGAGGAGCTAAAACAGGACCTAGCCTACAGTTTGTGAATTTGTTTACTTCACAGACTTAATTTTTTTCCCCTTCCTGTCATGTTATTGTATGTGCTATAATGTTGTTGACAGGCCTTTGCCTGCAAACACACAGCTGTTGCACAGTGGGTCTGAGACATTGTACTGCAAATGGCCATGGAGATTTAATTTACATTAGTTAATGAAAATATCTCAGCTCCTTGTCAGCCTTCGATAAACATCAGACAGAACCTGTGTTGTTCAGTCGATCCTGCCAAGTCAAAGTTCCAGGACAGGCTGATGTTGAGCCATGTGACATAGATTGAGAAATAACACAATTTTTGTTTTTTTAACATTTTTTATATATCTATATTTCCACCTGCATACAGTTTTGTTTATTCATACAAGTGCAGCATGAGAGTTAATGTGTATGTGTGTGTGTGGTTGCTTTATATTATTCCTCATTAAAACGTTATCTCTTTCACATATCTGAAGCACCACTCTTATCTACCTCAGTAGCTATCTACTGTATATCAAGCAGGCTTATAATAGCCAGAGAGAGCTATCCATTACAGCTCTCATCTTAATGGCTCTGGCACAACTGGACCCACCACTTTCTAAGCAAATCATGTGATTTTATAATCATATAAGCGTAATTGCACTAATAGCAGATGGAAGGTGGAAGATGGAAAATTTTAGTTTAAAGTATATTTAATGCTTTAAAAATCCCTGGTCAGGGCCTGGTAAAATATGTACTATAATAATGAAGCAATAATGACAATATATAATGATGTCTATCAATATACATGGGTAACATAATCAGGTCCACTGGAGTACCTGAAATGTACTTGCATTTGCTGTACTGTAGCAAAACAAATGTGGAATTGCATTTTAGACCAAAGATAATGGTTGACTGAGTGCAACCTGGTCGCATCAGTGAATGGTGAGATATTTTGCTAAATAAAATGATCCTGCCAGAAGAATTGTGTGACAACTTTACAATGTCTGTAGCTTATCATCTCAGTGAGCTTTTATGAGGTTTTACGCAAGCGCAGTAAGTTAAATTTTGTATTTTCTGACATTTCAGTGTGGATGAGAAACTTGCGAAATGGAAATCACATGAAAAATTGGAAAAATACAAACTGTGACTACAAAATAAGCTAAATAAAAGACATAAAGACACGTCGGATAAGATGTTAAACCGAGGTCTTGACTCTCTGTGGTCATTAAAATTTCAGGATGTCCTTCGAAAAAGAGTAGGGGTGTATTTGCCCATTGGCCCCTGTCCATCATGGCCTCCTAATCATCCTCATATAATGATTGGCTTCATTACTCTTTTTCCTCTCCACCAATCAGCTGGTGTGTGGTGAGCGCAAGATGGCTGCCGTCGCATCATCCAGGTGGGTGCTGCACCTTGGTGGTGGTTGAGGAGATTCCGCCCTTCAATATGTAAAGCCCTTTGAGTGTCTAGAAAAGCGCTATATAAATGTAATAATAATTTATTATTATGAACCTGGAACATGAAACAAAACCAAAACTAGATATGACATTATATATTAGGGGTGTAACGATACGCGTATTCGTATTGAACCGTTCGGTACGAGGCTTTCGGTTCGGTACGCGGTACGCATTATGTACCGAACGGTTCTTGGACTAATTAATTAGATTTGGAAAATAAAAAAGTGTGTGAAATATAATAATATGCGTTCAACAAGGTAGCCCAACAACCAAAAGGACATAACAGGCAATGCCCCTGACACCGCCGAAGTGAAAGAAAAAAAAAAACACCAAATATGTTTTAGGCTGCTCAGTCTGGTGCACGCTTACTCAGTAGGCTACGCGCTGAATGCTCGTGGCAAAATGGCAATTGCGTTTAACAAACCAGAAATAGAAGATCCTCCAATAACCAACAGGTCTGGTGTTTGGGTGAACTTTGGATTCTTGGTAAGCTATGATGGTGTTGGCAAGATTGATGGATTAAAAAACAACGGTATGTCGCATTTGCTGATGGTACAGCAGCGGGAATAATTCATGTCATGTCAATCAAAGCCGACAACAAGACGATCTTGCTGTCTTTACGCCGACAACAAGACGATAAAAAGGAGAAACAGCCACAAACTATCCCACAAACTATCCCCGCAGCATTTAGACCGACATTTCCAACTTATTCAAATGGCAAAAGACATCACCGCGGCGAGTGGACCATTTATAGCCGCGGATATGAGACCTAACGCCCGTTTCACACATACTCCGTCTGCAGTGCGTGTGCGGTGCGTATTTTTTTCCGTACCCATGTTAACGGATGACAGCTTTCAAACTGCACGCGGGTGCTGTCCGTCAGTCTGTTCCAGGAGCGTTGCGTCTGCAGCAGTGCACGGATCGTTTTCGTACCGAGTCTATTTTATGCTGCGCTGCGCTGCTGCATTAAAGTGGTAGAACATTGTTCGCATTAAAATAAACATGTACTGACGCGAAAATCTAGTTATTTCACCACAGATGCATATCATTTAAAATATACTCTTGTTTCAAAGTCAACACATGGCTTTTTTTTTTCTCAAGTAAAGCAACAAAACGACACCTTACCTGGCATTTAGTTTAAAAAAAAAAGTGCCATAATGGAGAGCACTTACTTTCTTGGAGGTGAAAAGCAAAGTTCTTTTTGACCTGCAGGATTTCTTTTAAAAGGGTGTAAAAACGAAAGTAAAGACTAGAGTCGGCTGTTTTTGAATAGACTATTGTAAGTCTCTAATTTAAAATGTTTGTGATTTAAGGCTATAAACTATGTTTAAATGTTTTGCCACTTGTGTGAGCTAAATCTAAAGTATATAAATATGAATAAATGAATTTAATAAAATGTTGTTTAAATGTAGTAGGCTACGTAACCTGACTTCTATTAAAGAGTAAACAAAGAAATTGGAATTCTGACGAGGCATGTTCAGTAAAAACTTTTGGATTTTAAATAAAAAATCATTAATAAATGCTGTGTTTGTTTGTGGTATGCAACAGCGGATCAGTTGCGGACTGCAAACGCAGCATATGTAAAGCACTACAGGGCTCCTGCAACGCACACGCAACGCAACACGCACCGCACACGCTAATGTAAAGAGCTAATCTCTTATTCCTGTAACTACATAGAAGATGGGTAAAATCATACAACAACAAAAAAATCATACTTTGTTAGTTTTAATAAAATAATAATAAAAAAAGGTAATTTCTGCCAATTGTTTCTTTTTGCTGTATCTAAAACATACCGAACCGTACCGAACCGAACCGTGACACCAGTGTATCGTTTTGAACCGAACCGTGAATTTTGTGAACCGTTACACCCCTAATATATATATATATATATAGAGAGAGAGAGAGAGAGAGAGAGAGAGAGAGAGAGAGAGAAAGAGAGAGAGAGAGAGAGAGAGAGAGAGAGAGAGAGAGAGAGAGATCTGTCTCGGTTAGGAAGTGAACGGAGACGTTGTGCCAGTACTGACGAAATGGGGGTTTCGCTAGACGCCAGTTGCCTTCGATCTCAATCAAAATGATGCAAAGGCATGAAAATACCATAGATCTGCGGAATTTACATAATACAATCTCGCATTTATGTTTACCTGCTGAGGAAATGAGGCTGAGCGCCCCGGCTGTACCAGCGGTACAGTGGATGTGGCATGGGGACGTAACAGCTCCAACCTTACCTTCAGGGAACGAGGGTTACATACGTAACCCAGACATTCCCTTTCAGTCAGTACACGCCGAGTTACGTCCGTACTGACGAAATTGGGTTTTCCAATTTAATCACGCCACAGCAGCTTTCTAAGTTCCCTGCCTCGGAAATTATATGACGAGGGGCAGCTCAGCTACTAAGGTACACTGGGAAGCATATCCCACTTGGAGAAATGCAGCACAATGCCTACCCACAGGGAGGATTTAGGAATACATGTATGACCCACGTATGGGCTGCATACGCTAGAACCTGGAGTATCCAGCCGCAGGTGGAATAATTCAATCCCAAGGGTGGCAAGGGTCTTGCCAAGGGAAGACACGTGCTCAAGGAGACTTACCGTGGAGAATACACATGTGGGGGATGCACAAACAGGGGAAATATGCATATGGGGCACCTAGCCTGACACAAGGGCTGGGAGCATCTGGGCATGCACTCTGGTGCTGGCCACAACAGTGCTGGAGAAACTCAGGGCCTATTGAGAAGCTTACCTGAGCAGAAAAGCACACGCATCCAGTCCAGTCCATGGAGTGGAATGGCACAGCAAGCGAAGACACCTGAGCCTGTCCAGTTACTGGCCACTTGGTGCGAGTACACGAGAGGAACTGGCTACATATAAAGATTGCAGCTAAATCTATTGAATGTGTGGGGTGTCGACCCAACCTACAGTTCTAAGTCTGTTAGCGAGGCACCACAAACTAAATCCTAGAGAAGCCAGCACTCAATGGAGTGTGCTGAGACCCTTAAGGGGCATGGCATGCCCTGAACCCTAAGTTCAATGGTGAGACAGCTTGGAGAGAGCCTTCCGTTTCTGCTGCCCTCCGTAACAGACAAGAACTGGTCTGAGGTCCTGAACACTGCGACTGGTCTAGGTAAGCACAAGGGCACATACTGGACAGCACAGTGTCAAGGCTGGGTCTGCCACCTCCAAGGCAGCGCTTGCAGGATCAGCGCCTGGAGAGGTGGGAATCTTGGGCCCATATCCAAACTGGGGTCTCAGGTTAAAGGACAACTCCGGCAAATTTTTATGTTTATCTTGATCGTTATATCTTTGTGAGTACAGTGTATATATAACTCCGTAATAACTCAGTGTTGCAAGCAAAAATCCGGTTAGTTTATATATATAGGGGCTATATATTGCCCATACATATATATATATAGACTGTACTCACAAAGATATAGCGATCAAGATAAACTTAAAAATTCACCGGAGTTGTCCTTTAAAACGTGAGAATTAGCCAGCTAAAATTCCACGGCACGCTTCATCCCCGAGAATGCCTACAGGTGTTATGGCCCTTAATAGAAGCCAAGCAATCTAAAGCGCCAATACCATCAAAGGAACTTTACAACTCAAAAGGACTGCAAGGGCTCAAAGGGAGCACTCCGGAGGGTAGATAACACCACTGGGAGGTCACAAGAGGACATTTGACCTGAGGGTCAGGTCGTGCTGTCCCAACGTTCTAAAGTCCACAGGTCATGGTTAGCCAATACCGTGGCCACCCAAACCTTCAGGGTAAAGGAGACAGCTATCATTCCTCCCATTTGGAGGAAGGAGAGCACAGAACTGAATGGGCATTTTCTGAAGTCTTCTGTTGGAAAACACCAGGTGACAAAGAGGTTCCACTTCAGCGCATAGGCTTGTCATAGACCCTGTAAGAAGTGAAGGTAGCCACCAATGTCATGGTAGGGTACAAAACCTGCCGCGTCCCATCAGAGGGAACGACCAGGGAGAAGCTGTCGCAAGGAGTAACACTGCATGAAAAGTGGGATTTTCGTCAGTAAGCGGCACTGTAGATTGTCGTGGAAGATCAGGTTTACGACTGTACACGGCAGTTTGCAGGCGACACCGAAAACTGCCATGAATTGTCAGAAATTGACGTGGGCCTTGCTTGGCAGTTGTCCCCCCCAAGACCCCCCTTCCCTTAACTCCAGGGGAGGCTTTAACATGTAAATGAACATGCTGTGAGCTATACAAATGCAAATCAGGGTAGCAGGAGTTTTAACCCATGTGACATTTTTCTAAAAGGTATTAACTTCCTTCTAAGAAAATCTCTTAGATAGATCAGGCTCAGTATAGCCTAATTGTAAAATCTTAAACTTAAGCTTGAATTTATATATTTGATGAAAGTATTCTAGATTATTTATTGTGTGTCATTTGCAATCAGTCCCCGTGAATTCAGTGCGACTCACAATTTTGACCAATCACCGCAACGTTTACCAATCATTGCGGTCTCCTGCTAATAAGCGGCGTCATACATCAGCAAACTTTATATATCATATATCATTGCCTGTCAAAATTAACGTGTTAACGCAAGTTAATTTTAACGGCACTACACACACACACACACACACACACATATATACATATTATATATATATATATATATATATATATATATATATATATATATATATATATATATATATATATATATATATATATATATATATATACAGGGGTTGACATTAACTTTTTTGCTCACCGGCCACCGTGGCTAGTGGCTTTCCAAAGTCACTAGCCACTCAGCATTTTCACTGGCCACAATTTTGCTGTTTGGAAATTACATTGTATATGTTTAAAGTTGACTTTGGCATATATAAATTACTTGATTTTGAATCATTTTACTTTATTTAGAAGATTTAAAACCCTTTCAAACTTTCAAATGCAGAATGACCCCCCAAATCTTGTATATCAGCTGGGATGTGCAGGTGGGCAAGGGGTGGGCAATATAATAGATTATAATAGAATATAATAGGCTAATATGAGAAAGGTAATATGACAGGCTATGAGTTATTTTAGTTAGGATATATATATAAATACATATAATTTAAAAAATACCCTAAGCAAATTACAAAAACAATAGTTATTAAAAATAAAATAAAAATTCCGACACTAATACGACACAATGTAATTTATTGAATGTAATTGTCATTGGATACGACTTTCATCGAAAAGAATGTAACAAAATGTGGGCGTGGTCTGTGTTGTGAAATGAAACCACATTAAAATTTCCCTTAAACTGCGTTTGAAACATACAGCAAAGCAGCGACAGAGGAAAACACAGAGCCTGATATTATGCAAACATTTACCAATAATGTGGAAAGCGTTTTAAATCTGTTCAGTGGAAAATCCGCTGTGACGAATCTGTCCTCGTCTAACATCTGCTGTAAATCCAGGTAAAACTAGCTGCGTGCACGCACCCGTCCCCAGATAACATGATCCCCAGTTTATCCGTAACACCGGCGGGAAGAAACAGCTGAATGCAATCATTGGGCTATCTCGTCTCGTCAGCTTGCTGCCGATTTTAACGAGCAGTTCACTTTAGTAATCTCCAGGTTGCTGTCCATAGATGATAGGTTGCTTGCTTTGGAGTCGAAAAACTGTGTGGAAGATACTAACTTTAAGAAGAGAAGACGAGTGCCTAAGAGAAGACCAGTCCTAAGATTGCGGTAAGACTGTTATCTAAGCTAAAGTAACCTAAAGCAAAGCTTTTTAAGTAGCACAAGCTGAAATTAGCCTTGTAAAAGAACAAATGTAAGTTGCTTTATAAAAGTGTTTTCTTTTTCTGGTCATTTTACAGGAAGCAGTACGCCGTCTTCACAACTTCGTCATAACACTCATTTAATTGTTTTCCAGCTGCATGTAAGACATAGAGACAGTACGCAGGAGGTACAAACATCCAGTTCTTGAAAAGCTGTGAAGAGTTCAACTCGGAGTCGATTGAGAAGAAAGAGGGTAAGATTTATTAGATTAGATCCGTTTTTGGTCAGTGTGACTATTTTTCAGGTGCATTTTACGCAGTACATCGCGCAATACTGATTGTCTTTACTGTTTGTTTTTACAGCTGCTACAAGCAAGAAAGAGTGTGTTAGCTGAGGATGAGGTGGGCCTTTGGAAGTGCGCTACCATAGACCTGATGTCTGATGAGGAAGACGGCATCGTTCGCGCGGTGTCTGGATGGACTGTTCGACCAGCCAGGAGCTCGCCGAGCTCTGTGCCACGCTGCAATCGAGATTAGAGGCGATTCCAAAGAACAGGGCAACGCACGACAGAGGTCTGAAAAATGGACTTAAAACAGACAGAATGGCGCTAGTTACCTACAGCTCTGAAGCGGAAAACAGAGACTTCATGGTGCTGAAGGATTTTGGGCTTCTTGTGAGCTTCCTATTGTTGTGTGGGCAGATCTCAAACGTTTTGCATTTGGTTGTGTGTTTGTTCTAATAAAGCTCTTTCTTCGAATAAACTGCACGTCCCTGGCATATTTTCCTTTCCTCAATAAATGAATGTCCTTGATGATTATAATAGCGTAGTCCATAGGATAACAATGACATGAATATAAAACATAATAGCATATCACATGAATATGAATATATACAATTAAAAAATAATATGCAAATCATAATTTTATATATATATATATATGTGTAAAATTATTATAATTTGGGGGTTTAAATTTATTAATTTATTACCCAGGTTGACCAATAGTAACAGATCTGCCAACCAATCACGAGTGATATTTCTTGTTTCAATGTAGTAGTTTCAACCAATACTGAGTGAGGAAATTCAAGCCATTCCGGCAAGGCGCCGCCCAGAGCTGCTATTCATATGCTAGAGCCATTAGCGCCGGCGCCAGCATGCCTCTGTAAGCTCCACATACGTCATGGTTCGTTTCCGTCAATATGTGGCACAGATGAACGCAACGTTCACAGGCTGTAAACTGACGTTAATTGTCGAAAATCAGGGAGATTTCCGGCCGTTTACGGGGACGAAAATCCCACTTTTCATGCAGTGTAAGAGTTCATAGAATCAGGTCCGGCCAGGCCAATACGGGGCGACCAAAGGAGCTGCTTTTTTCCCTCCATGATCTGCACAGGACCTGTGCAAGATGGCTCACTGGGGTGTGGGCCCCATTGCCTGCTGAGCCTAGTAGGCAATGGGAAGAGCTAAAAGGGAGGCACCAGAATTACCTGTGCATCACCAAGCTGGTCCAAAGTCAGCTGGCTGTCTGGGGATGGAGTCTCCTGAACCTGTGACAGCTCGTAGGCTGCACCACTGTTTCGCTGGGATGAATGAACGAAGCGACCTCGGATGCTTCAGACTCCACGGGTGAGAAGGCGGCTACCGATGCCATATACCCCAGGAGCCTCTGAAAATAACTTCAAACTGCATTCTAGCCCCGAAGGAGAAGGCAAGTCAGCAATGACTGCACACATTCGCACTACACATGCATGGCGAGTCGAGAAAATAGATCCTCTTCAGGTAAGAGTTTACTCTTTTCCCAAATTACCTAAAGGCCCAAACGGATGAGGTGCTAGAGTAAGAGGTCCCTGAGTTCACAAAGCCTGGGGGAAATTGGGGGAGTCGAGGAAAGATATTAGTTCAGGAGTCCCTCAAGTGCCAAGATCAGCCAAATGTGGCACTCCTGGAATCACCAAAGTAAACATCACCTGACCTTGGGGCTGCGCCCTAACCCTTGTCACTCTGAAGCAAAGTCGCTTCCTGCATGGGTCAGCATCACCCTCATGCATGTCTCTTTTAATTTTTGTATAATGCTGGAGGGCTATGGCATGCAAAGTAGACGTGGCCTGGCCCGCAGCTCTGTAGACCTCTGTCACTAAAGTGGACGGGAACCCACAGGCTTTGGATAGGCATCCTTAGCCATGCCTCCATCGAGGGTATTGAAGGCTGAGGTAACACCAGAACGATTAGCGGCACCAAAGATGCCCATCAGGAACTGGTCACTACCTCATGTATCCCCGAGAAGAATGGCTCTAGGGGCGGTACCAGGCGATAGTGTGCACCGTGCCCAGGAACCAATCACCCAGCCTTGAACACTTGGGCCGACGTGGAGAATTCCAGTCCAGCCCCATGTTCACAGCTACCCGGGAAAACATGGCTGTCAGCTCTGGATCTGGCTCTCGGGTTTTTTTTTTTTTTTTAAACACCTACCTCCCTGAAGAATGCAACACAGCCAAACATTCATCTCCAGAGGAATCAAGCCTGCCTTGTGATGCAGAGTTCGATATCATACCATCTAAAGAGCCACAATGAAATGCAGGGTCCCTTATATGTGGAACCAGCCATTTGAATCAGAAGCCCATCAAGCAATTGCAATGTGGAGGGGTGTGTGGCCCGAGGAATATTTGTCGGGTTAACGCACACTATATTTCACCCACATATCACCCTGGACATCAGCCAAGCAGGTCATGCTTGGTCTAAACATCGCAATGGTAATATTCCTTTAAATAATGACTCACCAGCGCGCACTGTGTCAGCATGTATATGACTCAACATGCGAGGCCGCGTGTGCTCGCACAGCTGACAAAGCGGAAGAAAGATGTGATCGCACCCAGCAACACACAGACAAAACATCCTGAAAAGACGTGCATGTGTAATTGTTTCAAAAGAGAAAAGACTGAAGCACCCAGGGGGAACACAAACACACACACACACACACACACACTCTGTGACAGATCAATGCACAGATCAGCGGCAGGAAAGCAGAACTCGCTAGAACGCGCCATAACACCAACACAGCTAAAGAGACGCTCGTCTTAATTGTAGAGAGAAGCTCAGAAGGCAAGTGATACACTCGGCTCCGAAGCAGAAACATAAATGCGAAATTGCAATGCAACGCCGTTTATACCCGCACAAGTGGGGCAGAGTTGCATTATGCAAATTCCTCAGACCCATGGCATTTTCATGCCATTGGATCATTTTGATTGAGATCACAGGCAGCTGGCTTCTAGCGAAACCCCCATTTCGTCAGTACTGACATTATTCGGAGTGTACTGACTGAAAGGGAACTATATACTCTATACTAATTTTTTTCACAGTGAATTTTTGAAATACCGTATCTATGAAAGATGCATTGCACAAATGTTGGCCAAAATCAAGCGGCAACCTCCCACGATCTCTCTTGAAGCCAATACAGAAGTAATGTAAACTGCAATTCCTTGACTGGCCACTAGAGACAGGCTCCAGAAGGGAGCAGAATCTCATTGAGCCCAATGTTAAAATTTTCAACAGAAAAAAAAACATGTTACAGCCTGGTACATATATATATATATATATATATATATATATATATATATATATATATATATATATATATATATATATATATATATATATATATATATAGTCTATGGCCAAACTATGTTATTTCAGGATAACTAGATAGTAAATTCAGGACAGTAAAAGTACTGTAATATGCAGCTAACATATTTGCAAACCCCAATCACCTAAAGTATGTCTGAAAATAATTTGTAACAGTATTTTTTTATAAATAATGAGTCATCTCACACAAGCAAAATATCGTTGCTGTTACATTATTATCCATAACAGTAACGTTGCTGTCATCTCACCTGTCACAGTGTGTTTTGGGTTTGTTCATGTTTCATGTTCTTATTTTGTACATTTTGAAACTTGTTTCCTGGTTTGTCATGTGATTCCCCTGTGTTCATGTGTCATGTTGTCATTGGTTCATTATTTGATCATTCTTCACAGGTGTCCCTTGTCTCGTAATTAGTCATTGTGTATTTAACCCCTCATTTTTGCCATGGTTTTTGTTGAGTATTGTTTTGTGTAAACTGCTGTTGTCAAGTGGCTATTCAAATCAAATCAAGTCAAGTGTGTTCATGAGTCAAGTCTAGTTTAATTTTGTATTTGTTCACGCTGTAATAAAACTTCACTTGGGTTCATTACTACATCTTGCCCCCAGTGTACAATTTATTACATCACCTGTGCTATAAAGTGCTATATTATATTTATAGGCTCTCTACTTTTGATGTTTTTTTAGTTTTTTACTCCAAATCAAATTTTGCAATGAGCTATATTCCTCCCCAGTCATTAAATGCTACAGTAAATTCATTCTTTCTTTTTTCTTTTTTTCTTGTTGAAACACATTGCATAAACCATCCAAACAAGCCTGTAGATTAATTAATTAGAAATTGATTAGAATAATTAATTATTACTGAATTCAAAATAATGAGGGAAAACCTGGTTGAAAATGAGACCTTATTGGCACATTGTATTATGCCCTTATGCAATTTAAGTATAAAATATGCTTCAGTATAAAAAAGATGCAAAGGCAGAAAAAAAGAAAATGTCTGATGTAAAAGGCTGTCAAAAGGCTTTTAGACTTTTAGCTCCAATCATTGTAGATGGACTAGACTTCAAGAATTTGACATGGCTTCAAACTCTCCTCTGACTGGACAAGGCATGTCTACCTGACTGTCTTCTGTGCTTGTGCTTATAATGTGCTTTTAACACACTTTGTCACACAGATGAATCAGACCTTTGCCTTTCATACATCAGGGAGAAACAGTGCTGAAGTTGCACTCTATTACTTGATTTACTCATAAAGCCAGACACTTATTTAGTTCCTTAATAAAGTAAACTAGTTCCTTAAGTTTTTCAAACAAAATGGCACAATTAATGATTCACTGATAAAGACAGTGACTTGTTTAGTTCCTGAATCAATCAGTTGAGCAAACGATTCAATGACTCCACAAACAATGCTTTGTAGTTGAGTTCAGTGAGTACATCATAGTTTACCTTTTGAATGTATCTATTTTGTTTATTGCAGTATTAACTTTCATGGTTGAATAAATTCATTTCAAGTTTTTTTCCCCCCTCAATTCAAATATTTGTATGTAGTTCTGAGTAACAATTAAAGGTTTTTATTTTAATTAGTTTTACAAAAATGAACAGTGAAAATTACACCTAAGCTTGTATAAATTTAAGCAGCTAAGCTGCATCAGATAAATGGAGAACAAGCAATGCTGCCAGACACAAGAATCATGGCTCTCCCATGAGACTGAATGGGCTCTGTCCTCTCTCCTGAGCCTCTGCTGGTGATTGGGGTCAGCGTCTGGTCACCATGAGCAAACATTCCTGCCATCTCCAGCCATTTTAAAGAGCACATCACATGCTCAAAACACAGAAAGAAATTATTCAGTCAAAACTTTCCCGAAGATGCTGTGTGAATCCAAACCTAGTATGCCACGGACCGCATATTTACTGTTCTTTTTAGTCTGTGAAAGAGTGTTTACATTTTATTGTATTTTTTTTTTTTTGCAATAAATCTCATCCTATGAAACACAATGGGAATGAAAAACACAGGACAAAATCCCACTTGTATTAGATTTTAAAGCTGAATGACAAGCTGTTTTTTTTGTTTGCATGGTGTTAATGAGGTCTAGCTTCTTCCCTCAAGGTGAGATTGACAGACACCTTTTGGGCAAGATGAAGCTATAGCATTTACAGAAATGTTGGGTTTTGTATGGCTTGTTATTCATCACCCACTGTCATCCCGGATGATGCGTTTATTTATTAGATAATAACACTGTAATTTCAGGATTCTGGTGTGTGATTAAACTAACCTTTGAGTAGCCTATTTGAATGACAATTGGGGAACTGTGGGTTGATCACTCACTTAGAGAAGCATTGAAACCTGCCTATTGTGGTTCAAGCTGACAAAAGACTGTAGTGTGATAACTGAGTGCTATCACCATGGTGGCCAATAACCCTGCTGAAGCTTGGATGATGAGAAGGCTGCTGCAGTCAAAGTGTCATAGGTAACACTTTGGTACTGTTTAATACTGTTCCGTCATTAAAGGGGGGTTGAAACACTCAGTTTCAGTCAATCTCATGTCAATCTTGAGTACCTATAGAGCAGTATTACATCCTTCATATCTCCGAAAAGACTTTAGTTTTATTATATTTATAAAAGAAATATAGGCTGTACCGTGTCTTTCAAAAAAAACGAGCGCCTGGAGGCGTATCGTGTGGGCGGAGCTAAAGAATGACGAGTGTGCACAAAGCGGTGACGTCCTCAAGCACGGAGAAGAAAACGCTACCCAGATTCAACTAATACAGATATGATATCAGCATCAAACAACAGCAGGACGGCCGTCTCTGTGGTATGTACTGTATTTAGTGGCTGTCAACATTTGTGTGTGTTTACTCGCAGTTAATGAGGACCTGATTCGGTTTATGGACTATTGTATGCGACTAAACATTAGCAGTAGCAAGCAAAATGGTTTTGCATGTCAGACTTTGTGAGAACCTCCCCTAGTTTAATTTTGCATGGTTTTACAATAAACAAACTGATTCCTATAGTGGTCAGCTAAAAAAATATATTTAAACACACCATAGATTGCATGCTCCATTGATAAATTAACTAACGTTATACACGACCGTGTTGTTTACTGATGTTTACTCACGCGACGATAGCCAACAACACAGACATTTGAAGCAATTTTACTCACCGCGCACGACCGTAAAACTTTATCGTTGAGACCGCTCCGAAAAACACACTTCTTTGGTAACATTGTTGATTTTGTGAAGTCCTGTGACAGCAGTGACCCACTTTTGAGTGGTTTGAGATCCACTTTTGGGATGCGACTGAAGAGTGATGTGACGCTTCTCGTCATTTCTGCGTTTAAATCGGTTCAAATGCAGCGCTGCCTTCCCGGAATGCTGTGCTGAAGCGTTGAAGTCGCTTGGTGCCACCCATAGGAATAAAGTGGAGCGCAGCGCGATCATAGATATGCACCTGAGAGCAGTGTTTATGGGGCGTGCATTTCCTCTCTCGCTCTAGTCACGCGCGCACCCTTCCGGGAGAAGAGCCCATACGCAGTTTTTCAAACTTTGTCTATGTTTAGGATGGGAATCCAAGTCTTTAACAGTGTAAAAAGCTCAGTATGCATGAAACAGCATTTCACCCCCCCTTTAATGAATAAGTAAACATGAACAAACAAATAAGCAATATAAATGCTCTAGTAACTACTATTACATAACAAATACTGAAAACAATAACTGATTAACAGATAAGTAAGTATTAGTGCTTAGTCAAATGTGCATACAAATAGACATATGTCATGGCATTCAAACTATTTTGTTGTATGAATATCTTAACATGCAATATATCAATATATCACTTTTAAACAACAACAGCAACAACAAAAACGTTTTATTCTAGCTTAGTGTAATTTTTTTTTTTTTTTTTAAAGAAACATTTTGAGCAAAAAGCTGAGAAAATCACATTTTTGTCAAAGACTATCTTGGATCAGATTTACAACGATGGTCAAAACATAGATGGAGTAGAGTCCATCAAAAGCTTACAATTCAGTCATTACTAGTGAGTTATCAAGCTTTTCAATAATTAGTGGTTCCTTCTAATCACACTTAAGTCAATGATTTCTGTCATTACTTACATGTTTTTCACTTTAGAAGACTGATCCATTAGTAATTAATTCTGAAGGATTTGGTAATATTGAAGTCATTACTAGTGGGTTTCCATGAGTGGGTTCATTTTATAATAAATTATACATTATTCATGTTAATTATTAACCTGAATATTGTACAGCATGGAGTACAGCCTAATGTGGGGTTAGTTGTAACACGATTGGTTTAAAACGTTCCACAAATGCCAGGATGACGAAACTTTGTGCATTTGCCAGTGATGCGCGGGTTGATCCAAAACAAGCAGGTGCCTGCGGTCACCCGCGGGTACCCGTGGTTACGAGTCATCCAAAAATATTTTTAATGATATTCGGGTCGTGGTCGGTCGGGTCGTTTTAAATAAAGATTGCTTAGAACAAAATGCTCGATTTCCCAACATGATGAACTGAGCAATTGGACCTTTTTAATAGGCTATCCTTTTTTAAATGCCTATAGCCTAGCTCAGTAATGTCCAATACGTTCACATGGTAATGCGTATCAATAGTACGAGTGTGCAATCTCGTGGACTGTATACATTCCAGGGCGGGATTTTTGTTGGGAATGTAGGAGGAGAGACGCACACTTCGATTAGACTAAACACATGCAGCATCTTAATTGTTAAGAAAACTAAACAAAATATATGAATAAAATCAAGCATTTATTACACAACACTAGGCTATATCGTTTGCAATTTGCACTCCTAAGGGTTACGATGATGGAACAGTATTCTAAAGTGTTACCTTGTTGTTTGTATATTGTGAACTCTAAGCATCACTTGATAGGGGTGGGAGTGTTCGTGCGGTTCAAAATATTAGTGCCTAGTGAAAATCAACACTCACTGAGTCATTTCCAGCTGGAGTGCCCATGATCTTGAGGGCACTCCTCCCAACTTTTATTCTATCTTATAATGGACTACATTCCCCTCATCCAACTGCCTGGACTCTTTATGCTTGATTACATTCAGCTGTGTCTAATTACCTTGTTAACGTTGCCTATAAAGTGTATGCATCGGCACTTACCCGCCGGAACACGCCCCCTTAGTCCGGACTGATTGGCAGAAGAGCTGCAGCTGGATTTAATAGAAGAAACCGTGAGTAAAATAAATAGGGCTGTTCGATTCCAGGTTTTTTGGAGTCGACTCCAATTCCCGACTCCCACTATGGGAGTCTATGGAATCAACTCCTCGACTCCAATTACTTTACATCAAAACAGGGTTAGATATCAGACAAAATTGGTGTTTTTAAACATTTAAATTATTTCCCCTGACACAAAGTTCTAAAATCCTCTTATTAAAACCACATACTTTTAGTGTGGCCGTCCATATTAGTCCAATTTAGTGATGTCTTTCGTGGCTATAAACGTTTCTGTATCTACTGCCAATACATCATTTTACATAGGAAAAGTCACGAAAAAAGATTTTGTCGAGTGAACGCACATGAGCATTGTCTTAAAAGGTGAGTTAAATACACTATGCATAAAATAATGCACACTATTGATACGTTTCTTCTTGATATTTTTATGATTTATTAGTTTAATGAACACATTAACCATGGGAAACAAAATCTATATTTATTGCAATAATACCATCAATTAAAGTAAAGCTAGCATGGAGGAAGCCTATAATTACAAACTAAAGTCGCTGTGATTGTTTTCTATTTCTAAAGTAAACACTCAAATAAATGTGTGTGACAATAGGACAGCAAGTGGTGAATGCTTACGTCAATGTATTACCTCGCGGATCTCTTCATTTCATTCCTTGCTTATAGTGCACTCAACTGCCATGTACTTTAGATGAGAGATTCAGTAAAAAAGAGCAATTTCGGACACAGCAACAGAGTCGACACCGAGAGTCGATTCCTATACTGGAGTCGACCCCAACTCTGGGGCTATTCAGAGTCGAGGAATCGACTCTTTTGGAGTCGACTCCCCATCACTAAAAATAAATGGTTATAAGTTAACTAAATGTTGAACTTGATATAGTGTTCCTTACAACTTACCAAAGATCCATATCCACATGCAGCCAGGAATTGTGTTTTGCTGACATTTTAAATGAGCCTGATTTTGGTAAGTGAATTGGTGAGGCCACGTGCATACCCTCTATGGCATGCATTGACGTCACTTTCCTACCAGAACATGCCCCTTCAGCTAGACTGAGAGGCATGAAGAGACATTTCTTTAAATGAATGTAGTTCATGCTTCTTTTTCATTAACATTACAGAATACATTTTTACAAGTCATGCATCATGGCATTTGTTTGAAAAATACTTACTTGGTTGTAAATGGTTGTGATCATACACTTTCCATTTCCAAGAGGAAAATATGCTGGAGGAAACACCATCCTGAAATGTGGGTGTAGCTCAAACCACTCTTGCACCAGTGCTGAATGGTGAAATTGGACATTGTCCCACACAGCTACAAAATTTTGATCAATTTGCTATTCATCACCTTGCGGACAGTCGATTGCATTGAACGAGCTCTTCCATGTTGTGTGACCCCAAGACAGCATTGTGTGCCACAACACCAGTAGATTGCGACACTTGTTGTCCAGGGGCTTTGAATGTGGAACATGTTTATATTGGGCTGAACTCTGTCCAACATCTCTCAAGGAAAGATCATCATGGTCAATTAGGGTGGCTCTGATTTCATCTGAAGCCTGTCTGTACCCTATGCTTCTACCTCTTTTCCCTCATCTTACACCTCTCATTCCCTTCCTTCCATGTCTTATGTTCTTCTTACTCTTTCCACTAAAACCATTGCCCTCCACTCTACCATATCTTACCATCTATTCCTTTCCCCTCATCCCTTTCTACCTCTTCAGCTGTTCCTCTCCCGATCAATATTACCTGTCCTGTATCTTCTTCAAAACCTCTCACTCTTACACCTATTCCTTTTCCCATTCTTCTTTTTTTAAACCATATTATAGTTTTGGTAATTGAAATTTTAGAAAAATTAGCATTTCCTGTGTTGTGTGTATTACTATATATTTGGGGCTAATGGAGAACCTTCCAAGTGCAACTGAGAATATCAAATAACAAAGTTTTGGTTGTGTTTGTGAAAATGGTGATTGTAATTTTGGAAAACAAATAAAGAAGGTGAAGATTTTTTTTTCTGATATATTCAAATTTTGTTTGGCTGGGTAAAGTAAAAAGTATGCTATAATTTATTGTACAATATATTTTGAAGAATAACAGCAACAAACAGTTGATGGACCCCACTGGGATCCGTGTGAAAAACAAAAAATAAGATACTGCGGATGGGGTCCATCAACTGTTCGGTCACTGACATTCTTTAAAATATATTTTACAATAAATGATAGCACGCTATTTACATTCTCAACACACCATTGGACGTAGTCGCTGTAGTTAGCCCCACGGAGTGACAAAAAGACAGAGGCAGCATTGGTTTTCAGTGTGAATGAACAAAACAACAAACACCGTGATCTTAACACTTTGTAATGTAAAAGTTGTCATTCATTTCATACAAATTACAAATCATATGCATACCTTTCTCAAAACATTGTATATCATCTGTTCAGCAAAATAAATAAATTCATATAGATTTGGAACAACTTGAAGGTGAGTAAATGATGTCGATTTTAATTTTTGGGTGAACTATCCCTTTAAAGACCCAGATTTCACATTAACTTTCAAGAGGCCAACCAATGCAGTGCCAACAATATGTACTGTGCAAAGATAAACAGTAGCCTATTATTATTATTACAGTGACACAAGTACCTCAATAATTATAGTTCAATCTTTTAAGGTCATTATGAGCACCCAATGATTGATTCTTTAGAATTTATTTATTTATTTATTTATTTATTTATTTATTTATTTATTTATTTATTTATTTATTTATTTATTTATTTATTTGCTGTTGTTTTCACTATTTTCCATTCAGCAATAAAATGTCTAGGTTACATATGTAACCCGGTTCCCTGAAAAAGAGAACGAGACACTGCGTTGCATTTCCATACTTTGGGCATGTGTCACATGCCTGTCCTGTCTTGTGTGCACATGTGGGTTTTGTCATGTCTCCGGTCTACTGTCAACCCTGCCCTTCTTATCTGATTATTGGTTTATTTGCCCCACCTGTTCTCCCTCATTATCTGCCTTGTTTGTTCCCTTTAAAATCTCCTTGTGTTTGTCAGTCTGGGTTGGATCCTTGGGTGTGTAATGTCTGCGTCTCCCGTCCTCCCCGTGATTCTGTTGGTTTGTTTAAGTTTATATTTTATTATTCTATTATGTGTTTTTCCCCCTCATGGGTTTTGTTTTGAGTTTATGTTTTATTTGTTATAAATAAATATATCATTTTCTGCACTTGAGTCCTCGCACCATTTTCCTTTGTCCGTGACGTGACAGAAGGATCCAACCATACAATGAGGACTCAGCAGAGAAGTTCTCCCTCGGTGCCAGTTCCGGGGGTCCCGAGTCCGGGAATCCTGAGTCCGGACATGGCCTGGAGGGCCGTAATGGGAGGGTTTGTGGTGGCAGTCCTGCATGCTTGGGAGAAGCACAGGGTGTCATCCACCACTCCGGTGGTCCCAGTGCCGGTGGATTGTGTTCCGGTGGTCCCTGTGCCGGTGGATCATGTTCCGGTGGTCCCTGTGCCGGTGGACTCCGTTCCGGTGGTCCCGAGTCCGGAAACGGCCTGGAGGGCTGTGATGGGATGCTTTGTGGTGGCAGTCCTGCATGCGTGGAAGGAGCACAGGGCTTTATCCGAAGCCCCGGAGGCAGTTCCGGTGGTCCCAGTTCCGGTGGCTCGTGTGCCGGTGGTCTCAGTTCCGGCGGATCGTGTTCCGGTGGTCCCTGTGCCGGTGGATCGTGTTCCGGTGGTCCCTGTGCCGGTGGATCGTGTTCCGGTGGTCCCAGTTCCGGCGGATCATGTTCCGGTGGTCCCAATGCCAGCAGATCGTATTCCGATGGTCCCAGTGCCGGTGGATACTGAGGCGCCCTGCTCTCCCTGCGCCCCTGAGCAGTCCTGCTCTCCCTGCGCCGCTGAGGCGTCCTGCTCTCCGTGCGCCGCTGAGGCGTCCTGCTCTCCGTGCGCCGCTGAGGCGTCCTGCTCTCCGTGCGCCGCTGAGGCGTCCTGCTCTCCGTGCGCCGCTGAGGCGTCCTGCTCTCCGTGCGCCGCTGAGGCGTCCTGCTCTCCGTGCGCCGCTGAGGCGTCCTGCTCTCCGTGCGCCGCTGAGGCGTCCTGCTCTCCGTGCGCCGCTGAGGCGTCCTGCTCTCCGTGCGCCGCTGAGGCGTCCTGCTCTCCGTGCGCCGCTGAGGCGTCCTGCTCTCCGTGCGCCGCTGAGGCGTCCTGCTCTCCGTGCGCCGCTGAGGCGTCCTGCTCTCCGTGCGCCGCTGAGGCGTCCTGCTCTCCGTGCGCCGCTGAGGCGTCCTGCTCTCCGTGCGCCGCTGAGGCGTCCTGCTCTCCGTGCGCCGCTGAGGCGTCCTGCTCTCACCGCTCCTCCCTGGCGCCCCCTGCACTCACCGCGCCGCCTGAACTCGGTGGGCCTCCCGACCTCGGCGGGCCGTCCTGGCCATTCGAACTTTGTGTGCCACCGTGGCCTCTTGAACTTTTTGTTTTCCTTGTCCCTCCCTTGTCTGTTTCTTCCTGGTCTGTCCCTCCCGTGCCCCCCTGGTCAGTCCCTCCCGTGCCCCCCTGGTCAGTCCCTCCCGTCCCGCCCTGGTCAGTCCCTCCCGTCCCGCCCTGGTCTGTCCCTCCCGTCCCGCCCTGGTCTGTCCCTCCCGTCCCGCCCTGGTCTGTCCCGCCCGTCCCTAGTGGAGCGTCTGGTAGCCGCTCCTTAAGGAGGGGGTAATGTCACATGCCTGTCCTGTCTTGTGTGCACATGTGGGTTTTGTCATGTCTCCGGTCTACTGTCAACTAGAGCCCTGCACGGGCCTCAAATCTAGGCCCTAGCCCGGCCCGGGCCCGAGACGCTGAGGCCCTAGCCCGGCCCGTGTCCGACAGCTTATCTAAATTCCCGGCCCGAGTCCGACTAGAGCCCGTTTTTTTTTTTTTTTTTTTTTTTTTTTTTTACATTGTTGCAGCCATTAAAATAGTTCTGTTTTGTTTTAAATGTCAAAGTAGTTATTTTTCGTTTCGTTTCTTTAGTACGTTAATTTAGAAAAATGTTTAGAGCATTTTTTTGTTTGTTAAATTAAAGTTTTAATTTTTTTAAGTGACGACCAAAAGCGGCCAGCGGCCGACAGTGAGTTAACCGCATATTTAATTAATTTAGTCTCTCAAATCAACTCTTGACTTGTCTTGCCTATAATAAAATCCATAAAACACTTCAAGCATCACAATGTTAGTTAATTTCGCCAACTATTACCACCAGTAGCCTAAAAGGCATTTTTGACGAGCTGAGGCAGGCTGATTCTGCTCGCGGCTCTCGCAAACGGAGCTAAACAAATAAAATAAAAAAAGCACATGCAGGTTGTCTTATAGCCTACCTTACACCTACGCAAATGAATATAAATCCCATCTTCAATTCCCGGGGTATATGCTCATTTAACGGAGTTTACAGCAACGGAAGCAAAAGATTAAGATGCATTTTATTCAGCAGCTTATTTCAGATTCAAATACCACATAAGAGAGAGCGCGACGCACTGGTAAGATAATGATCTCATTCATCTCATTCATTTTTATTGAAGATGATGGTGTTTTTGACTATCTTAGACTTATTTTAAGTTTCATTTACGGCCATTTGCGTTGGCTTGCATTAGTCATTTGCGGCGATGTGTGTTGCAGCACCATCATATCTATCTGACTACAACATATAGCCCATAAAACATTATGACACATAATGACATAATGTTTGAAAGTCTGTAGGTTAACATAAATGCAGATAGGCCTAATTGTAATAATAAAAGACAACATAGCCTAATTATCGATTTTGAAATATTAAACCAGTCAATACAGAACGAATTATTCTGTAGCCTTTTGCCGTCAATACCATGGATATGGCATGGGCCGGCTACTGCCGAAGTTGTCTTTGCTGTATCAATAGGCAATATATTTATATTTAACATGAAGTATAGGGCTTCCCTGTACATTAATAGCACCAGACGCCCCGCGGATGACACGCAACAGAAACGCCATGCTCACACCACGCTTGCAGTGTGTCTCCGTGCTGAAGAAACGCGCGCTGCTGCTGGCGCGGACTCTGAACCTATGCTCTGAACACTGTGCGAGCCATCTTGACAGTCGCGTTAGCTATTATGGTCTCGTGTTGTTTCCACCAGCGCAGAACTCATTGTTCCTTTTAATTGATAAAATAAATATAAAACGAAGGAGAAGCCTATAAAAAGGCCCGAAGCCCGGCCCGCGTTTTAGGTATGACATGAAAATTGGCCCGAAGCCCGGCCCGAGGGGCGTAAAAAAGTCGGGGCCCGTCGGGCTCGGGCATAAATGCAGGGCTTTACTGTCAACCCCGCCCTTCTTATCTGATTATTGGTTTATTTGCCCCACCTGTTCTCCCTCATTATCTGCCTTGTTTGTTCCCTTTAAAATCTCCTTGTGTTTGTCAGTCTGGGTTGGATCCTTGGGTGTGTAATGTCTGCGTCTCCCGTCCTCCCCGTGATTCTGTTGGTTTGTTTAAGTTTATATTTTATTATTCTATTATGTGTTTTTCCCCCTCGTGGGTTTTGTTTTGAGTTTATGTTTTATTTGTTATAAATAAATATATCATTTTCTGCACTTGAGTCCTCGCACCATTTTCCTTTGTCCGTGACGTGACAGCATGTCTGTACATATTTCTTCAGACAGCCTAAAGCTAATGACATTTTCCATAGGCGCCCTGTCAAAGTCTGTCGGCACGTCATCTGACTGTGGTAGCCAATTAAAATTGACATTTATCAACACGTGCTTCAGACCAGTGGCTGCGTTTAACAAAAACCTGGCCATACTACAACGAAATTTCCAACAGTTTATTTATTTTATTTTTTTTATTATTTTTTTTTTTTTACTGTTTTTATGTATTTATGTTGTGGCTAGAACAACATCAAAAGTATGTATGTTGAGTTGGTCACAGGCCTGTAAAACAACATTGAGGCCTCTGGAATCATTGTACAAAAGTTCTCTGAAGGTTCTTGATAAGAAACCTAGGTTATTTCATCATTGTCATATTCTCAAAAAATATAGCTTATTAAAGGGGGGGTGAAACACTCAGTTTCAGTCAATCTCATGTCAATCTTGAGTACCTATAGAGTAGTATTGCATCCTTCATATCTCCGAAAAGTCTTTAGTTTTATCATATTTATAAAAGAAATATAGGCTGTACCGAGTCTTTCCGGAAAAAAACGAGCGCCTGGAGGCGTATCGTGTGGGCGGAGCTAAAGAATGACAAGCGCGCAAAGCGGTGACGTCCTCAAGCGTGGAGAAACCCATGGCTATCTCAGCTAATACAGATAATGATCCAGAATCAAATTTGAGGGAGAAATAAATTGAACAGGAGAAACGGCAACATCAGGACATCCGTCTCTGTGGTATGTAAGTTACTGTATTTAGTGGCCTCTCCACATTTCTGTGTCTTTACTCGCAGTGTATGAGGACATGATTCGGTTTATGGACTATTGTATGCGACTAGACCTTAGAAGTAGCAAGCAAAATGGTTTTGCACGTCAGAATACTGTAACGTTATACAGAACAACAATGGAGTAACCGTTAGCGCATTTGAATGATGAAGCACGCGATCGTGTCGTTTACTGATGTTTACTCATGCGTCCGTAGCCAAAAGCATAGACATTTGAAGCAGTTTAAGTTAACTCACCGGCTGCTTCCAAAGCAGGACCGAACCTTTATCGCTGGGACTGCTCCGTCAAAAACACACTTCTTTGGTATGATTTGGTAAAGTCCTGACAGCAGTGGCGTGTAAATCCATTTTGAGACACAACTGAAACGATGTTGTGACGCTTCTCGTCATTTCTGCGTTCAAATCGGTTCAAATGCAGCGCTGCCTTCCCGGAATGCTGTGCTGAAGCGTTGAAGTCGCTCGACGTCTACAGAAATGTAGGGCTGCTCTGATCACGATCAGACGATCGTTAATGCGCATCTCGTCAGTAAAGCCGGTTCTCTCTAATCAGCGGTAAATTCTCTCAGGTGCGTGATTTCACATAGAGCAGCTGTTAGCCTTAAATGCAGAAGTCATTCACTACCCTGCTCCTCATTAATTTTTATTAAAGAAAACAACTATATAATTATAATTGAATGCCTGTTTTTTCACTAGTTTTTTGTCAAAATTGTATAGGGTCGTTAACGACCCGAGATGTCTAGGATTGTAGGCTACGTATATTTTTTTGCACAATGATAAAATATGGTGACAATGACGAAATAGGGCGCAATTCACCTTTATTCCACAAGGTGGCAATGTCTGATACGCAATGATGTTGCCTCTGACAGAAAACAAAACAATAATAATTATAATCTGATTTAGAGTGCAAGTACTAAACACAATCAAATATTAGTGTCACTGTCTCTTGATGATGGATGTGCTCAAGAAGCTGTCAGTGATCAAAATATTGATTTTGAAGACCTTGAAAATGAGTTTGGAGAAAATGCTTGAGATCGTGAATATGAGTCAGATGCTGAATGCACTGGTAAACGAACTCTGATGAGGACATATGATGATGGTATTAAACATCTGCTCAAACTGAACCCTTCCAAGCTCCAAAAGGTAACGAAATAGGATTTATTTTATTCTTCTGTAAGTGTTACTCCAACATCAGGAGTTTAATTATTGTGACAGGTATGGTCTAGCCGGATCGCTAACGACCCGAATATGTAAGAATGTTTGTCAAAACAGTCATGCATTTAAGGGTTAACTGAAAATATGCACAAATAAATGCTGAAAATGAATGTGAAATATGAAACGCGACTTGGCCATTCAAATTAATGATCGGAAGAACGCGTATCGACCACCATTACTGTAAAATATGCACGTATGTTCATTTAAACTCAATTTTGGTCAAATGTGGATTATATCATTACACTGGCAAGAATATGGTTACATGTAAAGATGTTGTACTAAGTATGACAACGCTACATTCAACTGCTTATACAATTAAATTCACTTCCTGAAAAGTAACCATTTTGGACATACGTGAGTTTCATCGGGCAGAGATGAAAATGAACAGGAGAAGCAACAACAGCAGGATGTCCGTCTCTGTGGTATTTACTGTATTTAGTGGCCTGTCAACATTTCTGTGGGTTTACTCGCAGTTTATGATGACATGCTTTGGTTTATGGACTATTGTATGTGACTAAACATTAGCAGTAGCAAGCAAAACAGTTTTGTACGTCAGACTAGTGTAACGTTATACATAGAACAACAATGGAGTAACTGTTAGCGCATTTGAATGAAGAAGCATGCTTTGTGAGAACGTCCTCTAGGTTTATGTTTGGGTGGTTTTACAATAAACAAACTGACCCCTATATTGGTCAGCTAAACAAATGTATTTAAACACTCACCATAGATTGCATACTCCATTGATAAATTAACTAACGTTATACACGATCGTGTTGTTTACTGATGTTTACTTACGCAACGATAGCCAACAACATAGACATTTGAAGCAGTTTTACTCAACGCCTGCTTCCAAAGCACGACTGTAAACCTTTATCGCTGGGACCGCTCTGTCACAAACACACTTCTTTGGTAACTGTTGGTTTTGTGAAGTCCTGTGACAGCAGTGACCGTGGAGATCCACTTTTGCGACACGATTGAAGTGTGATGTTGTGACGCTTCTTGTCATTTCTGCGTTCAAATCGGTTCAAATGCAGTGCTGCCTTCCTGGAATGCTATGCAGACACGTTGAACATACAAGGACATTCCACTCTGTTGACGTCAAGCGGACCCATTCTCGAAAAAAACTCTCTAAAAACTTGTGAGAAACCGGAAGGAGTATTTTTGACACATAAATACTCCATCAAATGTCCAACTTAGCTTTTGAAACTTTGTCTATGTTTAGGATGGGAATCCAAGTCTTTAACAGTGTAAAAAGCTCAGTATAATTTAAAACAGCATTTCACCCTACCTTTAATATAAAAATTGAAAGCGAGTTTGAATATAATTTGTCTTGACCTTACTTAATATATATAGCCTTATTGAAAGCAACAATGGATAATTTACCTCAGATTTTAAAAATAAAAAAATAAATAAGGTAAACAAACAAGTATTTTCTTTGATTAAAAATATATTGCTTCAGTCACTTTTTAATTATATATATATATATATATATATATATATATATATATATATAGATATATATATATATATATATAGATATAGATATATATTGTAGTTAAACCATGCTAAAATTGTGTACAATTTAGGAATTCTTTATTGTACTACTATCAATTTTGTTGGAAATGCAGTCAGTGCACTTGCAGCCCGCCCACACACTCTTTTGATTGGCTATGATTTTTGATTGATTGATTTTGAGTCGAGTCTGATTTGCGATTGAAAATCTTGTCGCATCCCGTCTGGTTAAGACACGCCGTTAGGCTGCTTAAATTTGATTTTCAAAGCTGCAACAGAACTACCGAGGTGAGCAGCATATAAGCCATTGATTTTCCCTGCTTATCTGAATGCCAGGGTATGGCAACTGGATATTACCATTTTGTCAACTCTGTGATACGGTGTTGAGTTCCACTTTGAAAGGGAACCCACCTTCTTCTCATGTAAGATGGGCTAAAACAGAGGTACAATCATCTGGAGCGATGGGCACTGTCTGCTAAATCAGCCACCTCTCCAAATGACCCTAAACAAGTGTCCTTCTATTGATTTTCTACTTGAAAAGATTTAATCAGATAGTTGGTGAGATTGAGAAAAAAAAAGAAAAAGAAAAAAACTTGTTTAACCCTATTGTCGTGTCCTTCGGTTATCATTAAATCTTCTTTATCTTCACAGGAATTCCATTGGCTCTTTTTTTTTTTCTTTTTTTTTTCAATAACAACATGCTAATATTTACAAAAATGACTTAAGTCTAAAAGAAACCACTATATTTAATAGTAAAATATCAGGCTCATATTATGGCATACAAATTATGCAATGCAGTGTAATATACATGATTCACAATAAAAACAATAATAACCAGATCACCTGATTGGCTGATACAGAAAATATCAAATACGGATCTTCTGTTGCTAGGTAAAAGTAAATCTCGATTTCTTAAATACTTCACCTTGATAATAGCCTGAAGTGGTCATACTCAATTCTAGTCAGAATATGAGTCAGAAACTGCTCCATTGGGCTCTGATTATGAGGCGTGTTTCAACCGAACCAGGTGGCCGGAAGATCTGAGGGTGCAGGTGGAGGATTTCAAAGTGATGAGTTCCTGTAGATATGGAGGTGCATTTTCGGTGATGCATTTATGTGTGAGCAGAAGTATTTTGTAGTCGATCCGGGATGAAACGGGAAGCCAGTGCAATGAGTGTAGGATGGGAGTTATGTGATCACATATACAGACTCTTATGGACTCTGGCAGCGCTGTTCTGGATGTATTGACGCATCTGGATATTTCTGCCAGAAATCCCACTGAAGAGTCCGTTGCAGTAGTCCAGCCTTGTGGAGACAAAGGGATGGACAAGTTTCTCTGAATCTAGAAAGGTTAAAAGGGTACGGAGTTTGGAGATGTTTTGAAGGTGGTGGATGGAAGTTTTACAAATTTGCTTAATGTGGTCATTGAAGGTCAGCTGTGGGTCAAACCGAACCCCTAGATTTGTGACTGAGGAAGAGAAAATGATGACCTGGCCATCAAAGATGAGCTGGGATAATGGAGAGGAGTGGATCTGATGAGGGGTGCCAACCAGTATGGCCTCAGTTTTACTGAAGTAAACCTTGTATACTATTCAAGTTTCACCTTAATACGCAAACTCACAGGGATATATATTTAGACAGCTGTTAAGTTTTGTTTCCCCTTTTGTTATAATCAGACTTGCTTTAGACACACGTTGGACCAAGTGTTGGGGAGATTTAGCTTCCAAAAGCATATAAATGTTAATCCTGCAAAAAAAAAAAAAAAAAAGTTATTGTTTGTTTTTTTGTTTTTAAATCCACAGGTAAATAAGTGGTTTCATAGAAAATCTAATGCAAATGGACTATGAATATATCAATTATATAATATAATGGTGGTGACTCAAGCTATAGGAAAAAAAAATATATAATTGATATATGATTGCCTATGCATAATAAGTGTACAGTGGGTATGGAAAGTATTCAGACCCCCTTAAACTTTTCACTCTATTATAATAGTTATATTAAATACTTGGCCCTGTACTTTTTGTAACCATGGCCAGATCTGTGCCATGCCACAATTCTGTATCAGGGCTCTTCAGGCAGTTCCTTTGACCTCATGATTCTCATTTGCTCTGACATGCACCGTGAGCTGTAAGGTCTTATATAAACAGGGGTGTGGCTTTCCTAATCAAGTCCAATAATCAAACACAGCTGGACTCAAATGAAGGTGTAGAACATCTCAAGGATGATCAGAAGAAATGGAGTGCAAAATATGAGTGTCACAGCAAAGGGTCTAAATACTTAGGGCCATGTGCTATTTCAGTTTTTCTTTTTTAATAAATCTACAAAGATGTCAACAATTCTGTGTTTTTCTGTCAATATAGAGTGCTGTGTATACATTATTGAGAACAAAAATCTAAACTTAATGAACTTAAAACTGAAATTATTTTAGCAAATGGCTGCAATATAACAGAGTGAAACATTTAAGAGGTCTGAATACTTTACGTACCCACTGTAGTTGTAATACGGAAATAAAAGCACATCTGTAAACCCCTTTCCCCTTCATTTCAAGCATAAAACTATTTTCTGCAAACCCTTATTGAGAGACTGGAAAGGAGATAGAGAGGCCTCAGGCATTTCCTATCATTATGGAGGAAACTGTTTTCTCCTTATCTGCAGGGCTAAAGCAATTATCGTACCACAGTTTTTCCTCTGGCCACATTATGTTCAAACAGTAACATAAAAAAAGAAAAAAAAAGAAATCCCCCACCAGCACCCCAAACCTTCACCGAAACGCATAACAACTATCAAAGCACAGTGTGACCTCATAGATGGCTCATGGGTGTCTAAGGCCACTTGTTTAATCTAGCATGCAGAAGACGTAGGAGACCTTGCTTACCCACTCAGGTCCAGAGTTTGCACAGGTGACTAATTGCTGAGGAAATATGGAAATTTCGAGACTGGTGATATCTCCATTGAGGACAGCTATGTTTGTTGAAAATACGTGGATGTTTTGAAATATTTTTAGAAATCAGGACCACATTCAACACATGGTTTTATTTTAGTTTTCATTATTTTTTCTTAGATCAAGGCAAAAACGTAATGTATTCGATAAAAATTTATTTATTGTAATCAATGTGATGGAATGCTTTGTCCCAGTCCATGACTTCTTGTCCTCCATTTCATACAATGTGCTTTTATCCCTCTTTTGTCCAACTTCGCTATTACTAGGTTAATAATTATAAAAAATAACAAAGTTTGGTATGCCAAACTACTTGCATTACAAACTAGTGTGTTTTTGATTACATAAATGATCACATATGATTACATTATGCAATCATGTAGCATAACAGACTGATTTTGTTAAGCTAAAATACTTGGAAGAGTCTGACACTATAAAGAAAAGGTTCTATACCTTAAAGGGTTCTATCAGGCACCTCATACAGTATGTTATTATTTAGGGCATCCCAGTATGTGATCATTATAGATTTTTGTTGTTGTTGTTGTTGTTGTTGTTGTTTTACATTTTATGAGCTCTTAACATACACTCGATAAAACAAAAATGAAATAGCATGTAAGTAATGAAATAAACATGAAAGTATTGCAATACTTTTTTTGTATAGAATATTTTTGGCATAAAGGGTTCTTTAAAAGTCCTGTTCTTCGCGATTCCATCTTTCAAACTTTAGTTTGTGTGAAATGTTGCTGTTGGAGCATAAATAATACCTGTAAAATTATAAAGCTCAAAGTTCAATGCCAAGCGAGATATTTTATTTAACAGAAATTCCCTTTCAAAGCCTACAGCGAACGGCTGGTTTGGACTGCCTGAACGCCTGCACTTCCTGGCAGGAATGACGTCACTAGAACCATTTGTTGACTAACCCTCCGCCCACAAGTACACGCAAAATAGGGGCATGGTCTTGTTGCTCTCCCACGTGTAGAAAAGCGTGCATTCAGCGCTTGCATCTCCCCATTATGGTAAGAGGCGGGACCTTTCCGGGCAAAGTGCGCTAAGCTGCTGTCCAATCACAATACGAAAAGCGGTGGCCCAATAAGAACTCGTTACGTGTTTCTGAAGGCGGGACTTCATAGAACAAGGAAATCATCAGGCCGTTTTTAGGACAGAGGAAACAGCACTGTACAGATAAGTAAATTGTGTGAAAAATACTGTGTTTTTTTACACGCGAAACATGAACTCATGTTATATTGCACACTGTAAACATAATCAAAGTTTCGAAAACACGCAAAGAACGGGACCTTTAAAATTGAGTCTAGAATCCTAGGGTTCTACTATATTTAGAACCAATTTTCTTTGTAAAGAGTAGGACGGCTTGCACAATGAAGTAAAAAAAATATGCTGCTCTTATGTTAAAAATAAGGTGGCTACACTATCTACACTAAAGAGCTATATTTGACTGGCATCATCTTCAGTTCCCTTTCGAAAGGGAACTCGAGCTGCGTCAGCTGACGCTATGGGGAACGCCTCCAGCGTGACCGGTGTCTGAAACGTTTATCCAATCACATCAGTCCTACTGACCGGCGACAGCCTTTGACGTCATAGACGTGCGACCAGGAAGTATAAAAGGGCGCCTTGCAAACACAACCGCATCCAATTCGTCTTCAGGGACTGTTTGTCTGATTCAAAACAAGAGAAACACCATGTCGAAGCGTACGCACAAGTCGAAGCACGCCTTCAGAAAGTGTGCAGACCGTGTCCCAGGTTCCTCACACCTGAGGACACACACACACTCTGCGTGTTCTGCCTGGGTGAGGAGCACGCACGGGAGGTTCTTGAGGAAAGTGCCTCCTGTGCGAACTGTGAGCGTCTGTTACTGAAGACGCTCCGCTCTCGTCTGGCCCTCTTCTCGAGGGAAGGGGGTCCAGCGGCTGGGAGTGGTCCCGCTTCGGCCGAGGCCGAGCGGCGACTTATGTCTTGGGGCTCCCAGCTGGATCTGGCCCGCCGTCTAGAGACGGAGGTTGTGCTCGGCGAAGGGCCAGATCACGAGGGGCGGCCGCCGGAGGAGGAGTTGGGTGATAACTCCTCCTTATCGTCGGCCGAGGAGCTCCCACATCAGCAAGGGATGGAAGTGGAGGGTGGTGAAGCGGCCGAGGCCGAACCCTCCCAGCCATCCTGCCCCGTGTACGGGGAGCTGTTGGAGGTTATGGAGCGGGCCGCCGAGCGGCTACAGTTGCCGTGGCGGCGCGCTAGGGGAGAAGCCGCTCGTCCAAATCGCCTGGACGATCGGTTTCTCTCCGGCCATAACCCCCCGGCTCTTGGGAGCCTTCCATTCCTCCCCGATCTCCATGAGCAGATCGCGGGGGCATGGAGAACCCCGTTCTCGGCTCGCTTATTCCGCCATCAGCGGGCGAATTTCGCTGATGTGGAGGGAGTGGCCGAGGCGGGGTACGTGTCGATGCCGCCAGTTGATGAGACGTTTGCGAACTATCTCGCATCTGGCCGGGCATCGACATTGAGAACTCCCACCCTGCCGTCTAAGCCGTTGAGAACGACCTCACGGTTAAACGGCAGGGCGTACACGTCAGCAGGTCAGGCGGCGGCGGCGCTGCACACCATGGCGGTGTTGCAGGCTTACCAAGCCGACCTGCTGAGGGACCTCGATCAGGGGGAACGCCAGGGTGGCCTACCCCCTGAGGCGATGGCTGAGCTCCGCCGCACCACGGATTTAGCTCTCCGGGCCACCAAGCAAACAGCAGTCGCCATCGGACGGTCGATGGCGGCTATGGTGGCCACGGAGAGACATCTGTGGCTGAACCTTGCGGACATCGGGGGGAAAGAGAGGTCCTTTCTCCTCGATGCCCCGGTTTCGCCCTCTGAGCTCTTCGGCACCTCCGTCGAGGCGGTGGTGGGAAGGTTTAGAGAGGCGAAGGCGCGCTCAGCGGCTTTTAAGACCTGCATCCCACTGAGGTCCGGGGCCGCGCCCAGGCAGGCGGGTGTCCCTGGTACGTCACGGTCTGAGGACCGGAGACAAGACCAACGAGCGAGCGTGGCCTCTCGGGCGCCCCCTCCATGGCGGAGTAGGGCGCAAAAGAGGCGGGACACCCGGAACTGGAGGAAGGGTGCCGGTGCCGAAGACCGGAACCAGCGTAGGCGGGGGGAAACTCCGCCTACGAGGGCGAAGCGGAGGTAGTAGGTGAGCCCTTCCTTCCACCCTTTTCCTTGGCGCTTGACATCAGGCCGGGCGGGGCCAATGATGAGCGGACGTGAGACTCTGACGGCCCGTCTGGTCTGGTGAGCAGGCGCCCCCGTCAGGTTTGGGGTGCTTTCTTTTATGAGCTTATAGAGAAGTTATCATAAGCACTAGAAGCGGAAAAGTGGCGTTTTCCTTGTGGGAAAGGAGTCGTCTGAGTAAACTCGACCACTTCCCTGAGTGGGCATGAGGGGTCGTAGAGGAAGATTCAGCGTTGGACGCCTCATCGGAAAACAACCCTCGGGCGGTGTGTCCGCGCAATGGATGCTGTGAGTATATGCCTGTGCACGGATGTCATCACGCGCCGGTGGACAGCGGGTAAGCCCTCAGTATGAGGGACGTTTTATGTTCTTAAAATGCTGTGTGCTCCCCGCCGAGGGTGTGTTGTACGGTGTGTCCCCGTTTGGTGGCCGGAACGATCTATTTAAGGAAGCCGTGAGACGGCTGGTGAGAGCTAGCCTCGCTAGTGGAGAGTAGCCGTCACGTTAAGCCAGTAAAGTAAACATTTTACTTGGTGTGTTCTCTCAGTGCGTTGAGAGTGGTTACCGCTCATTTTCGCGGAAATATGTTTCAAGAGGGAAACTAAGCGAGTGTGGGTGTCCCTAGCGGTTCGGCTAAAAGCTCCGGGCCACCGGAGGGCAAGTGTTGTAGCATTAACCCCTGCGGACGTAAGTAAGCGCCAGGGTGAGTAGGCTAACACACGAACGAAGCATATGTGTACCCAACCCTCGAGATATGGGCTTGGGACGTTAAGTTGCTAGGGTGGGTGCTCCCAGCCTTAGCAGAGACTGGTATACAGGCAGTGAGCTTAGGCTGTGTTTTTACAGGATGATAAAAACCCCTATTCAGCCTCCTCTCATGTGAGAGTCGCCTGGCCAGGGCCCGCCCCCGGGTCTGCGCTCGGGGGTGCGGTAATGCAGATGGGAAAAGGTGAGAGCATTATAGATTTGCAACCTAGCCTGTAAGGCGGTAAGTAAGGTTTGTGGGTCACCTGGGCCAAATACTTTTTTCCCATCCAAGGGATGTGGGACTGTGGTAACCATTATTCGCATATTGCAATAATTTTGCCCTGTGTTTTTTGCTCCACCTTTCGTAGGGCTCGGGGTGAGCGACACGCACAACCTGTGTGCCTCTTGAGGGCCCAGCGTTGGATGCTCCCCTGGGAAGCCAAGCATCACCATGGCGACGCCTTGGAGTAAACTGCGGGTTGCTGGAAATAGCAGCGGTCTCCCCGGGGCTGGTGTGGTAAGGAATGAACTCCCCTCACTTAAAGGGGTTGTAAGAGCAATGTTGTGTTGAGTACACCGCTCTGGCGATGCAATTAGGTCTGTGTTGTAGGTTCTGCCGGAGGACTGGGCTTCGCAGGGAGGACCCCGTGAGCCTCCGAATGAAGCCAGCTGTGAGCTGTGAGCAGCCAGCCCGGACAGTCCAGGCAGTAGACTCTGAACAGGAGGCCTCGACGGGCCTTCTAGTTGGAGTGACGACATCGGGGCCCGTGTGCGGGATGGTAAAAAAAAAAAAATAATAATCTCCCTTTTGTTGTCACAAACAGTATTGTCTCGTCAACAGGCTTTGTCAGCCAAGCAGACAGCCATGGTTAGCCCGACATGGAGCGGCCAGCATTCATCCGACCTGCCAGCGAGTATTCATCGCTGGCATGGCTACAAGCCCAGTTAGTAGGCCTCCCTAGGCCTCCCTGAGGGCCTGCTGGGGTGCAGCAGGCCTTGCCGGGCCTCCCTTGAGAGGGTATTCCCGTGCTTCAGGTGTGAGACGGCAGGTAGTAGGCCTCACCAGGCCTCCCTGAGGGCCTGCTGTGGTAACAGTAATCCTCGTCTGGCTTCCCCCAAGGGGTCGTTCCTGGGCTTCAGTCAGTGGATGATAGGTAGTAGGCCTCGCGGGGCCTCCCTGAGGGCCTGCTGGGATGCAGCAGGCCTCATCTGGCTTCCCCTGAGGGGGTACTCCAGGGAACTAGCGCTGGATAACAGTTCCCGGGCTCCAGTCACCAGATGGCAGGTAGCAGGCCTCACCAGGCCTCCCGGAGGGCCTGCTGGGTTGCAGCAGGCCTCATCGGGCTTCCCCTGAGGGGGTGGCCCAGGGCCTCGGCCTCTGGGTGACAGGGGTTAGGCCTCGCTAGGCCTCCCGGAAGGTGAGCAGGGAGCATGGTTGCTAGCCGGGGCGGTTAGCATGATCTGCTATCAGGTAGCAGGCCTCACCAGGCCTCCCTGAGGTCGTTCCCCGGCCGCAGTGCCGGCTACGAGTAGCCTGGCAGGTAGTAGGCCCTGCGGGGCCTCCCTGGGGGAACGGGTTCCTTGGAAGGAGACACAGAACTGGAACTCAAGCTGACAGCTAGTGGTTCCTGCCGTCAGGCTTCGGTCCTAGCCGGCAGCACCTGATGGCAGGTGCATACTCTAGCACGACGAGTTTACACTGCTGCTATGCGGTCCTTACAGGACAGGGACCTGCATAGGTTGCCTACAGCATGGTACCTACCATGCAGGCTTAAGAGCTCCCCTCTTATGAGGGTTGTCTGTGAGCTTACGGCCGCCTGGGCCTGGTCAGTTGGTCGTAGGCCCCTCGGGGCCTCCCTGTTAGATCAGCCCGTAGGCCTTCTCAGGCCTCCTGAGCACCCCTGTAATGTATGTGCTCGGTAGATCCTAGGATCGAGCAGCTGACTCCCCTCGCTAGCAAGGGTGGGAAAGCACTACGCTGAGCGCTGTTCTCCGGGATAGCCCGTCTCTGAGTTCCGGCCTGAGGCGGACACTGCCAGTTCGCAGTCCCTCAGCTTGATGCCTCCCCAGAGGCGAGTTTCCAGAGGCTCTGTTGTTAACAGACTGGGTTGGCAGACGGAAGCGTCCCGCATAGTGACGCCAGGTCAAGCCTCCCTGGTGGCATTCGGTGAAGTTCTTCCCGAATAGTGACTGGCTGGGGCGGCCTCGGGTCCCCTAGCCACATTCCCTTAAAAGAACCCCTTCTGTTGAACAGGTTGGTTCCAGGCCTTTGAGCGGCCGGGGTAGGGTACATGAAGGTGCCCCAAGGCCACAGCTCGGGCTATGACCGTAGGGAATGCTGTCACTGACAGCCTAATGTGACCAGAGGGGGAGTGGTTCAGGCATTTCAGTTGAATTTGCTTGTCCTGACAGTTGTCACTGCTAGTAGGCATGCACTCCCCTCGGCATGGCGGCGTGGGTATATCGTTCCCCATAGCGTCAGCTGACGCAGCTCGAGTTCCCTTTCGAAAGGGAACGTCCCTGGTTACGACTGTAACCTTAGTTTCCTGAGAACAGGGAACGAGACGCTGCGTCACTTTTGCCATGCCTCGGGGCCTGCCTGCGAACAGTCCCTTCAGACGAATTGAATGCGGTTGTGTTTGCAAGGCGCCCTTTTATACTTCCTGGTCGCACGTCTATGACGTCAGAGGCTGTCGCCGGTCAGTAGGACTGATGTGATTGGATAAACGTTTCAGACACCGGTCACGCTGGAGGCGTTCCCCATAGCGTCAGCTGACGCAGCGTCTCGTTCCCTGTTCTCAGGGAACTAAGGTTACAGTCGTAACCAAGGACGTTTGTGCAACAGAAATTAAATTTCTGAGAAAGGCATGACTGTCATTTTATGACATGCTCCATTAAACTATAAATCATAACCTGGGGGCTTAACATATCTATATAGTACAAGCACAGGGACATTAAAATAAAGTAAGTCTCCAACTTGACCCTGCATTTCACAACCAACCCCCTTCCAATGCACACATATGCAATAAAGAATAATAAAAACTCACACCCTCCAGGAAATTATATTATATTAAGTCCTCCACAAAGATCAATTTTCACTTTCTGCATTTTGATTTGGCCTTTAATGTTAGCTGTTAGTTTTCTAAAAAAGGACTGATAAACAAATTCAGAGAATGAATAAACGAGAGATAGCGTTTCCGCCTCTCGTGGTGAAGCACTTACTGTCTCCCAGTGAAAAGCGAAATAAGGACAGTCTACGAGGATTCCTGTCAGTACAGAACAGCAGTTGAGACAGCTGACATTTTTTGATGCATCTGACATTCTGTTCTCTTCAGCATCAACATTCTCTCTGAACACTGAATGTTTCTCCTTTTTGCTCTCAGAAGGCTGAAGCCAGGTGAAAGAGAGGCACAGAAGTGGTGCCAAATTTGATAACACTATGGCAGATGGTTCTGTGGGACCACCATGCCAGATTTTTTGTGGGCCCCAACAAGCAGAAAATCCTTTTTTTTGAGTACAAAATGACACAGCATGTTGAACATCTGCTGAGAGAGGAAAAAAATAAATAAATGATTAGCAACATACAATGCCAATGTTAATATGAGTGCGTGTTGTTTGCTGCCTCTGTGTTTGACATCTCACACACAAAGAGCTAATTTTTGATCACTGAATTTTTTTTTTTTTTTTTTTTGTCGTCACATTGCAGTGTTTAACTTTTTCAGATTCCGAATTATAAAGTTAACCTAATTCTCCTCCTCACCATTGCTTATGCATGTGTTCTGTCTGCCAGGCAAGGGCTGGCTCACTGGTATAAAAGAAGGCCTTGCTAAACAGAACACACTTGCTGCCTTTGCTTTATCTTGGGAGCACAGAGGGTTTACTAATTAGAGTGTCTTTTGGAGAGAGAGACGGTGAGCCGAAACAGAGGATTGCGATATGGCCCTTGACGAACGGCCTCATCGGTATTTTGATGATTACCCAGCTGCCTATTGGTTGCACGTCAGGCGGTATGCCAAATCAAAATGACGTTTAATTTGCAGTTACATGACTGATATTTTAATTATCCTTCCACATCTGTCACAGCTTTCTGGCATTTTTATGCTTCCCTGATAAAACAATAATGCACAGCCATTCCGTAGATGATTGTAATTTTGAGAGGGGCGCACACCTCCTTCTGAATTTAGAAAAAATTCTCTTCACTCATTTTATCACCCTTCATCCTCATTAAAATGGCATCAGACAGAGTATATTTGTTTGATGGCTTACCAATACAAATCTGTATTAAATAAAAAAAAAAAAAAAAAATCAGCTTTGTTTCAGTGCTTCTCTGAACCTAAGGACCATATTTCAAAGCTGGTGGCAGATGGCACAAGTTGTGCTGACACTTTATTATATAACATTTAGAAGTGGAGAGTGTACAAAGTAAGCTAGAGCAAAATAACTACATCAGTAAACCCATCAAATGCAGCCCAGATGCCTCTATTATTAAATATATATTGGCATGTATTATTCTTTGAAGATATTGCACATTTGAAATATTTATTTCATCATATTCAACAACAACCCTTTATAATGATCTGAAATGCCAGGAATGTGCTTTTGATATAACACTTGTAAGAATAAAACATTCATCAAGTGGCTGGCTGTTCAAATGTCTTTCTGAAGTTACCCTGTCCTTCATTCATCAGAGATAGAGAGCAGGAAATGCTTGTTCTCCATCTTGTTCAATGCATTCTTGAAAGATTAAAAATAAGCCTATTGCCTGTGAGAGAAAAAGAGTAAGACCCAGGGACAAGTTGGAAAGAGGGACAGAGAATTCTTTATGAATTATTTTTGCAAAGCAATTTGAAGTTTTCTGTCGACGACAACTCTGTAAAGTTTTATTTGGGAATTTTTGTAGCATGTATGGGACTCAGCAGCACTACTATTGTGCTGTAAAATATAAATTGTCATGGAGACACGTTTCTTAGCATCATAAATAAACTTGACATGCAAGCAGCAACCACACTCCATGAACTCCAGACAAGGAATTTGTGATAGATATATGTTGCATTTGAGAACACTAGTTGTAAGAGGGTCCCTACTGACATTATGAATGTATGGCAGACTGAAGGCCTCTTTTAAGTTTGATCATAGACTGGTCTCCAAACAAGCTCCCACTGAAATTTAGGAAAATGTTGTTACATGTCCTGCATGGGGTGGGGGGGTCCACGATTAAACAGGGTTAGATTCTCATTACAGCAGATCTTTCTCTCAAACTTTTGTGATGCAACTGGATTGTAAGGCACTGTTAAATTTTGTATTAATAGTGAATATTACTAACTCGAAAGAGTTCACCTGTAAAAACAAAAAATATATATTTATTTATTACATTTTTTTATACTATTTTGATTTAATCAGTTTTAAATAATGCATCTCTGATGAGTCATTTAGACTAGTTGGTGATTCACACACAGAAAAAACTTTGTCTGTTTAGTTTAAATTCATAATTATGTGGCTCTACATTTTCTTTTTGCATAGACAAAGGATTAAATAATTGGCAGTGTAAAAGATAAAGACAGAAGGAAAGATTGAGAAATTTCATAAAACGTCTGGGTTAATATAGTGTGACTTGAGTGGGCTTCATTTAAAAATGTTAGCATTCGAGGTTGCTTGACTTTGCTGATGACAGAGACAAGCACTCAGATGATTAGCTGCTGTTCTTTAACAATAGACAGATATGAAAAGACAGGATACAGGGCATCTCACACTCTACATGAATATGTACATGGCAAATGAGGTTTAATAAATTAGCATTCATTGTCGGGTGGGTGACAAATGTATTAGTGTTTTGTTTTTTACAATTGCTAAGGATGCATTTCTCAATACTTATGGTACGTTTTTCAAAACTCTTAACACAGTGAGCTTAGCACCTGTGTGAGCTAAACTGAAGATTATTTATGATTATTTGGCACAAAATGCATTCAATGGCTGCATCTTTCAAATTACATTAAAGGGTTAGTTCACCAAAAAATGAAATTTCTTTCATTAATGACTCACCCCAATGTCATTTCACACCCGTAAGACCTCTGTTCATCCTCGGAAGTTTAAAATATTTTAGATTTAGTCCAAGGCCTTTCTGTCCTTTAAATATAAGTGTATGTCCACTTGCATAAGGTAATGAAAACATCATCAAAGAAGTCCATATGTGGCATCAGTTGGTTAGTGCTTTTGATAAAGAATCAAACGGTCATGATTCAAGATTCGGATCGCGTGTCAAACTGATGAAATCACGTGACATTGGCGATATAAATCAATCTGCTGGTTCGCAACCGTTTGATTCATATCGCCAATGTCACATGATTTCAGCAGTTTGACAAGCGATCCGAATCTTGAATCATGACCGTTTGATTCTTTATTTGAGGAACACAGAAGAGAAGACAACGCTAAATAAAGCTGTATTTTTTTGTTATTTTTGGACCAAAATGTATTGTCGATGCTTTAAAAGAGTCTAACTAACCAACTGATGTCACATATGGACTATTTTGATGATGTTTTCATTACCTTCTGGATGTGGACAGCAAGTGGGTATACACTTACATTCAAAGGATAGAAAGAACTCGGACTAAATCTAAAATATCTTAATCTGTGTTCCAAGGATTAACAGAGGTTTTACGGGTGTGGAACAAAGCCCGTATTATCAAAAGCATAATACGTTTATCAAAAGCACTAACCAACTGATGCCACATATGGACTACTTTGATGATGTCTTCATTACCTCATGCAAGTGGACATACAATTACATTCAAATGATAGAAAGAACTCGGACTAAATCTAAAATATCTTAATCTGTGTTCCAAGGATTAACAGAGGTTTTACGGGTGTGGAACGACGTTGGTGTGAGTCATTAATGAAAGAAATTTAAATTTTGGGTGAATTAACCCTTTATCTGTTGTGTGCGCTAGGAGAAAGAACAGAGGATCCAACTGCGAATAAGATAAAAGGTTTATTCTCTCAAGACACAAGGTAAAGATCAGAAAGTCACAGAGTCTGATAACAGCAGAGTTTCGTTGGAAACTGAGATGTCCGTGAAGCAGGGAGGCAATCGGGCAGATGCGGTTGGCTGGAACCGAAACCGGAGCAAAGAAATCCCCAGGAAGAACATGACACACATGAACACCAGGACACACTGAAATGATCTGACACAAGACTGAGTGAGACACAGGAATATATGGGCCCGGTAATGAGGTGCAGCAGGTGAGAGTCATCGGTGACGAGTAATCAGTGATCAGACGATGAATTCATAAACCATGACAGTACCCCTTCCCCTAAGAGCACCTCCTGGCACTCCCAGGAGGACCTACCTGTCGATTGAAATCATCGATATGGGAATGATCCAATATGTCCCTGGCAGGAACCCAACTTCTCTGCTCCGTACCGTAACCTTACCAGTCCACTAAGTACTGAAATCTGTGTCCCCTCCGTCTAGATTTATGCGGGACTGAAAAACAGGTTTTAATTTGGAGACATGAAAGGCGGGATGAATCCTCCCGTATGCTGGAGGTAGTTTGAGGCGGACGGTCACCGGGGTAATGATTTTAGTGACAGGAAATGGGCCAATGAATTTAGGAGTGAGTTTGTTACTTATGGAACGCAAAGGAATGTTCTTAGTAGAAAGCCACACTTTTTAACACACAACGTAAACGGCTTGGGCCTTGGTGCGTCTATGCACATGGAGCAGAGTCTCACAGGCTCTATTACATGTGTGATGACACCTCTGGACGAAGGCGTGGGTGGAGGGGACCGCAATTTAGGATTACAGACTGGGAAAGATAGTTGGCTGGTACCCTAAACTACACTTGAACGGAGAGAGGCCCGTGGCCGACACTGGTAACGAGTTGTGAGCGTACTCAACCCAAGAAATCAGTTGGCTCCAAGAGGAAGGGTTCTTGGCAGCATTACATCGTAACACACTCAAGATCCTGATTGGCTCGTTCAGTTTGAACATTGCTCTAGGGATGGAAACCCGAAGACAGATGTCACCCCCCAGTAATTAAAAAAATTCACGCCAAAATTTAGATACAAATTGGGGGCCCCTGACGGAATCCACATCTGTTGGAAGGCCATGTAAGCGAAAGACGTGGTCTACGACAGCCACCGCTGTCTCCTTGGTGGAAGGTCATTTAGGCAAGGGAATAAAATTAGCCATTTGAGAGAACCGGTCCACAACGGTCAAAACGACTGTCTTTCCCTGGGAGGGCGAGAGGGCAGTAACGAAATCTAGTGCGATATGGGACCAGGGTCTCAAAGGAACAGACAGCGGTTGAAGTAACCCATCTGGGGAACGATTGAAAGTCTTAACCATGGCGCAAACTCAACAAGCCAATACAAATTCCTGGATTTCACAAGCCATACCAGGCTACCAGAATTGTCGTTTTACCAAAAATTTGGTTCTATTAACTCCCGGAGGGCAAGCTACATTGGAGCTATGACCCCCATCGAATTACGTCAGACCGAACTCCCTCAGGCACAAATAAACGAGTCGGTGGGCCACCGGGCGGAGGCGTTAGCCCTTCTAAGGACGATTTCACCTCCCACGTGAGTGCCAAGACGATGAGTCTCCGGAAAAATGCACTCAAGAGTAGATAGGCGTTCGGAGCGGTCAAAAACGTAAAACAAAGTGTCGGGTTTGATGTTTTTAGAATCCGGGCAGTACGATAGAGTAAATTCAAAAGTCAGAAAAAAGAGCCCACCGAGCTTGCCTTGAGTTGAGCCTTTTGGCAGATCTGATATATTCCAGATTCTTATGGTCGGTCCAAACGATAAAAGGAACCCCCGCTCCCTCTAACCAATGACGCCATTCCTCCAATGCAAGCTTAACTGCCAACAATTCCCTGTTACCAATGTCGTAATTACATTCGGCTGGTGATAAATTGTGAGAAAAAAAACGCTGAGAAAGAACCGCTCCTACCCCCACCTCTGAAGAGTCCAAATCCACCACAAACTGACATGATGGATCAGGGGCGATGAGAATAGGAGCCGAAAAAAAGCGGCTCTTGAGGTTGGTAAATGCAGTTTCGGCTGCACCAGACAACCTGAACGTCAGTTTGGGGGAGGTCAACGCTATCAGAGGCGCGGTTAGTTGGCTGAAATTACGAATAAAACGTCAATATAAATTGCCGAACCCCAGAAACCTCTGCAGGGCCTTGCGGGAATCTGGGGTTGGCCAATCTATCACAGCCGTAACCTTGTCGGGATCCATGCGCATTCCCTCAGACGAGACGATGTGTCCTAGGAACAGAACAGACTGTGCATGGAAAGCGCATTTCTCCGCCTTGACAAAAAGCCCATTCGCCGTGTTTTCCCATTCTCATCGGCCCTGATCCATCACGACAGTTTGTGGTGGAGGTGGATGCTTCAGAGGTGGGGGTAGGAGTGGTTCTTTCCCAGCGCTCTCCCTCGGACGACAAGATGCATCCTTGCACGTTTTTGTCTCACCGTTTATCGCCAGCCGAATGGAATTACGACATTGGTAACAGGGAACTGTTGGCAGTTAAGCTTGCATTTGGAGGAATGGCGTCATTGGTTAGAGGGAGCAGGGGTTCCTTTTATCGTTTGGACCAACCATAAGAATCTGGAATATATCAGATCTGCCAAAAGACTCAACTCTAGGCAGGCTCGGTAGGCTCTTTTTTTTCGGACGTTTTGAATTAACTTTTTATCATTTTTTTCGTACCGCCCGGGTTCTAAAAACATCAAAGCCGATGCTTTAGCTAGCGTTTTTGACTGCTCTGAACGCACGTCTACTCCCGAGTGCATTTTTCCTGCGAGACTCATCATCTCGGCACTCACATCGGAGGTCGAATCGAAGGTCAAATCGGCCTTAGAAGGGGTAACGCCTCCGGCCGGTGGCCCACCAAATCGTTTATTTGTGCCTGAGGGAGTTCGGTCTGACATTATTCGATGGGGTCATAGCTCCAATGTAGCTTGCCATCTGGGAGTTAACCAAATATTTGGTAAAGCAATGGTTTTGGTGGCCTGGTATGGCTCGTGACATCCGGGAATTTGTATTGGCTTTTTCAGTTTGCGCCATGGGTAAGACTTCCAATCGTTCCCCAGATGGGTTACTCCAACCGCTGTCTGTTCCTTCGAGACCCTGGTCCCATATCCCTCTAGATTTCGTTACCGCCCTCCCGCCCTCAAAAATGGTTCATTTTATTCCCTTGCCTAAATTACCTTCCACCAAGGAGACAACGGTGGCTGTCGTAGACCACGTCTTTCGTTTACAATGGCCTTCTGACGGACGTGGTTTCCGACAGGGGGCCCCAATTTGTATCAAATTTTGCTGTGAATTTTGTAAATTACTGGGGGCGACAGTAATTTTAAATAATAACACTCATTAAAAAATCTAAACAAGAAAAAACCCACCCCATCCTCTTCCAGAAGTCCGCTCATCTGAGACCTAAATACAAACACTGTGCATTGAGGACATTTATAACAAGTATCAAGTATAGATGTACCGTAATCATTGCATGCATCACTAATAAATATTCTAAAAACTAAAATATTTTCAATTGCTTTTCTTCTACTTTACATTCTATAAAGTAATGACTTCACTTTTAGATTGTTTCTTGCCAAGAAAGCATAAATTCAACACTCAACCAAAAATGTAGTATGGCTTACAGTAAAAGGAAACTGAATAAAAACAATTTGAAATTATGGAATTTCATATTGTCTGCAGGTAAAACTGAAACATGACAAGTAATGCAGTTTTTGTAATGCCATCAACTGTTAGTATTTTGACAGTCATTGCACTATGATTGACTATATCTTCATGATGGGTAGAAAACTAGTGCTAGTGTTTTGACAGATTGATTTAATTTTGAATCATGTTTGCTGCTTTGATAAGAGTTGGCATTTGGAAATGTAGACACAATTGTATAATTGTGTGATGAAGGTGTGTTGCTTTGTTAAGAGTTTAGAAAAAGTACTTTAAATATTGATTCACGAGCAAGGATTTATTTATTTCAGGATAAATAGGGAGAGGATGAAGGGGAAGAGAGAAAGGGATGGTAGTCAGGCTGATATTGACATCTAGTTTTGGCAGCCAGGAGCAGTGTGGGGACATCATCTCGGTTAAATGTATCCTGAATGATTAGGACCCCCAACGATTGGGAAGAGCTAAGGTAGGCTTGGCTTGACAGAGGTTGTTGAGATTGTTACAGATATAAGAGCGATATGCTTATGGAGATTCTGATTGTTTTGTCTGAGATACCTCCTCTGGCCCGCTGAGGTCAATGCTCCACTGCAAAAAGAATGTAGTGAGTGGTGTATTGGAGATATGCCAGTGCTTGCTGAATCAAGATTTGGGGCCAGTTTTCTGTTTTAGTAAGAAAGAGCAGATGTAAAATGGGAATGATATTCCTATTTGCTCTGTTTTGCTTCTGCAAAGAGTGAATATGAGTGTATCTAGAGAGTGGATAGAAATGTCAAAGATGCAAGGAGGGATAGACAGATTAAAGGCAGAGGGAGTAGGGGCAAATTCAGAATATTGTATGACGCCAAAAGCCATGGGGGAACATGGACTCTACATAGCTTGAGTGTAGAAAGGGGATGCATGAAGCCAAGTAGGTCAGTGGTTAGTGGAAGGCATTTTTGATGGTGTAATAACTTTTGAAACAGTGCCAGCTGGTTAAGAAAACTGAAAGTGTGCTTGAGACATGGCAAGTCTCGTTTATTAAGAGTTTAAGTTGTTTTTGAAATGTGAGTCGGCTATGAGATTAAGGTGTGAATGGCTTAGCTCAGCTCAACAACTGGTGTTGAGCGAAAATTAGAGTGAGCATGATAACTGTGGAAGTAGATCTGCTTGTGTTTATGATTTCTGCTGCTGCTCTGTTGTCTGAGTGGATGAGTATTCATTCCCTAAACTTGTAGTGCCCCCACAGAATGGTGGCTATGATTATGGGGTGTATTCATAATAAATGAGGAGAACATGCCTGACTTTAAATTGAGCGAACTGACCCCTGGGGCCATACGGTGGAAAACCAGAACCCACCATAGTAAATGCTGAAGCCTCTGTGTCTGTGCATATTTTAAATGTCACTGGCATGAATGATGTAGCTGTTGTAGAAAAAAAAAGAATGGCATTCTAGCATGAGAGAATTTGTTGCCAGAGACATATTCCTATCTGCATGCATATTCTAACTCTGTCATGGAGTAACTCTGTATGGCTGCTGCTTTAGACAGAATGTTGGACAAGAAAGGTTTTCCCTGAGGGTTTATATGAATGCTGTAATTGAGGGGGCCTATAAGTGCTAGTAACTGTTGCTTTGCATTTACCTGTTAATAGAAAGTTGGAGAGAAGTTTTCTCCTCTAGCGGAATGCAGAGGTCAGTGAAAACATCTCGGGTTATGAATATAACCCATGCTCCTTGAGAGGGAACGAGACACTGCGTCATCGTAGATGACACAACGGAGAACGACCCTATTGTGACGCCACTGAAGCTTGAATGAAAAAAGGCCAATCCTGATTGGTGTTGCGTCATGACGTAGCGAGTGACGGCATACCCGGAAGTTACAAAGGGACGGCGGCACAAGCAGCGTTAGCTTGCTACGATGAAGCGAGCACTCTGGCAATAGGCGTGGCAACAAGACGCAGTGTCTTGTTCCCTCTCAGGGAACATGGGTTATAAGAGACGTTCCCTTTATATAGATGACACTTCGGGGAACGAATACCCAATATGCCATGCCCATCTTAACCCCCTGGTGTGAAACCAATTCTGGGCACACTCAGGAGGTGAGCACTCTGGCGCCTGGTGGCGCCGGGAGGTGCAGATTATAATGCCTAATGAAGGTGTGCAGAGTGGCCCACCCAGCCGCTTCGCAGACTTCCTGCAAAGAGGCTCACGAAAGTAGGGCAACCGAATGCCCCTGGTAGAATGAGCCCTCTCGGCTATGGGTGAAGGCAGATTGCGCACCTGATAGGCCGTGGTTATTGCCTGGACAATCCAGTTACTGATAGTCTGTTTTGCCGCAGGCAGCCCTTTCTTGGGTGGACCAAAACACCCCAACAGCTGGTCTGACTTCCTCCACTTGGCAGACTTCTCCAAGTAAATCCTCAATGCCTGCACCGGGCAGAGGAGGCGAAGTCTGCACTCTTCCACCATCACATGAGGCAGGGGATTGAATGCGTGGAGAACCACTGACCGTACCGTGTTAAATGGTACCTTGGGTACATAACCCGGGGTCGGATGCAAGATGGCCTTAACTCCGCCTGGGGCAAACTCCAAGCAATTTGGCGTGACTGCCAACGCTTGGAGGTCCCCCACTCTCCTCAGAGAAGTGATGGCAAGTAGAAAGGCCACCTTAAGCGTGAGGTTCTTTGCCTCAGCCATCTCCAGCGGCTCGAAAGGGGCCTCAGCCAACCCCTCGATCACTACTGCCAGTTTCCAGGTCAGGACCCTGGAATGAGCCACAGGCCTCATCCTCCGCGCCCCTCTGAGGAACCGTACAACCAAATGGTGCCTTCCCAGTGGTCTCTCACCTATAGGTGTGTGGAAAGCCCCAAAGGCTGCCACATACACCTTAAGAGTGGACGGGCCCGGCAGAGAAACGATCTTGGAGAAACTCCAGCACTGAAGCTACTGTGGAGTTAACTGGGTTCAACTCACGTTCTCTACACCAAGTGGAAAACAAATTCCACTTTAGGTTGTACAGCCTCCTGTTGGAAGGAGCTCTGGAGCTGAGCAGGGTCTCAACAACACCTGCTGACAGACCCTCCTCTATGAGCTGTGCCCCCTCAGGGGCCAGAACCATAGGTTCCATAACTCCGGCTGGGTGTGGAATATTGTCAGCAGGTCCTTCCTCAGAGGGATCTGCCATGGAAGGCTGTCTAGCAGGTCTATGATGTTGGAGAACCATACTCTGGATGGTCACCGGGGTGCTACTAAGAGCAGGTTGACACCCTCCCGGCGGACTCGCTTCAGAATTCCCGGGAGCAGAGCAATCGGGGGAATGCATACAGACGCAGCTTCGGCCACGCCTGTGTCATGGCATCCAGGCCTAAAGGAGCCGGATGCCTGAGGGAGAACCACAGTGTACAGTGGGACGTCTCTCGAGACGCAACAGATCCACTTCCACTGGGCTGATCCTCTTGCATATGGCCTCCATCACCTCGGGATGGAGACGCCACTCCCCGGGCCTCAGCCCCTGCCTCGACAGGATGTCTGCTCCCTGATTTTGGTCCCGGGGGATGTACATCACCTTGAGGGATGCCAGTTCCCCCTAGAACCAGAGGAGGACCTGATGCGCCAGTCTTTACAGAGGGCGCAACCTCAGACCCCCCTAATGATTTAAATACGATACCACGGCAGTGTTGTCGGATCGTATCAGGAAATGGTGGCCGTGGAGGTCCGGGAGAAAGCTCCTCAGAGCCTTCTAGACCTCCAGCATTTCCAGGCAGTTGATGTGCCAGGATGAAAGCCGGGTCCCCCACGGATCTCTTGCAAAGCATCCTTCCATGACCGCACCCCAGCCAGTAAGGGATAAATCTGCTGAAATGGTTTTCCCGCAGCATAATGCTCCCAATACTAGCCCTAGGGACAGAAAACAAGGTTTCCTCCATATGACGAGGGAACGAAGGCATCTGCACGTTACCCTGATCATACGGAAGGGATTCCCCTTCGGGGAAAACCCCTTGGTCTTCAGCCACCACTGTAGGGGTCTCATGTGGAGCAGGCCGAACGGAATCACGCAGGACGCTGCTGCCATGAGACCCAGCAGTCTCTGGATCTGCTTAACAGTGAGAATGTGGCCTAGCTTTACTCTGGAGACCTCCGCCAGTATGGACTCGATACATGCAGGGAACATTGTGCCCGCATCGTTGCCGAGTCCCATACGACTCCCAGGAATGGAAGTCCCTTGGGAGGGCGTCAACACACTTGTTTTGAGTCTCCCCCCACAAGCACCTCATATGGGCCAGAACGACATCTCGATTCCGAACTGCCATATCGTATGACCTGGCCAGAATGAGCCAGTCGTCAAAAGAATTGAGTACACAATGCCCTGTAGTCTTAACAGAGCCAGAGCTGCATCCATGCACTTCATGAAGGTGCGGGGTGAAAGAGCTAGGCAGAAGGGAGGACCCGATATTGGTACGCTTCGCCCCCGAAAGCGAACCTCAGGACCTCCTGTGGGCAGGAAGGATGGAGATATGGAATATGTGTCTTCAGATACATTGTGACGAACTAGTCCTCGAACTGGATCTGCTCACGATGGGATAGTGAGCATCTTGACCTGAATCTCCTCAGAGAACGGTTCAAGTACCTCAAATAGAGAGAGCCATGAAGTAGCGACCGTAAAAGCCGGACTCCCTGTCTGGCAAAGGGATACACTTTATAGCCTCCTTTACCATCAGGGAGCACACTTCCAGTTCCATAACCTGCCACTGGGCTGGGCACACCACTATTCAGACCACACCGATGAACCCCGGTGGTGGAACGTTGAACTGCAGTCTGTACCCTTTGCCCATGGTACACAGGTCCCAGCAGATATATTCGGGAGCATAACCATGCGCCAAGATATTCTACTAGGGGAACCAGCCTCTCAAATCTGGTCTCTGGTACCCACCGAGCCTCCTGCCGACCCCCTGAAGCGGCCACCCGGCAGGGCTTAGTCGGGGAGAATTTTTGGTGTGCAAACGCATTCGCTGCCCAGCAGTGTTAATTTCGTTGACGAAGACTATGACGAAAAATATTCGTCAACTAACCTTTTTCACGGACGAAAACTAAATAAAAACTAAATAAAAAGTCAGATATGATGACGAAGAACGTGACGAAATATAACTGACACTTTAGTCAACGAATAAAAATGAGACGAAAATATATGGACGGGACGAATGGAGAAGAGATCCAATCATAAGTACTCTTTTTGTGGGCCGTGTTGGGTAGAAATCCAATCAGAGCGAATTTTGAGGGTAGGTTGATCTATGCAGAAGCAGCCGAGCCATTTAAAAAAACAGCGGCAAATGCACGCGCAACAGCAGAAATGTCAGAGGCAGGACGAAAACGAAGAATTGACATCTGGTCACATTTCACATATGACAACAAGGACAATCATACGCCTGTAAACCATGTGGAGCAAAAATCGCTGGGAAAAACACCATCAACTTGAAGCAGCATTTACAGACGACTCATCCAGAAATACATGCCAAAGCACACACGCTAAGTTTATTTTATCAGATAAACCACCGTGTTCCCGCTAGCTGCTAAACTTGGAATAAAATATAAGCTAAAGAAAACCATGTCTGACCTGTATTGATTAGACCAGCGTTTCCCAACCGGGGTGCCGTGTAAAATGCACTTGCACCGCAGTTCATCTCACATCTGATGATGACGCATCTTTAATATGGGTTGTAACTTGAAAATAATGCTTTATGTATGTTTCTGTCGATGGATACAGATGCTGGCTCCTCAGTGATAGGCACTACAACAGCGATAATAAAAGAAAAACTGGCAAAACGGTTTCTCTTTGTAAACTGTGTTCAGTGCATGCGAGTGCTGCCGTTTGTCCAGTCATTTCGCCGTCCTCACCCGGGTATATTCGCCAGAAGACGCGAATGAGAGCGCGCACGCGCTGTGTGAAGATCTGTCATCCGAGAGTGCGCACGCGTCCCACAGCGCGCAAATATTGAGTTATCTTTCAAGTCTTGCGCTTGAACGGACAAACTCATACAAAAAGTATGTCAACATGTCCATCTTGTTAAGTATCCAAGCAGACATAGTCTGAATATGCCTTAAGTGAACTTTATACAGTCGAGAAAGACGACGCATACCCCTGTATTAGGTCTTAAAGGGGCAGCAACCTTTAATGTCAAAGAAAATATGAGGACTCACTGCTCTTGATTGAATAGCTTGTGTAAGTTTAATAAGGATTAATCTTTCATTTAAACAATTAAATATGTAGTTATTTTACATTTGATTATTTATTCTATTTCTCTACCTAAAACTAACGTTAGACCTACCTGAAAAACAGGAAATGCATTGTTCATTTTATCAATATCTTATTTTCTTTATTTTTAATAGTCCTTTATTCTGTGAACATAGCAAATACCAAACCGTACTGAAATCGTGAACCTAAAACGTTATACAAACTGACCCGTGAGACTAAGACTAAAACTAGACTAAGACTAAAAGATTTCAGATGACTAAAATGGGACTAAAACTAAATGGTGTGTTATTCAAAAGACTAAAACTAAGACTAAATCTGAATTTGCTGTCAAAATTAACACTGCTGCCCAGCTGCAGTCTTTCTAGAGGCAGCTAGAGCAGCATGCGTTCACTGGAAGTCAATGTGGCCCGAGCGTCGTAGATGGCGGATCGCAGCATCGACTTCCAGAAAACTCCACAGAGGAGGCGACCTCGATCACTCCCTGGGAGAGGGGGCTGGCCAGCAGCCACACCACAATTCAGACCAGACCGATGACTTCGGTATTGGAAGACTGAACTGCAGTCTATACCCTTTGCCCACGGTACACAGGGCCCAAGTAGATATTTTTTGGGAGCATGACTATGCGCTGAGATATTCTACTAGGGGAACTAGCCTCTCAAGGCTGGTCTCTGGTACCCACCGACCCCCTGAAGCGGCCACCCAGCAGAGCTTAGTCGGGGAGGATTTTCGGTGTGCTATCACATTTGCTGCCCAGCTGCAGTTTTTTTTTTTTTTTAGAGCCGACTGGAGCAGCATGCGTGCAGCGTTTGCTGGAAATCAATGTGGCCCGAGCATCGCAGATGGCGGATCGCAGCATCGACTTCCAAAAAACTCCACAGAGGAGGTGACCTCGATCGCTCCCCGGGAGAGGGGGCTTCATCGACAGGGCCGCCACTAGGGCGGCCACTGTGAATCCTTAGATGAAAAAGCTCAGTGAACACAATTTGGATGATAGGCTGATAATCTAACTCCTCAAAGTTAGATAAATCCCATTTAATTCCTCAGAATTATATGCCCCTAATCACCCCTCAAGTGAACATGGTCTGAATGATAGGCTGAATAAACATAGCTAACTCCTCAAAGTCAGATAATGTTTAATTTTAATTCCTCAGAATTAAATGCAGCCATAATCACCAGACGATGCTGTTTAAATATGTATTTAACGAATTGTCATGAAAACGCTGCCTCAGCAACGCGAGATTCGATTCGTTTACAACATATTTGGCTTTCATCCCTCGAGATGAAAGACCACAGGCGCGAGGCTGAAACACTCGAAAATGCACGGCTGTACCCTGCGAGATATCTCTCAACAAACACAGCCAGCACCCTCAGGAGCTGACTGCATGCCTCGCGCCAAACAGTATCACATGTACACCGATCGGATGTGTTCACTTTTGTTGCAGACCCGTAATCCACGCGCTGGCTCGGCAACGCAAGATCGAGCCTTGCATTATGAGGTGGCGAGCTCTCTTTTACTTCACTCCATCGACGTTGAGCACATCTAATTCCTCAGAATCAGATCGCTCAAGCATCTGGTTCTCCACCCCGGGTGAAGAGCCACATCGCGGGCTTCCGCACGGGGAAGGAGAACACTGGGTTACTACAGGCAGCCCCCTCTGGAACTGCCTGAGCGCCCCTATTTTATGAATGAAGCAGCGTATTTGCTTAACGTCACCCACCTCGATGCTGAGCACATCCTCAGAATCAGACAGCTCAAGCGTTAATGCCGAAGAGCAGAAAGCTAACGCTGCTTGTGCCGGCATCCCTTTGTACCTTCCGGGTATGCCGTGACTCGCTACGTCATGACGCAACACCAGTCAGGATTGGCCTTTTTTCATTCAAGCTTCAGTGGCATCATGCTAGGGGCGTTCCCTGAAGTGTCATCTACGATTGATTTACACTTTGATCGTAGATGAACTTTGATTACATTTACATTTATGCATTTGGCAGACGCTTTTATCCAAAGCGACTTACATTGCATTCAAGGTACACATTTTAGATTATTATCAGTTCTTGCTTTCCCTGGGAATCAAACCCATGACCTTGGCATTGCTAGCACCACGCTCTACTGGTTGAACTACAGGAAAGCAGAAATGGAGGATGAAGGAGTCTGGATTGTCCCAATAATTCCTTGGGGCACTGGAAAAGGTATCTAAACTGAAGAGTTAGCTGTTTGAGAAATATCAGAGTAAACAGGAGCTATTTTGCTGTGAACTGAAGAGGAATGGGGGTTTGGATGAAAGGATTTGTGTGAGTGGGATTTTTTAGCAATTGTGAACACAGAGAAGAAAAAAAATGCTGAAATTATCTGAAAAAGATCAGATGGCTGGATGAGCTTGGCTAGAAATTTGCCAGCATATAGTTGCTGAGACAGAAGAACATGATAGACTGCTGAAGCTGGCAGAGTAGGTGGTGCAGCTGTAGTGAAGTATTTGATTTGTTGCTAGATGTTATGATGTAAGGGTGTTGGTGGAGGGAAGGGGAAAATATAGGGAAAAAAACAGGTTTCCTGGTTGGTTGGTTGTTTGGTTGGTTGAATGGATGGATGGATGGATGGATGGATGGATGGATGGATGGATGGATGGATGGATGGATGGATGGATGGATGGATGGATGGATGGATGGATGGATGATGGATAGTGCGGTGAAGAGATAGAGAATGGATGGATGATGGATAGTGAGATTGAGGGATAGAAGATGGATGGTCTGATGGATGGCGGGATGATGTATTAAAAAAATCTTTAGCTGTTTAAGAAACAAAAAAGGAGCCTTATAGACCTTATGCAACAGAGAAACGTGGACAGCCATCTTTAGAATATTATCTTTCAACTTCTGTTTTTGCTGTAGCTCTGTATATTTCTGTGGCATCACTGTCTAAAAGAAATTAGCTGGTACAGTTGATTAATTTATTATAGAGTAAATGAGAAGTTTAATATTTAAAGCAAATATTATGTAATAAACCGGAAATATATTTTAATAAAAAATATTTAGGTGGGGCTATATAAGGTCCATTGATGTGAACATCTTAAGGAAGCGTAGAAGAATGGATGTTGGGATGAAAGGTAACTGAATGGCAAGAAATGGCAAGAATGGCAAAAAAAAAAAAGATATTCTACTCAAGTAAAAGTACTGTTACTTCAATGGAATTTTACTTAAGTAAATGTAAAATTACTGGTCTAAAAATGTACTCAAGTAAAAGTTACTTAGTTACTTTTTTTAACAGTGGGGGTGGGGGACCCCTGTAGGGATGATATTTTCACGATATGTCAACTATCTCTAAAAACATCACAGTAATAAACAATTATTTAGTAAATAAGCTGTAACTATTATTAAATTATGGTTATTATCACTAGTTAAATTGATGTTAAATGAATGAAGATGATTGGTCTTTTTTTTTTTTGGGGGGGGGGGGGGTATTGAACAAATGCTTTAACAAACTTAAAGCCATTTGTTTGTTTTGTTTATTACATTTTCAATAAAACATGCCTAATAAACTAAATTCAATAAATTATTATGAATTAGATTAACAACTTATTTTTTATCATTAATTCATTAAAATGTTTAAGAATAATAGAGTCCTGTAGTAGACGGAGCAGCTCATTCACAGAGACAGAACAAGCAGATCACATATTCATATAGCATTGTTTTGTGCTTTAATATTCACAGACCATGTCGCAATTGGATTTATCCTAGGCCAGTGCTTCCCAACCTTTTTCCAGTCATGGCACCCTTCAAAAAATTTTAACATTTTGTGGCACCCCCTCGCATACGTTACGCTAGAGGTATAACACTACAGATTGCTCACGGGTCGGTTCGTATAACGTTTTAGGTTCACGGTTTCAGTATGGTTAGGTATTTGCTATGTTCAGAGAATAAAGGACTAATAAAAATAAAGAAAATAAGAACAAATAACTTAAATACAAGCAGCAGCACAAATAAATACTATTGAGCAAAGATACTGATAAAATGAACAATGCATTTCATGTTTTTCAGGTAGGTCTAACATTAGTTTTAGGTAGAGAAATTGAATAAATAATCAAATGTAAAATAACTGCATATTTAACTGTTTAAATTAAAGATTAATCCTTATTAAACTTACACAAGCTAGTCGATCAAGAGCATTGAGTGATGTCCTTATATTTTATTTGACATTTAAGGTTGCTGTCCCTTCAAGACCTAATACAGGGATATGCGTTGTCTGTCTCGACTGTATAAAGTTCACTTAAGGCATATTCAGACTATATCTGCTTGGATACTCAACAAGATGGACATGTTGACATACTTTTTGTATGAGTTTGTCCGTTCAAGCGCAAGACTTGAACGAGAACTCAATATTTTTGCTGTGAGACGAGTGCACGCTTGATGATGCACAGAGATAGATCTTCTCTCAGCGCATGCAAGCTCTCATTCGCGTCTTCTGGCGAATATACCCGGGTGATGATGACGGTGAAATGACTGTACATACGGCAGCACTCGCATGCATTGAACACAGTTTACAAAGAGAAACCATTTTGCCAGTTTTTCTTTTATTATCGCTGTTGTAGTGTAGCCTATCACTGAGGAGCCAGCACGTGTATCCATTGACAGAAACATACATAAAAGCATTATTTTCAAGTTACAACCCATATTAAACATGCATCATCATATGTGAGATGAACTGCGGTGCAAGTGAGTACCGGCACCTTTTACACGGCACCCCCGCTCACCCCTGTTGGGAAACGCTGCTCTAGGCCTCCAGCTCTATTTTCGAGTTTTTCGTTCATCCAGTTTGCGTGTATTACGTGAATTCTATTTAATAATGTAAAGTCAATTTCATGACTGAATACCGGGATTCCCTCTGCGTCACAGAAATCAATCAGTCTTAAGTTATAAACATACCTTTATCTGCACAGAGGGATGTGTTCCCGAACATGTTCTATGCTTCTTCATTTGCATCTGCCTTTTGTGCAAATTTAATATCCTCCAGGACAACACCACGTTATTTTTTTTTATATATCCAAAGTATTTCCATACTAGCCAGGGGTTCACAACGGCGTTTTGCTTTCACCCTGGACTGCGTCTCTGACGTCTGTCTTGTTATTCTCCATCTGATATTTGTATACTTTAATCAAAATGTGCTTAAGTAAAAACTACTTAAAAAAGTAGAAGTACACAGAAAAACTACTCAATTACAGTAACGCAAGTAAATATAATTCATTACTTTCCACCTCTGATTATGAGTATAATGATCTTGGTTAATGAAGGCAGAGAAAGGAAGCCTAGAAACAAGTCGGAGTTGGAAAGTGCTCTCAAGATGGTTTTGGACGAGAATGTTCTGAAATGAAACAGATCGTCATCTGAATCGGGTGAGTTAATCTGTATCTCTGAATCAGTAGTGAGTGAACTTTGAGATAATGAGAAAAACAGTACTGTAAGGGGCTGCACGATATAAGAAGGTTTTGGGAAAAAGACAGCATCATGTAATAACAAAACAAATTGTGACATACAATTTGACAGACCGACAGACAGGCAGACAGACAGGTAGGTAGGTAGGTGGGTGGGTGGATGGATGGATGGATGGATGGATGGATGGATGTAGGTAGGTAGGTGGGCGGGTGGGTGGATGGATGGATGGATGGATGGATGGATGGATAGATAGATAGATAGATAGATAGATAGATAGATAGATAGATAGATAGATAGATAGATAGATAGATAGATAGATAGATAGATAGATAGATAGATAGATAGATAGATGCAAACAGAAACAAAAAGTTTGCCTGTGTTCCATGTTAAACTGGAAGAAGGAAAAACTTTTGTGTCTTTTCAAAAAGATGCTGAGAGTAGCAGTTTTTGCACTCAGCCTGTAAATCCCATATATCTTCTTTATTTTTCTATGATCTGTGACAGCAAGTCCATACCAGAGGCATTTTTTATGGAAATATATAGGCAGAAAATGAGAAAAAACTCAACAGATGGATAGATTAATGCATGTTGGGGAGTGAAAAGAAGAAGGGTTTTTATTCCACAAATGCACAATTTCTTGCTCAGTATACTGCTCAGAGCTTTACACCATAGTACCATAAGGGTGAAGCCTTGCAATTGCCCTGAAAAATGTTGCCATCTAAACTTAATCATTTCCTTGGCTCATCCTCCTATGATATAAATGGTAAGAAATGCAAGCAAACACAAAAAAAAAAAAAAAAAAAAAAAACATGCACAGATATTTGTACATTTTTTAACAGACTTGGATGTTTTTGCATCCTATTAATAGAAGAAATCTCTCTGACTGCACAGAGCTCTATGCTTTGGCCTCATGATCTGTTGAACAAACTGGCCCGTCTAAGTACGGATGAGGAAACGGCCCCTCTCTGTGATGAATCTGCCCAGTTTCTTAGTGAATCATAGGAAGCAGATTGGCCCTGCCAGCCTCCATGCAGGCAGAGATATTTCAGCCTCCAATCATCACTATAGTGCCAGCAGATGTTTGAGCCCCTTGGCTTCATTCATCCATCTGCCCATTGCTTACATTTCTCTCTTCATCAACCTCGAATGCCTCCTTTTCCTCATCTAGAGTGTTAAGAGATGTAGGTGTGTAAAGATTGTAAGAGGTTTGAGGGGTATAAGTAAGACTTTTGTTCTTCAAGATTATTAAATTATATGAAATTTGAAGTTATATTTTCAATGCATGTTGTGGAACAAGAGGCCTCTTTCACATTATTGTACAACTACAAGCAGTGTTTGTTTGTGGGCTTTAGTTTGTTGAATTGGTCATGTCATCACAAAGCACAATATATATATATATATATATATATATATATATATATATATATATATATATATATATATATATATATATATATATATATATATATATATATATATATATATATATACATATATACACTGACCTAAGGGATTATTAGGAACACCTGGTCAATTTCTCATTAATGCAATTATCTACTCAACCAACTACATGGCAGTTGCTCCAATGGAGATTTGGAGCACATTTTTGTGCACATCTAGGGCACAAAGCTTCCGTTCCCCCAAATCCCAAAGATGCTCTATTGGGTTGAGATCTGGTGACTGTGGGGGCCATTTTAATACAGTGAACTCATTGTCATGTTCAAGAAACCAATTTGAAATGAGTCAAGCTTTGTGACATGGTGCATTTGTCACAGGTCGGGGTGGCCTCCTGCAACCCCTATTGGAGCGTACCACCTCGAGGAGTTACCCAGAGACACCACAAGAACAGACGAGGTAACCAGTATTAAAACGTATTTTATTGAATTTAAAATAGGCTAAATCCTAAACTAAAAGCACAGGCTGATTCTCTTCTTCATCAGGCTGCATGGGGAGTTCACACATTGGTTCTTCTTCAGCAGACAGAGGCAGGTGACGGAGCAGACACTGGTAAGGGGTTCGCACAGCGATTCCTCTTCGGATGGCCAGAAGTAATGGGGCAGACACCAATAAGGAGTGAGAGCAGACACTGGTAAGGAGTTACACAGCAATTATCTTTCGAGTCAGGGAGTTAGACTGCCAATGTATAACTGTTCAATAAATCCTCTTCTCGTCAGACAATAATCAGATACTCACGCCAGGAGTCTTCTGCAGTGTGAACAGCTCAACAGACAGATAATGCTTCCTCTTCAGACAATCAGAGGTAAGGGGTTTGCATAGTGATTTATCTGCCAGAGATCTCCTTCAATATGACTAGGCCATCAAACAGATACTGTTTCCTCTTTGGATCATGTCTCTTCTTTAGACAATCAGACGAAAGGGGTTTGCATAGCAATTTCTCTGCCAGAAATCTCCTTCAATATGACCAGCCCATCTAACAGATACTGTTTCCTCTTTGGGTCATGGAGTCAAACGGCAATGCATGAATGTTCAATAAATACACTTGTCAGACAATAATCAGATAATTACGCCAGGAGTCTTCTGCAGTGTGAACAGCTCAACAGAGAGATAATGCTTCCTCATCAGACAATCAGAGGTAAGGGGTTCGCATAGCGATTTCTCTGCCAGAGATCTCCTTCAATATGACCAGCCCATCTAACAGATACGGTTTTCTCTTTGGGTCATGGAGTCAAACAGCAATGCATGAATGTTCAATAAATCCTCTTCTTGTCAGACAATAATCAGATACTCACGCCAGGCATCTTCTCTAGTGTGAACAGCTCAACAGACAGATAATGCTTCCTCTTCGGGTCAGGGAGTCAAACAATGTAGAAATACTCAACCAATCCTCTTCCAGTCGGACATGATGGAACTGCACTCCTGTAAAGCATAAACTCAACATACAACAGTTAATTAGTTTCAATTTGAAACTCTAGATAACGAGTAGGCCAACTAGGGACACGGGCAGACACAAAATTATAATGTTCACAATTGTATGTGCATCATTCACTTCCAATTGTCACACAGGTTCACTTCACACCAAGCACTGCAGCTCACAACAACTCACAGTGAATAAGGTCTCCACTCACGGTCCCAGCCGACTCCCTCCTCTCAATTGACGAAACTGTACATCCAAACTGTGTGGGAAGTGTACTATGAACACACAACTGGCATTAGAGGCTTCAAACCACATTTGAACGGACTTTCGGAGCAATTTACCAAACAATTGTGGACAGTGACTACTGCAGACATTAGGGTTCTTAATAAGGATTCCAGATGCCCCTTTTAAATGCTTGCTGATGTAACGTAGATCTATTACCTCGCATCCTCAATTAGTGTTGTCTCCCTTTATCTATCCAGATTCATCAAACCGCTGATTTGAGGCTCCTTCTCAAAACATGGTATTTCCCCTCTCTGCCCTTGCCCCGGCCTTTTTCTCCCTGTTTGTCTTGCCCCGGCCTTCTCTCTCTGTGTGTCTTTGTCTGCCCTCCTCTCTACACTCCAAAGCCATTTTATAATTCCCCTCGTGAATACGTGTCTCTCTCGCAGCCCAATCTCCGCTCGTTACAAAGCTGGTACTCATTTTCTCATCAACTTAGCCCGGGCGGAATGTTAATGCGGAAGAACCCGGAACTGGCCTGGTGTTGCACTGAAAACGCTCCTACCAGGAAACAACATTGGGCAACAACAGTTCCATTTTCCACCCGGTGACACATTATCCTGCTGGAAGTAGCCATCAGAGGATGGGTACATGGTGGTCATAAAGGGATGGACATGGTCAGAAACAATGGTCAGGTAGGTCGTGGCATTTAAACAATGCCTAATTGGCACTAAGGGGCCTAAAGTGTGCCAAGAAAACATCCCCCACACCATTACACCACCACCACCAGCCTGAACAGTGGTAACAGGGCATGATGGATCCATGTTCTCATTCTGTTTATGCCAAATTCTGACTCTACCATCTGAATGTCTCAACAGAAATCGAGACTCATCAGACCAGGCAACATTTTCCAACTGTCCAGTTTTGTTGAGCTTGTGCAAATTATAGCCTCTTTTTCCTATTTGTAGTGTAGATGTGTTGTAGCCCATCCGCCTCAAGATTGTGTGTGTTGTGGCTTCACAAATGCTTTGCTGCATATCTTGGTTGTAACGAGTGGTTATTTCATTAAAAGTTGCTCTTCTATCATTTTGAATCATTCAGCCCATTCTCCTCTGACCTCTAGCATCAACAAGCAATTTTCTCCCACAGGACTGCCGCATACTGGATATTCTTCCCTTTTCACACCATTCTTTTTAAACCGTAGAAATGGTTGTGCCTGAAAATTCCAGTAATTGAGCAGATTGTGAAATACTCAGACCAGGTATACTTACTCTGTAATACTCTGTCACCAACAACCATGCCATGCACAAAATTGCTTAAATCACATTTCTTTCCAATTCTGACATTCAGTTTGGAGTTCAGGAGATTGTCTTGACCAGGACCACACCCCTAAATGCATTGAAGAATCTGCCATGTGATTGGTTGATTAGATAATTGCATTAATGAGAAATGTAACAGGTGTTTCTAATAATCCTTTAGTTGAGTGTAGCATGTTTTTTTTTTTTTTTTTTCACAAAACCTTTAAGAAATGTTTACTGTTATGAAATTTAAATTAAATTTATCTTACCCAAATTTGAATTGCACATTAATTACATCTTAAAGAGATGGAGGCTAAAATGTAGGAGAGAGCGGGGAACAAACTAACACTTTTTGACTTTCTCAGGTTGTGTAAATCAACTTGGGGTTTAGAGTATTTATTTTTTCACACATTAATTTCTTTTAAAAACAATTTCATTAATACAATGTATAGATTTCTTTTTTTTTTTTTTTATTTATCCCGATAGAATTGAAGTGAAATGTTGTAACATGACCAAATGACAGCTTAAAATGCTATATATATATATATATATATATATATATATATATATATATATATATATATATATATATATATATATATATATATATACCACCTCAACCTCCTTAAAAAGTGGAGCGAGGCGGAGTCAGTGATGCTGGCAACGGCGGTGAGCGGGGAGGAGGATCTCGGGCCAGAGGTGAGCACAAAAGGTACATCCTTCGCTCTGGTCCCAGAGAGAGATCACCTCTCGCCATTGCAGCTCACTGACATAGCCCAGTTACAGGAAGTTTTTTCCGATGTGTTCTCACCCATTCCCGGTCAAACGAAGCTCATTCAGCACCATATCGAGACGGAGCCGGGCTTGGTAGTTTGCAGTAGGCCGTATAGGTTACCAGAACACAAAAACAAGTGGTTCAGGAAGAATTAGAGGTGATGCTGGATATGGGAGTGATAGAAGTGATTGGGCCAGCCCGATAGTTTTAGTTCCTAAAATGGACTGCTCAGTCCGATTCTGGGTGGATTATCGCAAGGTGAACTCTGTGTCAAAATTCGACGCATATCCAATGCCAAGGGTTGATGAGTTGCTCGATCGGCTGGGCACGGCTCGTTTTTATTTATCGAAGCTGGATTTAACAAAAGGATATTGGTTGATCCCTCTTAACGCCATTATCTAAAGAGAAAACATCCTTTACGATTCCGTTTGGATTACACCAATTTGTCAACTTCTATTCGGGTTGTTTGGGGCTCCGGCCACGTTTCAGCATCTCATGGATAAAATTCTTCGGCCGCATGCTGCATATGCCGCTGGATACTTGGATGACATCATCATCTAAAGTAACGATTGGCACTTGGGTCTGGGTGTCCACTTGGGTCATGGGCAGGTGCGTCCACAAATTGACAAAACAGCAGCAGTTGCGACCTGCCTGAGACCCAAGACCAAAAAGGTGGTGAGGCAGTTCCTTGGGCTAACGGGATACTATAGGAGGTTTATTCCTAATTATTCGGACCTCACTAGCCCACTGACTGACCTCACTAAAAAGGAAAAACCAGACCCGATCCAGTGGTCAGAGCTGTGCCAGCAGGCTTTTACCCAGGTGAATGCTGCTCTATGTGGCGGGCCACTCTTACAATCACCCGATTTTTCTCTCCCTTTTATGTTACAGACTGACGCGTCGGACTGGGGGCTGGGAGCAGTCATGACCCAGGAGAGGGAGCAGGAATAGCAGCCGGTGCTGTACATCAGTCGCAAGCTCTCTAAGAGAGAGACGATGTACAGCACCATCGCAAAGGAATGCTTGGCAATCCGGTGCACCATTCTTACCCTCCGTTACTATCTCCTGGGGAGGGAGTTCACCCTCTGTTTGGACCACGCCCCTCTGCAGTTGCTCCACCGCATGAAGGATACCAACGCGCGGATCACCCGTTGGTATCTAGCTTTACAGCCGTTTAAGTTCAAGGTGATCCACAGGTTGGGTGTTCAGATGGTTGTGGCTGACTTCCTTTCCAGAAATGGGGAGAGAGTCGGAGGACGAGCGGCACATAAGTGAATCAGGGGCAAACGATGAACACCTGTCTCTTGTTTCAGTAATTGGTGTGGAGAGACAGTTTATAAGCCACACAGGAGATGATGACCGGAGAGAGAGAAGATGGGACTACACAGCATGCTGGGACTCGAGCTGGAAAACACGAAGAGAGGAACTGCTGAAAGAAACCGGAGAGACTTTTGAGAGAGACTGAGTTTAACAGTGTGAAGTGCACATTGTCTAATTACCTGAGTTACTAAGTAAATAAACAGCCTAAAGTTCCAGCCAGCCGATCCCTGTTGTCTTCTTCCTCACCCATATACACAAACATTACATATACGTTTTAAGGTTTTTTGGAGATTATATGCATGCTTTCTGGTCCTCAAATTTGATATACACTGATCAGGCATAACATTATGATCATGATCCTAATATTGTGTTGGTCCCAGTTTTGCTGCCAAAACTGCCCTGCCCCGTTTAGGCATTGACTCAACTAGACTCCTGAAAGTATGCTGAGGTATCTGTCCCCAAGATGTTAGCACCAGATCCTGTAAGTTTTGTAAGTTTCAAGGTGGGGCCACCATTGATCGGACTTGTCAAGGTCAAGTTAGCACTTCAAACATGGGGTTTTGCTCTTTTAAACCATTCATGAACCATGTTTGCTTTGTGGCAGGGAGCATAATCCTGATGAAAGAGGCCACAGCCACCAGGCAATATTGTTTTCATGAAAAGTTATAACCATGTCAAAGTAACATCACCATGAATGGCTGGACCTACGGTTTTCCCCAAATAAGAAGAAAAAGTATATTGCTTAATGCGTCTCACTGCCTCCGCAGGCTTGCCTTCTTCCCACAGTGCATCCTGGTGTCATGTGTTCCCCAGGTAAATGACACACACATACCCGGCCATCCACGTGATGTAAACGAAAACGTGATTCATCAGACCATGTCACATTCTTCCATAGCTCCGTGGTCTAGTTATGATGCTTGTATGCCCACTGTTGGCACTTTGAGGACAACATTTTCTCTTTGCTGCCTAATATATCCCACCCAACAACAGTTGTGAACTGTGTTCATGGCATCCCATACATTTCTTAAAATCAACCTTCTGTTCTGTTTCAAAGCAGTATAACATTATTTAGAGTTCATTCTTTGAGAAATTATCCCCTCCAAATTTTGGACTCTGAACTTTAAAAAAAGCAGCATACAATATAATTTATTTTTATATCACAGTAGAGGCTCCAGCCAGGCTTTTGTTGAACACATAAATTGGTCCGCCAAATCAGTGCTTCATCCTAAAAAAATATGTTTTTTTTATTACAGTGGTTTATGTTGAGAAGTTCTTGAAATATATGTACTCAAACCATTGTTTAAGAGCATGCAAGCAGAAAAGGCACAGTCTGTGTTATTTGGTGGAAAGGGAAAGGCAACTAATTGGATATGCCAAATACGAGGAGTTCAAAGAAGTGTTAATTACTCTGATATAAACAAGATTATGAAGTCCTGCTGAGAGCCCTGTCCCTATCACTCAAAGCACAGCTTCTTTCTCTGAGGACAGATATAAAAGACTAAGGAGCATGGAGGAGAGATGGAATGAGGCCAGAGAGAAAGAGAGTAAATTAGGCAATAAAAGAACAAAATCTTCCACACAAGGGTGTGGAGTCAGACCAGACTGCGGTTTCCAGAACGTCCAGCTCAACTTATGCATTCATGAGTTAGTAGTGCTACTGAAACAATCAGCAATTCTGTGTTGTGATTTCCACTTTGTGCAGACAACCTGGTGATCACAGGAAACCAGATGCATGCCGGGGAATTCTGGCCTATAACATATTCTTATCTGACTACCTTCAGAATCAGAACATCAAGAGGATTTGGTCTGGCAGTGAGGGAATGCAAAAAAAATTCACAGACATTCCAGCTAAAATGTATTGTAACCCAGTAAGAGTTATTATTAAGGCCATATATACATGTTTACCAGTATGGTGTTTTAATAATGTTTTATGATCCAGATAGTATAATGACAGTGTCTGCTCTAAATAGGCTTGTTTGAGATGGGCAAAATCTGCACAGAACCGATCACCGGTGATCAGCGCGAGATGCATGCAGTTGGAAATGTGTCTAAAGCCCCATTCTCACCGCCAGTGACACGCAGCGATAAAGCAACATGATTTCATTCTTTTCAATGGAGCGCTGGCGACACAAGCAACAGTGACCATTGGCGACAGAATGTGGGCTTCTCAAGCGACGCGAGACAGGCGCCAAAAGTTCAGAAATGTCTTGTTTTCCATTCGATTTTTGCGAGCGACAATTAATAGGAGTGAAGTCAGGGGAGTGCACGTGATCCGTCTGCTTTACTGCTACTGCGGTGTCCAGAGGAGTTGTTGATATTAGCTTTTAGCAAGTCCCCTGTTCTTTACGATATGTCTCTGTGTAGCCTACATAAAGAGACATATTTTAAAAAATGATGCATGGAAAAACGTGTCTGGGATTGTGGGGATATAAATTAAGTTTTGCCTAAACTGGCAGGCAATATGGTCTACTCATTACAGTACAGTGTCTATGTATTCTAATAACTTGCTCTGTTCTGCAAAACACTAGTAATAAAGATGCTACTATTTAATGATGTTTATATGCAACCCGTATTGGGAACGCCCACTAGCGACATGAATCACTGACGCTGGCGACATGCAGTGACCAAATCGCTGGCGGTGTGAACGGGGCTTAAGGGTGGTCCGCCTTGCTCTGATGCCATGCTGACGTATGTCAAAAAAACCCTTGCGTGTGAAAGGCGGATGTGTCGGATTCTACAGTTGAGAGCAGTTGCTCTCCACTGACTGTGTTGAGCAAAAGCACAATGGGAAATGACTTGTTGATGACACAGCTTAATGCTCATTGGTTTAAACAACCGTGATGTATGGTTCTTTTTTTAAATGTTTTATTTTAAAACTCTGATATCATGTGTATAAATGTGTATCAATTTTTATACACATTTATACGTGTATTTATTTGTTTTTATGCGTATAAATTCACAATCTCTTTCTGTGGGTTATGTGATTGTTGTCATATTTATAAGAATATATAAATACATACTATGTAATTAAAGTAAAAATGCTTGATAAACAGGTCTTTTGAATGGAAATAAATAACAAAAACTTTGGGTCTTGTACATAATATTTATTTTCATATAAAAGCAACAGGTTTGAATCCCGCGATATCCACAACTGATCTTGTAGATGTCTGATACACTATGAGAAGAGAGAACTGTCCGGCTTTCCTACACTTTTTTCACTCCTCCCCTCAATGCAGCCTACTCTCACTTATATTTCAGACGAGGCAAGGTGCATTTCAAACAAACCTGTTTTGCTTTTTCCCAGCATGTTTGTTCCTTCTTTGGCGATTGGTTATTTTTATGTTATTCCAGCCCTTGTTGATATAAGGTGAATTCTGATTGGATAAAGGGGTCAGCGGGAGAATTGACGAACATAAAGCAGGGCGTTATTATATGTGTTTGTGGAGGAGTGCACCGCCATTCTGCTGACTGCTGAGGAGACTACAAGATAGCGGATTTCGGATGCCTTAAAATTCTAGGGTTTCAGTTGGTCTTGTGTGTTTGGCTCATTTGAGTGAAGAGGCACTTTTCTGTTTTCAAGGCCCCAACAATGTTACAACAGTCAGTGCGCGTGTGCCCACTCTTGTATATTGTGTATATTCCTATGTGTTCTCTCTTACCTGTAGTAAGTGAAGCTTGGCATTTCATTCTGTTGTTTGGTGTTACTGAAACATCATAAGTGTGTTGTGAGGTTTAGAATTTGTTTGCCTCCTCTCATTCATGTAAAACATCAGCCAGGCTCCACCGCCATCCATTCACAGCGATCCAGATCACCAGAGTAATAATCACCTGCACCTGCACCTCATCTCCTCATCAACACAGACCTACATAAGCACACACCTCACATTCACGGACTAAGTATACTGCCTGTATAACCTGCTATAGCTCTCTTACCTGATTTTCTGTGTCTCCTTTGTCATCTGTGTTGGTTCCTCATCATCCTCTCCTCGTCTTCCTCCATCCACTGGTTTCCACACCCCCGTGTCTGCTCCTTTGCTCCCCTGCTTTGCAATCCACAATCTCCACATCCAACTGCTCCTAACAGTATTATCTATACCCATTCATTCCAGTTTGTCTATAAACCTCTTTTATATTCATTCCTGTTTCTGTGTCTCTGTACCATAACAATTCAAGCAGTGCTTGCTGTTATTTCTATTGATGATTAAGTACAATTTAATGTGAAAGCCATTAATTTGGTATATGTCATTTCTCTGAGGCTGAGAAGAACTTAGAGCCAGTATTTTGAGAGGTATTTGTCAAAAGTAAAATACACAACAGACCTTTGATATCTCATCCAAACTTTATTGAAATAAATTATTTCTGTTTTTGTTCTGTTTTATGTATAAATAAATCCAATTTTTAACTTATTTAAAAGTACCTTTGTATTGATAAAGGTTATTCTCAGTTAGGTTCATTTCCACTCTGTATATGGATATTGTTTTAGGTGTATTAGGGTCTTAATAGGATGAATATTACTGAAGTTCACAACATTATATCGGGAGGAGTGAACCCATCTAATCTTTCAATTAGCAACGTACTCAAACGCAAGTTCGAGAGGCGTGAACCCGGGAGGCAGTGCTTTAAGGGTAGGGGGCGCTATATTAGTATCACAATATAAAATGATAAAAATTATATATATATATATATATATATATATATATATATATATATATATATATATATATATATATATATATATATATATATATATATAGGGGTTGTACAATGAACCTTTGACAACAACAATGTATTAGTATGTTGAAGGGTATCCATTTACAGCCATTATGGCATGAATTCGTCTTGGGAATGTTATATACAAGATCTGCACAGTGGGCAGAAGAAGTATGAGCATTCATCTTCCAGAATAGGGGCCAGGTCACTATGTGATGCTAGTGAAGAAAAATGTTTTCTGACTTGCTCACCCAAAATACCCCAAATACCCATTTTGCACCAGCATAAACCAGGTTCTAGTTCAGAGCTAGAGCTAGTGCCAGTTTGGAGTTGGTTCGACTGACGAGCCTTCTACGAACCGGTTTGCCTGTCCCCGGGCTTAGAGAGCCACCACAGAGCCAGGTCTTACATCACTGTATTAGTCTAATCTCTAATCTTTCTCAGCAACATTAGCGAGGCAGCGGAACACAAAAACACCAGGTTTTTTTTAGATGCATCAGCACTATGTAGACTGATCCGCATATGGCATCAAAGTACCGCAAGAGCGATTTAAAAGCACAAGGAGTCGTATGATCTTACTGTAATTTACTGTGATGTCACCAATAAGGTGATTTGTCTGCACAGCGCCTATGCATCTCAAACAAGCCTCCCATCAACAATGGTGAATGCTGCATGACTTTTGATGCTCATGGCTTTGCAAACCATCAAAACACAGCAAATCCAATGAATTCATGCAGCTGGCCGTAATTTGTATAGACAGAGATTACAAAATGAAATTTATGTAATTAATGACTCACCCTTATGTCGTTCCACACCCGTAAGACCTCCGTTCAGGGTTTTTCTGTTCCTTCATTAATTTCATTGTTGGATCTAACACTTTAAGAATCACTTTTTTTTTGCTTTGGGTGTGGAAAGACAAAGAACCAATTTGAAACTAGGCTCTGGTTCCGGACCAGCACCAGCACTGCCTTGGTGGAAAAGGGGTAATAGTTACAGCAGGCATAAAACAAAAGCAAAACTTCATCAGCAAAACTTGAAATGGTTCAACAATTTACTGCAGAGAAAGTACTGAACACAATCAAATATTAGTGTAACTGTCATTTGATGGTGGATCTATTGAGCAATCAAAATATTGATTTTGAAGATATTGAAAATAATAGTTTTGAGAATATGTTTGAGATTGTGTATATAAACTAGATGCTGAATGTACTGGTAAACAAGCTCTGACGAGGACAGTGATGATGGTATGAAACATCTGCTCAAACTAAACCCTTCCAAGCTCCAAAAGGCAACGAAATATGTTGTAACATCAGATGAGTTTTATATTATCACGACAGGTAGAGATCCATTCATCCAGGTAGCTAAATACCTTAATATGCAATAATAATTGGCAAATCATTCATGCATTTTAGGACAAACAAACTTGGTCACAGACTTGCACAATCAATTTGTCCTCTTTTGAACTCTGTCTCCCATTATGTTGTGTGTACTGCAATATTTTATATACAGCTGTGCTTTTCCTCTGCAAATTTAACTCTTTACACTCTGTTCATGGAATGTGAAATTATTGAAGATTGTCCACCAGGCCGCCCATATATTTCAATTCCATTGTCCAATTCATGTACATATTTGAGCCATTGTTAAAAACAGAACACATACTGTAGTAACAAAACAGAAAGCGTGACCTGGCAGAATATTTCTGCATAGTCGGATGATCATAGTGCATGCTCATTGATCACAGTAGAAAGAGGCAGACTTCAAAAAACGACTTCAAAAGAAATTGTCTGCTCATTGTGACACTGGTTAGGTTCAGGCAGAGGCCTGCTTTCTCCTTCACTGTAATAAGTTTAAGAACATATGAGACAGAAATACTTCAAAAACTCTCAAACTTTATTTTCCAAACCTGTCAGAAAAAGATCAAATGTAAGTGTTACTGGGGGAGGACAGTCAACTATCTGTTGCAGCAAAACTCTTATTTGAGCTGCACACCCTCAGAAACCAGTTGCTGCTTTGATCATCATATTCAAGGGTTGTCTGTAAATATCTGTCCTAACGTTGATTATTGTTTTATTGGCTTGTGTTTTATTTTATAACTGCTTATTGTGTATTTATGTGTGTTGAGAGAAGCCAGATGGCAGTAGTCACGGGATGCAAAAATGCAAGAAAGAGAGCAAGAGGACCAAATCCACAAATGAGGCAAATACATGGAGAAGATAAAGCAATAGCAGGAAAGGCTGCTCGAAACACAAAATGTTAAATCGAGATAAAAAACAAAAAAAAAAATCACCAAGCACCTAAAAGTGAAGTAATCGAACAGAATTGATTGTGCATTCACAAGGGGAGTGGCACAAAGGGTGACCCGGGGCGATGTTTTCTGTCTTTTTATTTTTGCCCAGAGGATGACTTAGCTGATGTTTGCTGTTGACTGACAGGATTAATGAAGCTCTTCACAGCCCAACCCGTAGATCAGCGCTTGCTTGTGAGAGCACAAAAGCTCCTGGCACACAAGGAGGAAGAAAAGAGAGACTTTCATTAGAGTTTATTATTCTCTAGTCCCCCACGTCAACCTCGCTCCCCAGCTTCGCTCCAGAGTGAAGAGTCATTTAGGCTCCATTCTTGGCACTCATTGCACATGTGGGCAGAGTGCATGGTGCCACATGTGGAGGGTGCTTTTTAGAGGGGACTTCTAAAGCTCCAGCTGCAGGCAACATTGCTCCATAGTGTGAAAGCAGAGATCAATTTCCCCTAATGATACGATGATTTCTATGTGATGTCTCATTTCCATCTATTCACTCTCATGCACATAGGAAAAGGGGAGGGGGGCGACAATAGGGCATCTTTTTAAATTTCTCCATTCTCCCCTTTTAAAGCTCACTATCAGAATATACACAGACTTTCGCTTGCACAGTGAATCGGTCTGTTTAAAAGACACTGGAGATCAGAAAAAAAAATGGATCTAGCTTTTAACTATATCAATTAATAAGAAAAGTTTTTTATTTTATTTTTTCTGTAAAAATAATTTTATTTTGAGCAATCCGCTATAAGTTATGAATGCCGCATTCTCTTCCATATCAGCTTTATTAAATTACAAATTCTTTCACAAAGGGTATGTGAAGGTAATTTCAGATGTTTGGACTGAGATTAGAGGGTTATGCATGTCAAGAAATTTGATGTCCTGATAAATCAGTTATTGCTACATTTGGTTTAATGGTCTTTTCCAATAGCAAGGACAAATTTATAAAAATGACTGACATTAGAAGGCCCTACGAGTTAATCTTTAAAGCCTCACAAAAATAAAAAAATATATAAAAATACATATATGAATAATTCTAAATGATCCCTATTGAAACCCATGCTTTACCCATGAGCATGAACCATACTTTTTTGAGAGCTAAATGATTATTAACGTGTGTGAATTTAACCCTTAAATGCATGACTGTTTCACCAAAAATTCTTACATATCCGGGTCGTTAGCGACCCAGATCTATATTTAACATGGATAGACCTCTACCTGTCGTGATAATATATAAAACTCCTGATGTTGGAGTAACACTTACAGAAGAATAAAATAAAACATATTTCATTACCTTTTGGAGCTTGTAAGGGTTCATTTTGAGCAGATGTTTTATACCATCATCATCTGTCCTCATCAGAGCTTGTTTACCAGTGCATTCAGCATCTGGTCATATTCGCAATCTCGAGCATATTCTCCAAAGTCATTTTCAACGTCTTCAAAATCAATATTTTGATCACTGACAGCTTCTTGACCACATCCATCATCAAGAGACAGTGACACTAATATTTGATTGTTTAGTACTTGCTCTCTGCTGTAAATCACTGAGCCATTTCAAGTTTTGCAGATTATAATTATTATTGTTTAGTTTTCTGTCTGAGGTAACTATGTGAAACGTCACTTCATCATTGCATATCAGACATTGCCACCTTTTGGAATAAAGGTGAATTGCGCCTTATTTTGTGATTATAGACTCATTATCATTGTGCGAAAAAAAAAAAATACAATCCTACACATCTCGGGTCGTTAGCGACCCTATACAATTTTGACAAAAAACTAGAGAAAAAACAGGCATTAAATTATAATTCTATTTTTTTTCTATTATTTTTCTATTGTTTAAAATGGATTTATTGAGGAATACTAAGAAGGTTGATGTCTAACTTTAAAAAATGAATGAGGAGCAGGGTAGTGAATGACATCTCGGGTCGCTAACGACCCGTGGTATGCATTTAAGGGTTAAATTCTTCATAAATGAAGATCTGAAATCTTAAAAAGGAAAAAAAAGGATGTATCACTTGCGATGTCAAAGGATGTATAACACATTTGTTTTAATACAATTAAAAGAGCACTGTCACAAAGATTCAAGGGTTACTTCAGCGCTGGGAAGATGAATCTGTATTTAAACTGGGTCATCAATGTAGTAGAAATGTGAAATTATTTTTGAATTTGGTGCCTTCTAGACTGAGAAAATAAAGAAAATGTATTTTTGTCTCATGGTAAACACTACAATTTTTGAAAGACTACAATTTCCAGAATGCTTCGCTGCCCTGTGAGGCCATTCCTAAAGCCACCAACTTGATTACTGTGACTGAGTTGGAGAAGACACTACAATTAAAAACTGAACGTGTCTGTTCAATATAATGAGTGAGTTACCGCGCGATTATCACAGCACTGAGTACTAACTGCAGGAGTCAGATAAATGAGCTGATGAGCTCTTATGATGAGAGCTGAGGTAATCGCGACTACACTCACGGCATACATTCACAATGCGAGTTCAGTCTGGCGCTTTTCAGTTCATGCCTTTGCAAGCTTAACTTTCATAGAAATTAATTTGAGAAGTTAAAAGACTTACATAGCTCACCATAGCTCCGTTTAAATGAGTGCCTGTAGCTGCGAGCTGAGCTCTGAGTGTAATCTCCCATCCCCCATGCGCAGGTTCAAAACGGAAATGGCTCCCTCTGCTGGCTGTAGTCTTTAGCCTTTGGCCAAACATTCCTCCTATGATACAAATATTGTCAATTCCAGAAATAAAATGCATAAATATCTTGTCTCAGGGGGATATGAGGGGGAAAAGCACAATCATTTGAATATACTCCAGGGTTTCTACTGATACAAAGTCATATGCTAATCGCTGAAGTAACCCTTTAATAAACACACTGAATGATATTAGAGGAAAAGATGCATTAGCAGCCATTCTTAATAAAGAAAAGAAAAACTCATTACTATGTTAAGTTGTGCAAAACAAGTTCAAATGAATTACGGGGAGCCTAATAAATCTTTCATCATAATCTGATCACCCCTGAGACAAATGGAGGATTATAACATTAATGTGACACATCAGATAATAGGGAAGAAAATCAGAAATAAATTTAAAGCTAATTGTCTTGGTTTTCTTCCACCCTCACAGTCACATACTCTCTTCGTAGATAACAGATGCAGCATCTGAATCATCACACGCTTCCTCCATGGGCTTTGAAGCGATCAACTCCAACTATGAAAACATTATCAACAAGGCAACAGCATTGTGATATGAGTAGAAAATGCTGTATTTTGGTCTTTGTCCAGCACTTCTATTGCATCAAAAACAAAAACAAAATAAACTCATTTCAATCAAACAACCCTTTGTTACCACAATACAAATTAAATTGAGTCATTTCTCAAAACAAAACAGAATTACCTGATTCTCCCATTGGACTGATTTGTATTGTCCCTACAGGGAAGCAGTGCATTATGTAGTCCAATTGTACAAGCAGATGTGCATCTCAAACTAATGGAATCCAATTGAGACAAGTAAAAAAAAAAAAAAAAAAAAAAAAAAAAAAAAAAGTGATAAAACAATACCTGGATAAACAATATGTTACAATACCTCAGTCTCATACATTGAAAAAAAAAAAAAAAAAAAAAAAAAAACAGCTTACATTTGTGTTTCATACAGAGGTCTCAATCAGCCCAGAGTGACTGACGCTGTATTTGAATAGCATTTTTTTTTTTTTTTGTCCAGAAATTAGCCCAATAAAGAGATTGCTGTTGGATGCTAAACACATATGTTGAAGCCAGGAATCTCTGTGATTTTCAGCTGATACACAATGACTACCCTTGGGATATTATCATTCTATCAGCGAGACCTGAATGTCTGCCAAGCTACTGGCAGCAGGACCTGGCAAGAGCTGAGGACTCCAGGACGGCTGAGCAGGTTGTATACAAGTGAAGAGAAGATGGCAATCCAGTGCATTAAATGTATTAAAATACCCAAAGCCTACCATAAAATGAAATCAATGAATGTTCGTGGCAGCTACCAAGACACATTCAGAGAAAAGTTCAGCATTTTAAAAAGACTGGTTAGAATAGTATTAGAACTGCAATAGTAAAAGGCATACCTGATTATGCCATTGTTAGGTGGTACAATATGCTCCAAATAAAGCATATGCTTTGTGCCTGTGTCAAGCGGCATCAATATGCCCTAATAGTTTCACCTCAAATGTCTTCTGATGCTCTCTGCAGCCCAGCTAAGAAGCATATCTATTAACCTGCAGACATGTCCGATGTCTTTCTCAGACCTGTAATACATTCAATCAGAAATGCGCCCAAGGAGAAAAGCTACTCTATATGATAATATGGCCCTGAAACATCTATTCAAATAATATCTGAATGAGGAACGCTACTGTTTACCTGTCATTGTGTTGCTTACTGCAATTTACTTAATCAGGAAACTCAATTGTAGCAAAACAAATTGTTGCAAAAGAATCAGAAAATCCACTTCCTATGGACAATCAGATCCAACATGACCTTCTATGATTCAAAGTGATTCTATGTTGTCAGATGCTATGAATAGGCCTATGTGTAGTATATCGTCCTCTTTCCGCACATTTGTAAACACTGACTCGGTACTTCCACCTACGTTAAGCGTGATCCTTTCAGCTTAATTGCGTATTACAAACGCGCACCACAGAACAGAGCAAGACGAGAATTTGTGCTTATAAAACATATATATATATATATATATATATATATATATATATATATATATATATATATATATATATATATATATATATATATATATATATATATATATATATATATATATATTGATCGTTTCGCTAGATAAGACATTTATTCATCGTCGGGTATCGTAAACTCATTTGTAACTTGAAAGGTTTGGGGTCCATAAGTTACATGGAGAAATATCTTGGAAAGTTTTCATCAAAAAACCTTAATTTCTTTTCGACTGAAGAAAGAAAGACATGGACATCTTGGATGACATGGGGGTGAGTAAATTATCAGCCAAAGTTTATTGAAAAGTGAACTATTCCTTTAACAAGGCGTAATGGACCAACAGAAAAAATATCAAATTTGTTATTATTAATAATAAAAAACAGGCAGGGTTTAGTTATTTGCAAAAGCCAAATCTGTGCTCACACTTACATTGCCATAAACAGACGGAGAACTATAATACATATCTCTCGCAACCTTGTACCTTCAACACAAATGTAGCCTCTGATTAAGCCACATTAAGCATTTTCTTTACAATGGTTTTCGGAAAATGCTTAACGTGTAATTAAGCATTTTTTAAACGTGTTGTGTTAATATTTTTGACTCTGCTTTTCTGTACATAGAATGCTTTATGCATTATACAGAGGAGATCAAAATTAGAGAACATCCTACAATTTCCTAAATTTCAAGGTAACTGCTTATTCTTATTTGAAGTTACAGGAGTCTAACAAGACAATTAAAAAATACCTTCAAGTTATTGGTGTTAATGTGACACATGGGGCTAACTGGAAGCCTGTTTCCGACTTTTTATTTCAGAATTCTCTGATATAAACTCACAATTGTGTGATATAAAGTGGGAAATCTGAGATATAAACTCGCAATTGCATGATATAAGTAACAATTCTGACTTTTTTTTTCTCACAATTGCGAGTTATAAAGTCAGAATTCTGATATAAACTCACAATTGCGTGATATAAAGTCAGAATTTATATCTCAGAATTATGTCTTTATTCGCCTTATTCACCTGGCGGCCATTTTGAAAACTCTAACGCTGTTGTGGGGTACACAAACCCGGAAGCTGGACTCCGATACAGTACTAATCAGTAGCAGCATTCTGTTTCACTGCACTTCGTCACTCAGGAAAAAAGCCTACAGAGGACAAACATTTTACCGTTTTCCGGAGGATAAGGGATTACATGGAGAGTGGATTAAAAAAATATCAGAAGGGATCCTGGTCGTAATTTCTGCATTTTACTACAGACGAAGTTTAAAAGACTTAAGCAATAGCAAGACTGGGACATGTCAAGTCAGCTTTATTTAGCGCTTTTACAAATCCGATTGATCCAAAGCAGCTTCACGGTGTAAACAGGACAATATTGCAACACAATTTGATTCAGCTGTAATCAGTCTGGAGAAAACGGTGATGTTATCAGCTTATTTTAATCTATCATATAGGGCCCTATTTTAACGATCTGAAACGCAAGTGTCAAAGCGTGAAGCGCAAGTAACTTTGTGGGCGGGTCTCGGCACTGTTGCTATTTTCCCGGCGGGATAAATGGCTTTTGCGCCCGGCGCAAATCTAAAATGGTTTGGTCTGAAGTAGCTTCATTATTCATAGGTGTGGTTTGGGCGTAACGTGAATAAACCAATCAGAGCTTCATCCAACATTCCCTTTAAAAGCAGGTGCGCAAGTTCCATTATGGATTGCTATTATTATGGTGTATTTACCAGGCGCACGCCAGGAGCGGTTCACAGCCGAGGAGACTGATGTTCTTGTAAGAGCAGTGAAAGACAGAGAAGTTGTGTTGTATGGGGATGGGAGAAACCCACCCAAAATAGCGTCGGTTAAACAGGCGTGGGAGGAAATAGCCACAATTTTTTCACATCTTCATGGCACACCACACTGATTTCCGTCATCTCATGTGTTAATATTTTTTTAGTGTAACAATTTATGATTTGCAAAAATAACTGTTGCATCTGTGTAGATTACATGAGCAAATTGTATGCGCGTGCATGCTACATTATGGTCAAGCATGCGCCCTTAAAATAGCATAATGAACAACACGCAACGCGCCATTGACTTTAGACTAGGTTTTTTCTGGTCAGTGGCGCAATTGTTTAATGGAACAGCAAAATAGCACCAGGGATTGTTTGCGCCGGAACACGCCCCCTTTTTTGCGCTGAACCGCCCAGGGAGCGCAAGTTCATTCAATAGTTTAGCGACATGCTTCTGTGGAGGGAAAAGCGCGCTTTGCGTGGGTGCAAAATAGGAATGACACATGCGTCGGTGTACAAAGTCAATTGCGCTGGGTGCAAGATAGGGCCCATAGTGTCAACGTGGGCAGATCAGTATTATAGTTGATACAGTTAATTTACATGTGGGAGATATATGTATGTATAAGCTACTGGATCTTCATATATGTAAAATAAAATGTCCATTTATCTTAATAAAGTACAATTGTATTACACATGGATGATGTCTTTCATAACTTGACAACTGGTCAGAACATCAGAAAGAAATAAGTCATTCAAAAACATTGATAGGCATACTAGTCTAGGTTTGTAAATGGTAACTATGCACATTTATTGGTATGGAGGAATACAAATGGCCTGCTTGTATATTGTAAGTATGGAAAAACGTACCAGAAAAGGGCAGAACATTAGAAATTACATTAGGAGGAAAATTAAAAAACATTAACAAATGAAAACTATATACATAAACATATTATCAGTGATGCATTACATGATTTTGTTACACACAGCAGGCAGAAAGTGAGTGACACAGAATGCTGCTATTTATTACTGTATCGGAGTCCAACTTCCGGGTTTGTGTACCCCACAACGGCGTTAGAGTTTTCAAAATGGCCGCCAGGTGAATAAAGCAAATAACTCGCAATTGTGAGGAAAAAAAGTCAGAATTGTGACTTTATATCATGCAATTGCAAGTTTATATCTCAGAATTCCCACTTTATATCACACAATTGTTAGCCTGGATGCCAGCCAAACTTAGCCCCGCTCACAACATTTTTAGGTTGGGCAGTTGGGTCTGGCCTTGCTCCATAGAGGAGTAATTATCCCCGAACAGAAACTGTTCGGACCAATGAAATCATCAGGGCGGGCTTTAGACGATGATGGACAGATGATAAACAGAAACTTAATCATGCACATCATCAAAGGGGCTTGGATTATATTTTTTCAAATCCTAAACGGAGAGCTTGTTTGTATATGCATTCACCTTCACAATTTCTCTCAGAAATGATAATCATGGGTAAGTACTCTGTGTATCATTAAATTATTTTATTTTTTTACAACACCGGCAAAGATCGTTTATTCCAGCCTAATTCCAGCACGTGTGCAGACAGGGTTGCCAAGTTTTTACAACAAAACCCGCCAACTACTAGCCCTAAACAATAGCTTCTCGGGGGGTTCTTCGGGGGAAAAATGGCATTTGGGGAGTAAAATGTGTGTTATTTTGGCAAGGTTGACTGCTAAAATTCGCACTCATGGGTCTATATATTACATAATAATCGCTTCAACCCGTGGACATAGAAAACAACCCGTGGGGAAAAAAACGCGGACTTGGCAACACAGTGCAGTTGAACTATGTTGACATTTGACAATGCGTCGCTTCATTGCTCTGATTGGTTGTAGGTCTATCCAATTGAGGTCTTTCCTGGTTCGGTTGAAACACGCCCCATAATTACAGCCCAATGGAGCAGTTTCAGACTCATGTTCTGACTAGAATTGAGTATGACCACGTCAGGCTACACATTTGTAAGTTTATATCTCAGAATTCCCACTTTATATCACGCAATTGCGAGTTTATATTTTAGAATTCTAACTTTAAAACAGCACTAGGTAGCTTTTGCTCTCGGGGTCCCCCTACAGTTGGGAAAAAAATATTGTCCTCTACTACTGTCGTAAACTCTGTCATCCTACATCAGGGGATGCGCGTGTGCATTGGTTGACATTACAACAAAGATAGTCCTGAACTAGTGATGAGCGGGTCGTCTCACGCCGGCTTCACACTGCACGCGTAAGCAGAGCGTAGGCAGCGCCGAAGCAGCGCGTGTGTAAAGCAGTAGCAGCGCGCACACTTTTTCCTTTCACACAGGCAGCGTTTGTCGCGCGCAGTTGTCACGCGCAGTTGTGTACAGAGTAGGCTACTCTATAATGCATTCGTTTGCATTTCTCTTTAATGTATTTGAAATGGAAATAAAGCAAAGATTTATCATGAAGCTAATTTTATTTTAAAAAATCGTTTCACTTGTTTCTGATGTTTTTTTTAATTTCGTTTAGTGCGAGTTTTTGATAGAAGAAAGGCCATCGCACTATATGTCCATGAAAAGCACACTGCTAAAAAGAGAAACTTCAGGAAATTGTCTTGAAATATTGGATAGGCATCAAATTTACATACATTACCCATCATAAACCTCTTAAAGATAATTCCTAAATGACTGTAATAACTAAGAGGAAACATCTTAATGATATATTGTAGGCTAAATAAGCAAATTATCTAAAAACGTTTTTTTTTTTAAATGACAAAATAACGCACATCATAGTCTATCTACATGTCTATACTGTATGTGTGCTATATGAATGTGTGTACATTCTATTCACCTATCCATATTTAGTTGTTCGTTCGTGAGACAACGAAAGATTGTCAAAAACACTTTAAAATGACTTACCATCAGCACCAAGAGCCGCTCTCACCAATTTCCTCCCATGCTTTTTCATTCACTTGCAAGTCTTTATAAAGCAAATTGTGTGGATCATAGAGAACTGTGTGCTTCTCAACCTCCACGATGAGACGAGTATCGTCCATTGCTCTTTCCAGGTGCACTCTGAAGAACACTGCCTGTGACACCACGTGCTTTTGTTTATCGTTTCTGTTTTTATGCAAGCGTATAGTTATAATAAATACATAATTTAATTCATATTTAATTTAAGCTAAACTGGCATACATTATTTAAAATTAGTTTTGTATCAGGCAAAAACTTATGGCAGTGGTTTTTGTGTAGAACTTTTTTTCCCCCACAGTAGGCCTAACGGATGTCATATGGTGACTGAAAAACACACAGAACACTTCACTAAATTATTTCATGGGTAAATGTGTTATTTTTCATGTTAACCAGGTTAATTTTGATCAGAACAATACTGTGGCTTTAATTCATCGTGAGCAGCGCGTCAAAAATAGAGCTGGCGCCGAAACGATCGCGGCACTGACGCTTCTGCTCTGCTCCTGCTACGCGCTGCTTCGCTGCCTCTGCTGCCGGTGTGAATGCACTCATCTGTTAACATGAGCGCCGAAAAAAATATGCGCTGCTTACGCGTGCAGTGTGAAGCCGGTGTCATAACCCGCGGACCCCGTATGTCTATTTAATGGTCGCGGGTGCAGGGCGGGTTTTAAAAATATATACAGTGGTGTGGGGCAGGCCAAATAACTTTGTGTGTTGGCCGTGTGTTGGAAAAAAGCCGGCCCGCGCATCACTAACAGTTACGCTGAACAGTGTTCACATGCAGTTGTTCTGCTTGCGTCGCGTGTGAAACGTCTTCCGAAATAATATCCGACAAACAAACAATGGTTGGGCTCGCACATCCGAATGTAAGGAAGTGGGGGTGGTGGTGGAAGTGACGTATATGCCACAAAGCAGTCGAATTTTGTAGTTCTTTTTGTTCTCGGGTTACTACCCGAAACCCGAATTTAAAAAAGTATGAATAAAAACAATACAGACCCCGTCAGGCTATGGAAGACGTGTCATTCAACCTATTGTAAGTTGATGTATCATCACTAGAGTCTTGAAAATAATATTATGAAGGTTGAAAAGTTACCTAGGGCTGTGTAAAACTCACAATTGTGAGAAAAAAGTCTGAATTGTGATTTTTTTTTTTCACACAATTGCTAATTTATATCTCAGAATTCTGACTATATCATGCAATTGCGAGTTTATATCTCAGAACTCTGACTTTATATCACGCAATTGCGAGTTTATATAAAGAATTCTGACTTTATTACTTGCAATTGTGAGAAAAAAAAGTCAGAATTCTGAGATAAAAAGTCACAATTACTCTTTTTATTTAGTGGTGGAAACAAGCTTCAATAGCTAACTTCCCTGATTATCTGACAAATCATATTTAACTAAGAGCAAACTTTCCAATTTTCACTGACTTTCCAAGATGGCAAGCCGCTCTAAGGTGAATGAAACCCTGCAAAACCAGGTTGTCCAGAAAAAGGCCTAAGGGATGACTGTCATTCCAAATCTGTAATTTCTAGAATATTGAAAATTTACAAAGACACGAATTCCTTTAAGTCCCCCCAAAAAGGCTGGTTGTCCACGTAAAGCAAATGCATAAGAGGACAGGACAATGTGGAGACTGCAATGTTGAATCAGTTCAACACTGCAGCTGGAATTGCTCGCCAGTTCAGAGATTAACACAGTAAGTATCCGTCTCTGCACACAGTGTTTCGCCATTTAAGAGAATTCTGATTCAAAGCTCACTCTGCAGTGACTAAGCTCTCATCAGCAGAAAGAATCAAAAGGATAGACTTGCTGAGGAGCATGTTGTGTGAACAGAGGAGAACTGGTCCAAAGTTTATTTTAGTGATGAAAGCAAGTCTAATTTATTTGTGTCCGATGGGAAATATTATGTTCGGAGTCAAACTGGGAAAGATTGAACCCAAAGTGCATTAAAAAAATTAGTGAAAGGTGGAGGAGGAAGTGTCATGGTTCGGGCGAAGTTTTTTGCTGCAGGAGTTGGCCCTAGGGGGCTGTGGACTAAAATTATACTGTATTTAAAAACATGAAATAAAATAAAATAAATTAATGATAATAACTGGCTGACAGAACATACTGTGTTTGATAGGGGATTAAAATAATTAGCAGTGGAAGATATAAACTAATGATCAATTTTTTAAATAATTTCTCAGGAAGTGCTTTCCTCACCGTCGTCATGGTGGCTACCAATAAGTAGAAGAAACGCATTTTTCGACTTTTTTTTTTAAAGTAACGTTACTATTAACACGATTACGAAAAGTAGAATTGGGAATTCTCCTCAAATGTAAACAACAACGACTGTTCAGACATCTGCGAGGTTTGTGAGCTAGACGTTAATAGGCTAACGCTACTCTCACCAGTCTGCTGAGGTCGGGACACATGATATTTTACAAACATGTGATTATGAATCATTATTTCTCCAAATATGCACACATGTTGGACTAAGAGCCCTGGCAGATGCTGGATATTGTATGTAGCCTATGAACACAAATAAAAAGAATGCTTTATGAGTGATGATTAACCCTTTGTGCAGATCAAGTAAGAGTGCGTCTGTGTATGATCCATTGGCGTCGGAACCATTGTGTGTGTGTGTGTGTGGGTGTGTAGTGAGGACAAGACCCACCCACTCAATCGTTTAGTAAACTTCGTTGTATTTGTATGTCATGTTAATGACATCTAACGTTACTCCAGCAAAAAAAAAAAAAAAAAAAAAATTGAGACCACACACAGATTTGCTGCCGATGCCCATGGTATAATCAGGTTTTAACAAGTAATTAATTTTAAACAAAAATAATCTGGGGCAATGGGGCTGTCTGTGCTCTTTGATGCTAACCGGGGGGTTCTACTACAACACCTGTCTGGTCGCCAGCGACAACATAATGACGTCATACATTTTCCGTCCTAACTTTCAGCCCCCTCGGAATGAAACGGCTTCCAGCGTGCCTGAGTTGTAATTTTTTTGTGTGCTGCATTGTTTATTGTTATCTAATTTTGATTACTGTGTTTTCCATAAAACAAATATATTTGTTAAAGTACCTTGGTATTTTGTAAAACATTTTAGTTACAACTACGCCACTTGCTATTGCAACTATTTGTCATATTGTTGAAAATGCACCCAGAGAAAATGTACTTCAAGCTTCAATGGCCAAATTATAATGTATTTATTTCTTTACATATTAATCTGCTAAACTGCTGAACCTCCTTAGATATTTCCCAACATATATTTTGCTTTGGTTCATTTGCAGAGCTCTCAACATTCAAGCGTTGAAACTGACCTTTTTTTTCTTCTTCCCTTTACTGGCAGTTCTTGAACAGCTGCTGGTCCACATGGATGTCAGTTAATTGCTAATAATTTACAATACAATATTTTTTTTCCTCAAATGAACATGTTCTTTGTAGTTTTTTTTTTTTTTTTTTTTTTTTTTGAGATCATGCTCTGGTAATTTAGCCAGAACCTGCACAAAAATTCCTTTATAAATCATAGCCAGCAGCAGATTGTGGGTAGGTGCATCTCCACCCTCTCCTCCCCGAAATCACCATATATGAAGCGTACACTGTTTTACTATGCATGACCTCATCTGCATATCACTTGCATGCATATTCCCATCCACGTGACACCATGTTTAACACTGGCAAAGCTAAAAGGCTATAAATGCCATTTGTGCTTTACACATTACATTGCTGAAAATCATTCAATATCCTTTTATGTTGTAGAATAAATATATCAAAATATCAATAAAAACTAAATTGTATAAAATACTTCTCAGGTATTTTTTAAATAAAGTTTTATTTTAATTTAAAAATATTTTGTTAATTTTAAACACTTCAAATCAAATAAAATTCATGCACTTTTTTGATAATGTCCATGAATAAAAACGTGTTCTCCCATTATTCTGCCATTGGCGTAACAGTGCCATCATGAAGCATTACATACCCGGGTCACCGGAGGATTTATATGTTTCTAACAAATTTACTGATCGTTAAAACCTTGACAAAATCAGAATTAATTTGTGGGCTAAAATTTAGGACAAAAATGTTATAGTGGACACATGCTTCATGATGACGGTTTTGTAATGTAATAGTAGGCTAGGACCGATGATGAGTAGCGATTGTGCTTCATGACTGTATTTGCAGACTTTGACATTTTATGATATATGTACATTGAGGTAAATATTTCGTTTTTACACTGTGTTCTGCAGTTCTCTAATAAAATAGTATTTCATGCTATTCTGTATCACACCGCACCATCTCCTCCTGTGCTCCCGTTGTAGATGATGTGACTAAGGCAGCGCTGATTATTATTTGTTCCATTCTTTAAATACATTTTGAATTACATTTGGATTGCAGATGCATATAACCTAAAACAATCAGCACAAATAACACTGTTGAATTTAATCTTCATGATAATGTGGATATAACGTATGAAACTGAGTGAAAATTAAATGTCATTAATTCTTATAATCATTCTTCTCACATTTAATTTCTACAATCTAACTTCAGTTCACGACCTGGTGTCGCCAATTCCCTTTGCTTACCTGTGGTGTGCACATTTATAGATCACCTTTGCATGGGAACTGGCGTATGTTCGTTTCCAGCCCCGTTTTGTGCGTATGCACACTTTATAAATGAGACCCCTGGTTATTTATTTAGTTAATATTGCTGCAAACACACATTGACTTCTGTTTATGCATAGATCATTAGAAATAAAGCATTTCTAACACTAGCATATTCACATTTTTCACTGCTCAACAGCTTCCACTTATGATTGCTTATGCAATGTAAATTGGATTTATTTTTTTACCTACACTCTGCAAAAATCACCTACCCAGCTTTCAGGTGTTTCCATCTTTATCACTAACTACTTAAAAATTTGATTTATTTTGTTTAAAATTAAAGATTTATTAAATTTTTCAGAAAAACATAAAATACGTAATTCTATATTGAGACTAAATAAACAGAGCTGAGTGAGTTTTCCATCAGTTAAAATACACTTTATTACTTACAATTAACCTTTGTTACCCATCAAGTGAATACAGATAATGTAATCATTCAAACAAGTAAAGCGCATGTTCAGTGTTGATCATAGTTATTATAGTACAGTCCTTTATCCTACAATCACTGTATCATCGTCTGGGAACTCATAGTAGGGCACCTCCAGATTGAGCGGAGCAGGGCCTTTCCTAATGCGGCCAGATGCGTCATAATGAGAGCCATGGCATGGGCAGTAATAGCCACCATAGTCACCAGCATTAGCAATGGGCACACAGCCCAGATGGGTGCACACACCAATGACGATAACCCAGGTCGGGTTCTGAACACGGTCGTTGTCATGCTGGGGGTCCCGGAGCTCAGAGAGATTGACTGCGGCCTCAGCTGCGATCTCTTTTTCTGTTCTGTGGCGCACAAACAGGGGCTTCCCTCTCCATTTGAAGGTCATGTTCTTACCCTCAGGGATGTCTGATAGCTTGACTTCAATCTTGGACAGAGCCAGTACATCAGCTGAGGCGCTCATGGAGGAGACAAACTGTGTGACAACTGTCTTGGCTGTATAGACTCCGATCACAGCGGTGGAACCTGTGACTAGATAGGAGAAGGCCCGTCGGACATCACCGCTCTCTTGTGAGGACTTCTTTGCGTCCAAAACCTCAGGCCGGCGATAGTCAGAGAAATCGGGTATCTTGATGTCTGTGTGAGCGAAACGCACTGAAGAGCGAGCTAAAAAAATAATAATGAAAAAAAAAAGTAATAATCATCAATACATTGCATACCAAAATAACACATTAAATGTAGTGACAACATTATGTGGACCATGCCGCAATGTCAAATGCTATTTGGCCATTTTTAATATTATAAGCATTCAATGACACCATTTACTTTTATTGGCACCAATTACCAAATCTGCACCTTTTACATACATTACACATATAATCACATCAAACAATCATGCATCAAAATGCATCATATTTCAAAATTGGATTATATATACTTGCTCATAAGGGAATTAACAACCAACCAGCTCTCTAGATCAAAAACTATCAAGTTTTTCTTTTTTTTTCTCTCTTTATTATTTGCCATACTACCATCTTGCTAACTAATTATCTGCTAAACATTGTATAGCTCATACCATTTCAAAATCATCTGCCTCGATGCTTCGTTAGTCCATTTAAATACACACGGATGTTGCAGAAAGAAATTTTTTTATGAGCGGATTGCGGTTATATCCACGGATCAGGTGGGTAAACATCCAAAAAAATGCAGGTGGTTGTCAGAAATCATAATGGCCCTCATTTATCAAAAGTGCGTACACCAAATTTCCAGCGTACACTTTGCGTACGCCCAAACCTACGGTGACTATGAGATTTATCAATATGAAAGTTGCCGTACGGCATGCTCAAATCCTCCGCTTCAACTGCGCCAGACATTGGAATTTATTTTTTCTAAGTTGATTATTACACTTAAAAACAAATAAATAGCTTTTATAAAACCGTATAAGTCCTGGTGGCCGTTGAGAGTTGCTATGCTATGCGTAAACAAATTCCAACTGCTGGAGAGGACGGCGTCGACATCTGATGCGGTAGATAAAATGTGTGTTCGACATCGGCTGCATGTATGCGATCGGCGAGAGTAGCCGAGTGCATGCAGGGAGGAGCTGCAAACGGAGACGTGAAGTCGGACACTTTCTACCTCCTGCAGTGACGCTTGTGCTGTGTTTGCAAACTTTATCACAGCTGAAGTTAAATAAATGCAATATTTCTCAAATACACAGATGTTTCAGATGACATTTTCATTCAATACTTTATGCACTGCTTAATAAAGCGTCTATTTGGACAAGATTAAAGGTGCAACATATAAACCTACACTATCAATGAAGTGTTGTCAACAGTTTTTATCCGTTTTAGTTAGATAAACATGACAATATAACATATAGAAAATAAGATTCTGCTCCCTTCTGGAGCCTGTCCCTAGTGGCCAGTTGAGAAATTGCAGTTTACATTACTTCCGTATTGGCTTCAAGAGAGATCACGGGAGGTTGCCGATTGATTGTGATAGGTAATTTATCATCCAAACAGCCATTTAAATTGCTGGAGTGCGCTTCTCAACCTCCACACTATTAACAGTACTTGTAATTTGGGTCCATATTTTGTTTTTGTGGGTGCCTTTAATCCCACTCTTTAAACTCACAAATAAAACAATTTCATTTTTTTCCCACTACCCTGGTGATGGTCTCGATGGGCCCGTCTCAATCATCTTACTAGTTCAGTAGTCAGGAGACTGATCAGGGAGTCAGCCGTTGACTTCTGTCCTAATCAGTGCCCTGACTAGTGGATTAGTGAGTTGATTGAGACGAGCCCGATCTCCACGTCGGAAAAGTTTTGCTGCTTTGCTGTCTTCTGTGTGTCCATGGCGTAAAATGAGGGCGTGGGGGAGGCAGAGACTTGAGTATATAGGGGCATGTTATTCTAATGCAACCGTTTCAGCCGCGGCATTTATCAAGGGTAAGTATTGTGTACACCTGGATTGCAGAGGTGCGCACAGCTTCATAAATCAGGCGGTGAGAGGAGTGTAAGCATAATCTTACGCCAACATACGCCCGTTTCTATGCAAGATTAATAAATGAGGGCCAATGTGTTGATTTGAATAAAGACACAGAACTCATTTCACAGTAAAACGCAATTAATGTGTGTCGTTCTTCAACTTTCGTTTTCTGCTCATGTCGAGATCAAAGACCGCAATGCGAGAGAGCGAGCGGCATCAGCACTGGCAATATAATTTAGTCTCACTATTTTTAAATGAAGGCAGCTTTGTGTTGAGCTTCAGGATGCGACACTTAACATTTAAGTTTCATCTGCGGCAGTTCGCGCATCAGCTGAGCAACGAGCAACTCCAAACACATGAATGCAATGGAGTTTGTAGCTTTGCACATAGATCACCGTCATTGTGATGCATTTGAAATCTTTAATGAGACTTTATATACTTGAGAATATTTTCGAAATACACCATTAAAATGTTCTCAATGCTAGGCGCAAAAACATCAGAAGCTAACGTGTGTGTGCTTTCAGAGCTGCATGCTTTCATTAAACTTGTGTAATTTAAATATCACACTTTAATCATATTTATAGCTAGGCCTACTAACTTAATAAAACAAGCTGTTTCAATGATGAATAATTAGCTCAAAATATAGATTTGTAGCCTATGTGTGATGTAAGCTACTCTATCTGACTTATGTCATGCCTGAGCTGAAGCATGAAAGTTAAGTTGCACATAATAAATACAATGTATTATTGTTATTTATATTACTATTATTTTGGTTTATTGGTTGTAAGTTTAGTTTTAGATGGAATTTCTTACTTTTTTTAAAAGTAATTTGAAATAGATTTTTATATAATATGGTAATTGTATGCATTAATAGTGTTTAGTTTCACAGTTATTAATGTATGCAATTTCAGCAACAAAACATTTCTAAAAAGAAAACAGATTAGATGTTATTTTTAAGATAGCAGTCATATTTTCTCTTATTTAGTATTGCTCTTTAATAAAGAAAAATAAATTATTATCCAATTAATCGACTCATCGATCAATTAAATGCTAGATTAATCCATTACCAAAAGATTCGATAGCTGCAGCCCTAATCAGGGCTGTTTAGATTGTCTTAGTCTGGCTTTCGGGGTCCATTGAACATATTTGGAATTCTTAAATAACTGGTCTCCTATCACCTCACTCTGAAAACATGCTGTCATAAATAATATTAAAAACACAACATTAAACTAGTTTAACTTCTACGTCAGAAACACGTAATAGTAGGCCTATCTTAGCAAGAAACTAAGCTATTATCTAGATTTTTTTCTAAAACGCACGAAATTAACAGGATTTTTCCATATCCTGGCATTTATTTGAATGCACATTAATCGTAAGCCGATCATTAAGGACCTTAAAATTGCAATAAAGTTATTTTATCCACAAAAGTCACAGGCTAATGTTCTAACAACTGTAGCAAGGACATTAGCCCCAGTAAAGCTAACTGCTGTAGCACGTGAGCTAATGTGTTTCGTAATACACTATACATTCAGCTGAAATCTATAACATTAATATAAATAATTCAGCATAATAATTCAACTTCGTACTACACTACAAAACCATTACACGACACATTTAAAATATACGGTTGCACTGTGCCCTTGAGCGAGCGACCGCTGCACGGCCTCCTCACGCTAAGCTGAGACCGGGTCTCTCGATTTCACTAAACGACGCAATGAGACTCACCGTTGAGGCTGGTAGACACGGCGAGGCCGCTCTTAGCGCTCTGCCCAGACAAGGACTCACGGCACAGGAACGGTTTCTTCACGTCCATTAACATTTTATCGGTCTTCATGACGACTCCGGGTATAAGAGGCTTTAGTGGACCTGCCACGACATAACTTGTAGCTTGTAAGTAAGGGGAAAACGTCCCCGAACGAGCAGCAAGGGACATCATGTTTGTCAGCTAACGGGGACCCGATCGACCTTCCCGAACTGATCTACCGGTGGCGATGACGCGCATGCGGGCGCCTTCTGACGTCAACATCTCAGAGACGCGGTGACGTCTCGTCTAAAGGTTTTCGGTTTTACCTTCTTTTAGGTTGTCCACAATGTTGATATTCCCAGTACTTGCACAGTTGGTGGTAACGAAGATGACATTAATGCATTATTCTATCCTTGTGATGTGGTGGTTCAGAAGTTTTGGTTTGATTTATATAGCCTACCCATTTAAACAACCTCCCATATTTGCACAATAGCCTTATTTTAATTTCTTATTAACATTGGGCTACTCAGATTCTGCTAACAGGGACCTATTGCACAAAACATGGATAAGGGATTGAGCCGGGATATTTTGGTGATCCTGGCTCAATTTACTACTAATATACAGTTATCTTTCGTTATTGTTAGCGTTTTTGATGTGAACGTTACGTTTACATGACAGCGGTGAACTACTTTTGCATACAGATGACAAGATCACCAAGATATCCCAGCTTAATCCCTTATCCTAGTTTTATGCAATAGGCCCCAGATTCTTTCTTTCTTTCTGTATTTGTTTGTTTGTTTGATTTAGTTTGCCACATATTATCCATAAATAGACACCCCAACCTGCAAAAAGTAATTTCAGGGTGGTATCCCGAACCCACACGCAAAATTTTTGGTTGCATGGATGCCTATTGAAATGGCTGGATTCTGCAGTCGAAAATTTTCAAATCTGAACTGCGACCACAAAATGTGAGCAACATTTGTTGTCAATAGTATAACATGCGCAAAGAAGTCTGTTTCATACCAAACTGTTTTCTGTTGGTCAACACAGTGTTACCTGAGACTGAGAAACTGAGAAAAATCCTGACATGAATTCTTATTTCAATAACTGTTTTTCACCTGTGAAAATTCCGCAAGCAAATGTAAATGAGACCTCAAGGCAGATTTTTCTTTTCTTTTTTCTTTTTTTCTTTCTTTTTTTTTTGCCTTTCACTTACTACCATGTGTAAGGACTGGTTTTACTTCTAAGACAAAAGCTGAGATCCAATGCCCTGCAATAAAGAAATAAAACTCAGTAATCTGGAGAGAAGATTTCAAAGAAAGACAGAGGATACTGCCCTGCCCAAAACCTTCCCCTCTCCCTCCCTCTGATTCAAGTCACAGAATGCAGATATACTACAGATTATGTATTTTGTGTATCTGTTGTTTCATTCCTTTCATGTTTGGTGTATTTTTAAAGGTCTTAGCACAATGGGTAAATTGGTCTTATTTTCACTATATTCACTAGTAGGATAAGAAAAATTGAAACGTTTGAGAATTCTTGGCTTCTCTTCCTCAGGTCTCTTCAAAGATATCTCAAACATCTCCCCCAAAACCAGGTGTTGTGGTTGCAAATATTTCCAATCCTTTGTTCTAGTCTGGGTATTTAAGGCAGGGTAGCAGATCTGCAATTTGGGAACATTCTGTAGCCAGAACCCCCGTTCCATGTTGTGTTCGTGTCCTAGTGGCACTCACACACATGGTATGTGCCAGATATCATGACTCTTTAAAACTATTTTCATATTACTTTGTATGTTTTTATGCTGACAGTTGTGTACCATGGTTTTGTGTTAAATGATGTTATTTAAGTTATGTCTGGCCCAAATAAATGTCAATCTTGATTCAACTTTTATCAGTCCGTTCATTGATTCTAGTATTGTCGCATGAGGAGTTTGTAAGAGTTTCCGCAAATCTTTCTGTCAGGTCAGATTCATACAGAGGACCCCATGAACTGGAGCATAGCGCTAAGCATGAGGAGCAATCTGATTTCTGACTGTCGCTGTTATTATTACGTTGCAGTTCCCATGATTATTGTTCCAATTACACTTTTTGTTATGAGTAAGCATGGTATCACTTAAAGGTAAAATAGTTCACTCTGCAATCCTCTATAATAACAAAACTGACTCATGTGCGTCCATGATGTATAATGTAATTAATTAATTAATTAATTATTTTTTTGCGAGCATTATCCTCTGAGCGACTTCTGGTCCCATGGAGGAACGAATATTGAAGATAAGAGTTAAGAGTTAAGAGAAATCAACAATCTAAATTAAATCCCAACTAAAATTATGATCAGCTGTTAAAGGGTTAGTTCAACCAAAAATGAAAATGATTTAATTAATTACTCACCCTGTAAAATTACTGTAAAATTAAACTGTAAAATTATTGTACAGCCACTGTAGTGAGATGGACTTTGTAATGACGTCTTTAGTGCCATTTATTGGTCTTGTGAGTGGGTCAGTGGAAATGTACTGAATGCCAATGGAGGCCTTTCTGAAGCCTTTCTCAGCCATCAGCTTTCAACAAAAATATCTTTATTTGTGTTCGGAAGATGAACAAAGGCGTTGCGGGTGTCCAACGACATGACGGTGAGTAATTAATGAAATCATTTTCATTTTTGGGTGAACTAACACTTTAAGTTACAAAAATAACAAATTGAACGAAGTCACATAGAATTGCAGTCAGATCAAAATTATTAATGGAGTCAGATTTAAAATTCGATATGAATAAATTAAGTGCTTGTAACAGAAATGCTGAAAAGTCTTACACGCAGAGGTCCTTCGATTCCGTCCTTGGGCTAACGGATGGAGTTTACACATGTTGTTACCCAAACATTACTCTTTGGCATTTGCAGATTGGATTTGCATACTTCTGGCTATTACAAAAGACTGTTTCCACGAATATTTCCTGAAGCAATCCCATTTGTATGTTCCTGTTTATCTACACTGACTGGGTTTCAGCTTGTCAAGTTCTCACAACCCATTTTAATAAATCCAGTAAGTACGTCTGATTTTACTGCCTGCTGTTGCCACGGCATCAGCTTTGATCAATGTGATGCGGTTTGCCTGCAATTGAGCCTCAGCTATTTGAGGCTGCATTTCCTTCTCTGTCAACTGAAAATAAAACACTATTGACATTTTTAAATCTATGAGTATGCAGTTTGTTTCGGATGTTCTTCACACTGTATCCGTTGTGTCCCTCTTGACATTTTCTGTTTCCACAAGGCTGCTTATTAGTTTCAAAAGGGACATAGTTCCAACTAGGTATTTAATTGAAGGAGAAAGCAATACATTAAAACTGATTTTAATGTTTCTAGAAAGCAGGGCCAAAATGTATCCAGATAGAGGCAAGTTATATTCAAATATAAATAAATATAAAAGTAAATAAAATACTGGAAACTGTGATCAGACAAGAAGGATACAATAGGTGGAGCTTTCGTCAGGCTGGGCAAGGCTTCTCCTTTTTAATTCAAACTTGCTGAGGCTTCTGATTGCTTTTAGAAGGAAATGGAGCTCATAACTGCTAGTCTAGCATCCGCTTTCTCTAAAATGATAGCATATTGGCAAACCATATTTGGCAAACAATCTAGTGTACATCTGTGTTCGTGCTCTGGAAAAGGGTTTTCATACAACATGTTTTTGCAGCATTTTATTTGTAGCCAATAACAACCAAAGCTGTTGGCCAATCAGGTGAGTTTAAGTTAGCACTGAACAAAAACTCTGGCATTGGATTCTGAGCTGTATGAACTCACAAATCCTCTCATTAAAACAAACAATTGTGTAAATATGAGATTCACTGATTATAACAGAACTTTGTGAAATTGCGAAGAACTAAGATGAAACAGTGTTTGTTTATAAATGGAGTGCCCTCTGCTGCGCTTTCTGGCATGCCAAATCCCACAGAGTTTTTTTTTTTCTGTTCAAATTAACAGTGGCTTGTGAATCTTCTTCTTGTTTTTCTTTTGGCTGTTCCCTTCAGGGTCGCCACAGCAAATCGTCTGCCTTCATCTAGTCCTATCCTCTGTATCCTCTTCTCTCAGACCGACTATCTTTATGTCCTCCTTCACTACATCCATAAACCTCCTCTTTGGTCTTCCTCTTGACCTCCTGCCTGCAGCTCTAATCTCAGCATCCTTTTACTAATATATTCAATCTCCCTCCTCTGAACATGTCCAAACCATCTCAACCTGGCCTCTCTAACTTTGTCTCCAAAACATCTCACATGTGCTGTCCCTCTGATGTACTCATTCCTGATTGTATCCATCCTCGTCACTCCCAAAGAGAACCTCAACATCTTCAGCTCTGCTACTCTAGCTCTTCCTCCTGTCTGGTCCTCAGTGCAACTGTCTCCAAACCATACAACATTGCTAGTCTCACTACAACACCTTTCCTTTCATTCTTGCTGGTACTCTTTTATCACACAACAGACATGACACTTTTCTCCACCCATTCCAACCTGCCTGCACACGCTTCTTCACCTCTTTTCCACACTCCCCATTGCTCTGGACTGTTGACCCTAAGTACTTAAAATCCTGCACCTTCTTTACCTCTTCTCCCTGTAACCTCACTGTTCAGCTTGTTCCACTTGTTCCACTTTTCCAGAGTGGCTTGTGCTTTAATAACAAATACTTTATCAGGAGCATTTATGCTGGGATGTGTAGGTTCTGCAGCGACACATAACTTAGAAGAAACTATTTCAATGAAATATATTTAAATGTGTTTTAGCCTCCTTAGCCTTACCCTGGAGATGATTCACCATCCTCCTATTTAGGATCCACAATGCTGCAGCTTGTATTACTGTATCTATAAAACCCAGGCTTGTTCCTCGCCCAAGGCCAAGCTGAACTTCCTGTCCTTTGGTTGTGACATAAAGAGAGTTTATCTCTAAGAGTAGTAATCCCAGAGGGAAGGATGGGAGAGCTACATTCAGAGCACAGGCCACTGAAACATATTAAGTCCCTTGTATCCTGCCTCTGCTCCTGAACTGCTAACAGCACATTAAAAAGCTGACGACCACTGACCCCTTGCATCAGACCCAGCTCTCCACTCGTGTATTCTTTTCGCACAGCTGGACACCGGCTCTTTAAGAGGGGGATTATGTCACAGGCATTTTACGACAAGCACCATATCTGGTCAGTGGCGGTGTCTACACACTGGAGTTATGTACCCACACTCACCCAGAGAGAGTTTCCAATGATAGCGTCACTGCCAAAGCAATTAATCTGCCTGTCTCTTTAGATTCCGAGTGATGTGAGGATTTCCAGTGTTGAACTTCCACTTCAAAAGCGCTTTACAATGCCAACATGAGGACTCTAATGGGGATATGCCTTTCTCCTCAAAATGCTACTGTAGCGGGGATGAAAATGAATGACCCTTGGTTCTCTGTTCACTGGCACTTCAGAGAAAAATGAGAATGAGAATCAGGTCAATGCTGCTTTGAATATACAATAAGTATCTTAAGCCTCCTCCATGCTATTCATCGATTTTCTCATTCCATCATCCTCGACCTAATGAAGGCCTTTCATTTTTTGATTGTGTAACCTTTCCATCTAAAATATGATAAATTATATATCTCAGAGGACTAAATACATTTTAATCAATCGACTTTTTCGGTATTGATTAGTAGCTAGAAGAAGAAAGTTATTGCATTTGGTCATGAAAGAGGGGACAGATATGACATCACATTTGATTGGTTAATACAATCAAAGAGGGAGATAGTAGGTAGAGATGACATCCTCCTGGACCATTGTGATCAATCCATAATACCTGGAGGGAGTTTTCCCTTAGCATTCTCATTCGTCTTACTGGCAATACTGCAGCATGCAGCTCCAATGCTGTCATCTTTGGTTGATATTTTCTGGATATTAATCATACACTATAACGTTCAAAATGTTTAGGGCCAGTAAGATGTTTTGTTTATTTGTTTGTTTGAAAGAAATTAATACTTTTATTCAGCATGTACGTGTTAAATTGAAGTCACATACATTGACATTATTATAAACACATCTCTGTTTAAAACCTGTTCTAAATTACAATTTAAATTACAAAAGTAAAATTACATTTTAAAATATATCAAAACAGATATATTTTATATTGTAATATTATTTCGCTATATTAATGTTTTTTTTTTACTGCATTTTTGTTATTAAATGAATACAGCCTAGGTGAGTATAAAACAACCCCAACAACCCCCCCCCCCAAAAAAAAAAAAAGAAAAAAAAAAAAGAAGAAGATGGTTGGAGCCTATCTAAATTTAGGACTGGTAAAACATTTTAATGAAATATAAAGTTTTAATATAATTACATTTTTCAATTGATATGTTGCTTGGCAATCAATGGAGAAAGATATTTTTGCCTACATAATATTGCAATTACAGCATCTGGTACCTACTGGCACTGTACCCTAGTAAAGTACCATACTAATGTACATAAAGTACTTTACCCTAAATTTCCAAATACCTTAGCTGCATCCCAAACCACATACTATGTGAATAAGTACTTCATTTAAACTTACCTTGTGACCATTAAAAAAAGTATGTTCTATATACAGTGCTTCCGGAAGGTATTCACAGCGCTTTACTTTTTCTACATTTTGTTATGTTACAGCCTTATTCCTAAATTGTTTAATTTTTTTTTAAAAATTCCTCAACTCTACAAACAATACCCCATTATGACAAGGTGAAAGAAATGAAAAAAGTGAAGCACTGTGAATACTTTCCAGATGCACTGTAGTATAAATGACTGTATGAATGTGATCAGGACGTACTTCATCCACCATGTTGTCGTTATCATGTGACCTACCAGCATCAGTCGCTTCACCATCATTAATCATCTCCCGTGGCTTCATGAGACCGTAAAGTGTCCATCGAATGCACACTTTAGAATCTCACCGGAAGTAGTAGGTCATCCGGGTACGTTTCGCCTACTGTTTTCGAATAATGTCAATTTGGACATACTCTGTTGGTGTACTGTTTTATTTTTTGCAAAGTATGGTCCTTCTCCAAAAATTTGCATATGTGATAAAAGTTTATTTTCCATAATGTAATGATAAAAATTAAACGTTCATATATTATAGATTCATTGCACACCAACGGAAATATTTCAGGTCTTTTATAGTTTTAATACTGATGATTTTGGCATACAGCTCATGAAAACCCAAAATTCCTATCTCAAAAAAATAGCATATCATGAAAAGGTTCTCTAAACGAGCTATTAACCTAATCATCTGAATCAAGTAATTATCTCTAAACACCTGCAAAAGATTCCAGAGGCTTTAAAAAAATCCCAGCCTGGTTTATTACTCAAAACCCCAATCATGGGTAAGACTGTCGACCTGAATGCTGTCCAGAAGGCCATCATTGACACCCTCAAGCGTGAGGGTAAGACACAGAAAGAAATTTCTGAACGAATAGGCTGTTCCCAGAGTGCTGTATCAAGGCACCTCAGTGGGAAGTCTGTGGGAAGGAAAAAGTGTGGCAAAAAAATGCTGCACAACGAGAAGAGGTGACCGGACCCTGAGGAAGATTGTGGAGAAGGACCGATTCCAGACATTGGGGGACTTGTGGAAGCAGTGGACTGAGTCTGGAGTAGAAACATCCAGAGCCACCATGCATAGGTGTGTGCAGGAAATGGGCTTCAGGTGCCACATTCCCCAGGTCAAGTCACTTTGGGCTACAGAGAAGCAGCACTGGACTGTTGCTCAGTGGTCCAATGTACTTTTTTCGGATGAAAGCAAATTTTGCATGTCATTCGGAAATCAAGGTGCCAGAGTCTGGAGGAAAACTGGGGAGAAGGAAATGCCAAAATGCCTGAAGTCCAGTGTCAAGTACTCACAGTCAGTGATGGTCTGGGGTGCCATGTCAGCTGCTGGTGTTGGTCAACTGTGTTTTATCAAGGGCAGGGTCAATGCAGCTGTCTATCAGGATATTTTGGAGCACTTCATGCTTCCATCTGCTGAAAAGCTTTATGGAGATGAAGATTTCGTTTTTCAGCGTGACCTGGCAACTGCCCACAGTGCCAAAACCACTGGTAAATGGTTTACTGACCATGGTATTACTGTGCTCAATTGGCCTGCCAACTCTCCTGACCTGAACCCCATAGAGAATCTGTGGAATATTGTGAAGAGAAAGTTGAGAGATGCAAGACCCAACACTCTGGATGAGCTTAAGGCCGTTATCGAAGCATCCTGGGCCTCCATAACACCTCAGCAGTGCCACAGGCTGATGGCCTCCATGCCACGCCGCATTGAAGCAGTCATTTCTGCAAAAGGATTACCGACCAAGTATTGAGTGCATAACTGAACATTATTATTTGAAGGTTGACTTTTTGTCTTAAAAACACTTTTCTTTTATTGGTTGGATGAAATATGCTAATCTTTTGAGATAGGAATTTTGGTTTTCATGAACTATATGCCAAAATCATCAGTATTAAAACAATAAAAGACCTGAAATTTTTCAGTTGGTGTGCAATTAATCCAAAATATATGAACGTTTAATTTGTATCATTACATTATGGAAAATAATGAACTTTTATCACATATGCTATTTTTTTGAGAAGGACCTGTATATTTTGGACACAGAGCTTGTCTTGTCCACACTATTGTGCTCATCATCTGCCCTTGCCCATGAGCAAGCCTACAAATTTTTCATGGACGCTGGTGCTTTGTTCGCATTTTGCTCATATGCAATACTAAAAAATCTAAACTAATAATTTGCAAAAAAGAAAATGAAAAGCATTACTTGTCTATGCCATGAGGTTATAATTATTATAAACATTTGTATTTAGTTGTGTTATCACAATAAGTAACCTTGTCTTGTATCTACTTCAATTTACAGTACAAAGATGGAAGAGATTTGTTCCCTGCATAAGGACATGGTATTCGACTCTTACAACATGAATAAAGTGCTATCACTGTGAACAACAAATGACATTTGATATTAAATAAATATATGATGAATATGGTGTGTACATATCATTGCATGAAGAGCATGAATGCCTTTCACACTCATATGCGTTCATATGGGAAATGCCAAAATTGATCAATGACAAAAATACAGCCCCACAGAACATGATGACACACACACACACACACACACACACACACACACACACACACACACACACACACACACACACACACACACACACACACACACACACACACACACACACACACAAAGTGCATACTGCTACTTTTAAATAATCTCCTTTCATCTGCTAATGTTAAAATGCAGATATTGTCTTGGTCCCAGATTGTGCTCAAGGGCAATAATGTCCATCTCTCCCTTCAATAGCACATCACCCTCAGACCCAATAATGCATTAACATCCTATTAACTGGGACTTAAAAGTGGCTTTGTAATTGATAAGGAGGTTGGATGGGAGGACTGAGAGTGACAGAAGGCGTGGCGGCATCCAGATGGGATGCTATTATCTAAATGAAAATCTGAAGTGTCAGACTGTGTCTAGTTTTTCAGTGCTTTTTGGAACAAAGTGGCAGGAATAAAACAGTTGAGTTATGGTCAAACTAATTGTGATAGTTTTGATCTGAATTTAAATTACCCACTCCCTTTGTAGCTCTATTATAGTGATTAATTGCTGTATAACTATACTGTTGCATGAAAGAAATATGGATTTGTATCACATTCATCCAAAAACATGGTTTTCATTCTGAATGTAATGTTACAAATTGCATAAACTTTCATACATTTGAGCATCCAGCATCCTCCGAGGCAATGCTGTATTATAAATAACATTTTTATTTGCTAAAAATGACAGATTTACTTAATGTTTAGTTATTTTGCTTTGACAGTTATTATTAGATTGCTGCTTTGTTATAAGAATGAAGTGATCCTGAGGAATTAATGCAGCTGATGTCATCTGGTATCTTCTTCCTTGGTTACTGTGCTGCTGATTGGTCACCTGCGCTGACAATGTCATCAGATGCTACAGGCAAGGGAAAGCATGCTGAAACCCAGATAATGTCATCCTTGGCATTCGACAATTTTGTGCTGAGCGCAGTTCAGATGTCACAGTCCGATAAGCTGTCACTGATGCCAGTTCTCCTAACTCTTAACCAGATGCTTGGCTGCTCCCTACAGTCCCTCCACAGCGAACTTGGGATGTCTCAACAGCACAGTGATGGGACAAGTCAGTGCTGCCTGTGGGACTGTTTGTGCTGATGGCCTTATCTCAGGACAAAGGTCTCTGTCTTCAAGCCAAGGCAGGGAATTTTGTTCACTCTGTCAGGGGACTGCGAAAAGAGACAAGAATAGTTTTGGTGAAGGAGAAAGAATAAACCACACATGAATAGCTGGAACGATGTGTTATGACCTTGTCATAGACAAGGGCATTTTGGGCCTCTCTAAAGGCCTTAAAGTATTACTACTTGGTCATGTTTCTACTTCCATTTTAGATTCCGATTCTATTTATCTGACATTATGCTTTTGCATGTGTTAGAAGAATGTGCTTTTAAAGACAATTTGCTTAGCAAACATATCGGCAGTAGATTAATTACAGTGTAATCCTGTAAAACTTAAAAGAATCAGTAATGAAGAATTATCATACCATATTAGGAAACAGCATGTCATATCATTGGATTAAGAATCTGTCAGTAAATCCATCTAAATTCAACAGCTAATCTGAAGCAGATCCCTTCTGCTCAGGTAGTGCTTAAACCAGAGGATGTCTTTTAATTCCCTGTTATTATGTGTATACAGAGAGATAATTAATTATGCCTGTTTATTAAGCACTCAGGAAGAAGGTTTGTGTGTTTGATCATGCTGACACTAATGCGATGATGGCTCACTGGTATTTGAAGTCATGTTGCCCTACAAAGTATGCCTACAAGGTTATTATTTTGCTTACATTAATTTGATTACACACACAAATGGATGTTTATATTTTAAGATATGTGTTTAGAAAATGAGAACATTCACTGTACAAGCACTAATTAAGAAATCAGAGGATCCTAGGACCGTGGATGTTCTACCACAAATTGTGATTCATTGTGTTTAAACAAGTGACTTGTTTAGAAGGCAGTGGAGGTCAGAGGGCAGTAAGGCCCCTCTTCACACTGATTATCCAAGCTGTTATGTACCATACAGCTAATGCTAATATACTGTAATTTCTTCCTCCCTGTCTGGTCATTCATCATACTTCTGTCCTGCCCATTTACAGCTCACTGTCTGCGTATTCTTCCTGCTAATTGAACAAAAATGTGCACCAATTACAGATTGATTACTGTATATCACCTTTCACTTGATTTAGCTCTGTAAATCAAGTGAAATCCCTTTGTTGCATTAATTTTCCAGATATAAATCTTCCCATCTCACATCCTGCCATGTGCTCTCCTTTTGACAACCTGTCCTCCAAAAAAATATGACTCTATAGGTCGTTTTTCAAGCACCTTATTACGACATATATTTACATTTTAAAGTCATGCGCCCTCTAGCTGGTGTAAAAATAATGAGTGTCGTGTTACGTCTGACGTCATGAAATGACGTATGACTGTCATTACCAACTACTGTAAAATGTGTGTTCATTTTAATGCAATGTTTGGACTTTTTACCACCATTTGTCATATTTCCATTTAGTGATTTATAGTGCATACACACTCTATGAGCGCATGTGTTCCCTGGGATCAATCTCACGATCGCATGATCACATGTTGTGATGTATAGTGCAATGCTTTACCAACTACGCTATGCAAAACCTGAAATATTAAGCAGATAAAAGGGGGAAAAAATGCTTTAAAATGAAAGTGTCCTGCTGTCAATTAGGAGCACAACTTTAGAAAACGCTCGTGTGCGTCGTATTTAATTAATTAAAATATTGTCGATAGGGGTGAAACTTTGGTAACTTTGGTGACAAACGGCCAATATAGACGTATTGGTTGGAGGACATGTTGCCTTGTGAATGTGTCATGTTCTCATTTGTTTTTCTGGTCATGTGTTCTGTTTTCTCATTGGTCCATTGTTTGATTGTTTTCAGGTGTTCCTTGTATAGTGATTAGTCCTTGTGTATTAATTGCTCTCATGTTAACAATGATTGAATCCAAAATTGCCCCCTAAATCCTCATTCATAGTCCACTAATATAGTTCACTTAAAGAAGTGAATGGAACTGAGGTAAATTCGGACAGCTGTTGTGTGTACATCGGCTGTACACTTGTTATTGTGGTGCAATATGAGCAATGTGCAATGTTCAATTGAATGAGTTCACTCAATAATGTCCACCGTGGTTTTCGGACACCACATCAAATAATGCCCTAATTGTGGTTATAAGGGGTGATTTCGGATTCAGCCATTGTCTTTTGTCAGTCTTTTGCAATGTAACCACTGTTAGTGAGTTCAGGGGATACACAATCCTGCAGTGTAGACCACATTCAGCATGGCAGAGCCAGTTCACGTCATGCCTGCTATGCCCGGGCTCATTCACACCATGCCTGCCAAGCTAGAGCCTCATCATGACACGGCCGCCAAGTAACTGTTCATGTAAGTTCATGGTTCAAGCCAAGTCTTTGTTTATTATTGTGTATTTTGTCTATGTTTATGTTAATAAACTGCACATGGGTCCCTCAAGCCTGCCTGAAGTCTGGAGTTATCCAGTGACCACTGCGAAAGAGCAGTTGACAATCAGGGAAAGACCAGATGATGGCCTGGAAAAAAATGCTGGCAGGAAGGAATAGACCCCAACGGGGTTAGTGGGTTAGCGTCTCACACTGGCAGGATCCAGCACTGGTTAGTGTTCCTGAATCCACCCATCGATGCTACAAAAACCTCAAAGCAGAAAATATTCTCAAGTTCTGCAAGAGTGGGGGCGAAAGATGACCCATTATGGATGGATCTTACAGTGACAGACCATCGAACGGAACTGACAATGAATAGAACCACTAGCACTCCAACGGATGGACTATTAACAGTGGCAGGACAAGAGCTGCAGAACTGCGTCAGTGGATGTTCAAAATTAACAAAAGCAATGGGCCTTAAAATCCACCAAGGCTTGAAGAAATGCCTCACCAAGCTCAGCAATGGGTCTCGCATTGACCAATATGTCTTAAGGAGTCAGCCAAATCAGTCGAATGAAGCCCGGAAACAGGAGAACACAGTCCTCAGGGTATCAGCACCTCAGATGAAGCTCAACGCAGCCAAGCCAGAAACAGACAGCAGCATTCTAGCCATCAAGTCCAGCCATCCACAGGCAATGCCAGCCCTAAACCCAGAACCAAGTCTGCAATACCTAGCAGCAATCTCCAACTCAGAGGCGAATCTGCCACAGCCAGCAGCAGTCTCCAGCCCAGAGCCCAGCCAACTACAGTCAATACCAGTCCAGTGCCCAGTGCCCAGCCAGCCACTGCCAGCAACAGAGAGGAAGATGGAAGGAAGTAAACCTCAGGCTTTATGGCCCAAATCCAGCCTGAAGAGAGAGTGAGAGACCATTAAGTCAGACCTGGTCTTCCTACTAGAACAACAGAAGGGTCCGGTTGAGAGAAAACTAGAGAACATGGTAGTAGAGGAAGAAGCAGAGAGATGATCTAAAGCCATAGCACAGGTCAAACAGGGTCGCTGAATGACTTGGGAGGGTGTTGAGAAGAGAAAACTCACATGGAGTGAACTCTGAGATTCATCGTTGGGAGCTATGTATGATATATTGCCCTCTCCCACAAACCGGCAACTATGGTTTGTAAAGGACCCTCACTGCCTTGTGTGTACAACCCCTGCAACACTCAAGCACATCCTGGTTGGCTGTAGGACCAGCCGCACTGAAGGCAGATACACGTGGAGACACAACAAGGTCCTCAGGTGTCTAGCCATAAACCTGGAGTGTAAGAAGGCATCCATCAATGCCCAACCCTTCAGCAACCTGGGTTTGCGCCGATACCCACCATCGTTCATTCAGGAGGGGGACTAGCTGAGGGTTAGGCCCTCAAACCCTGCTTTGACTCCGCTGAATGCAGCCAGGGACTAGCAGATGCGAGTCAACCTAGATCAGAGGCTTATTTTCCCTCTGGAGATTGCATCAACCACCTCGCGACCAGACCTCGTTCTCTGGTCTAATGCCTGCCAACACACTTGAATCATAGAACTGACAGTTCCCTTGGAAGATACCATCGAAGAAGCGTATGAGCACAAGAAGCTGTGTTACTCCAACTTAGTAGCTGAAGCAGAGGATAGAGGATGGAAGATAAGGGTGCGCCCAGTGGACGTGGGGTGTAGGGGCTTCGTAGCCAGCAAATATGCTTATGGAGGTTGGAATCAGGGGACCGGGTTACAGACAAGCCATCAAAGAGCTGGCCAACATCACCATAAAACGAGCCACTGGCTGCGGCTGAAAAGGAGTGATACCACCTGGGCAGCTAAGGTGAACACCTAACTCCATGACACACACTCAGGTTTGATCAACCTGCCTCAGCAGAGGGTGTATTGTGATAATGGACCGAAACATCCTGTGATGCTGAGGTACAGAACTGACGATGTGTCCTGGTACCCATATAGCCTTATAGCAGCCACTCTTCAAGAATTCCTGAATTAGAAGTGCTGTAAATAGTAGGGATTGTAACATCTAGTCCTTTCTGTGAGCCTTCAGTGAACATTTGTTCCAGTTCTATTTATGGGGTTGTTTAAATACATACAAATACCAACCAATGTGTGTGTGTGTGTGTGTGTGTGTGTGTAGTACTATATGTATACACATGTGCACAATATATATACACACACACACTTTGAGAACGGTATGAATTTTTAATTGTTTAAAAAAAAAAGTGTCTTCTGCTCACCAAGGCTGCATTTATGTTATTAAAACACAAAAAGCTGTAATATTGTGAAATATAATTCAAATGTAAAAACTGTTCTCTATGTGAATATATAGGCCTAGTACTATTACTTAGCCTAGAAATCTAGACGCACCCTAGCGGCAGCAAATTTAATCTGCCCACGAGGGCCGTCTAGCAACTCTCAATACCCTTCTGAGCTGTATTCGCCTAACTCTTGCCAGGCCAATCACATTGTGTTTAGAGTCGGTGGGCGGGGCCATAATGACGAAGGCCGAGTTGCATTTGCGTGCTTCTAGTAAACACAGAAACTGGTGAACGGCGGTCTTTCGAATCAGCTTTTACCGCGACTCTGGAATACTTGTAGTTAAGCTTTTCTCTGATAAAAGAACAAAGAACGGCACTGAAGTCATTCTTAAAAAGGGAAGATGTGTTCGGAGTTTTTCTGACCGGATACGGCGAATGTTTAATCTATCAAAAAGCTCTGTTTCACCTTCGTTGCCCTGGTTGGTGGTAGCGCTATCCTATCACATGCAGAGGGAGTTTGAAAGACAGCCGTTTATTCCGCCCCTCGGATTGAGCGCTGTCAATGGTGAGTTTCCAGACCAAACATCTTGATGTGGGTCTAGCTTGTCAGGCAAATTTATGGCGGCCCCAAAAGTGCGTGGGTTCTTAGAATCGTACTGTAAAAAGTAGTTCTGAGGTCCAACTAAATTTATATTTAAGTATATTTTTATTGTGCTAAACTGGAACTATTGCAAGTATAATTTAGGTACATTTTAAATATCTTTTGTTAATTCCTATAAGACTTGCCTTGCCCAGAACCACACCCCATAGATTATATGACTTTAAAGCCTAATCATCACTTTACAAGTTACACCATCTCCAGTTTCATATTTTAAACAGATTTGGAGGGTTTCAATTTCTTAAAAGAGATCACTTGAGTCAAGTCTTATCTCGTTGTCTCACAAATGTGTTTTTGCCTTGAGGTAAAATTTTAAAATGGTAAGAATGCTGATTTTCAGTGGGACATGTTTCAAAGAGTCATGCTGTGCTCGGAGTGATTCTTTACACCTACACACGCTTACAGATTTCTTCATGTCTCAGTTTACCTAGAAATGTCTGTTGAGTTAAAGAATCTAGCAGAGCTCTGGCAGAACACTGCTGATGAAAGAACATTTTTCATAACCTGGAATATGTTACATTTTAAGGAGTTCTAATATGTGTTTGTTTAACTCTGTGATTGGCCATAATATTTTCACAGCAGAATAAAGTACACCATAGGACTGCCCTTTATAAATGTTTAAGCCATACACTAAAGCACTAAAACAGAAAACGAATGTGTAGAAAAATAAATGTGTACTCGCAAAATAGTATATTATGTAACTAAACTAAACTAAACTGAAAAGCATTATCAGAGATAATTCATGGATTTACCTCAAATAACCTCGAAGCATTGTGTTCTGTGGTTTGTAAAGCCCACAACAGTTGTTCTGAACAGGTGTTTTAATGCAAAAATGGATATGTATTTCTTTGTATTTGTACAGTTGATGATCATGATAGGTAGAATGAATGTGCTGTTTTTTAGACTACAAAGAAAGACAAAAATTAAGAAAGAAAGAAAGAAAGAAAGAAATAAAGAAAGAAAGAAAGAAAGAAAGAAAGAAAGAAAGAAAGAAAGAAAGAAAGAAAGAAAGAAAGAAAGAAAGAAAGAAAGAGTTATGGTAGATTCACTGTAAAAAAAAATTCTAGTGACTGATCACATCTTCAGTTGGAAACATATATATATATATATATATATATATATATATATATATATATATATATATATATATATATATATATATATATATATATATATATATATATATATATATATATATATATATTACAGTATTGTTATCATTCCCTGGTCATTAGAGTGACAGACAGACAGACACAGGTACACAGGCAAGAGATTAACATATATCTTTACCTGAGAGACAGTGATTCGTTATCTGTCATTATTAACATAATGATCTGACTGCAATTTAAACAAACAAACAAACAAACAAAAAAAAAAAAAACGATTAACATTCCACTGAGCTTCTTCTTACTCGTGATAAAGCGTTGTTGCAAATACAGTATAAAGTGTTTAAAAGAGATACATTTGCAAACACACACACACACACACACACACACACACACACACACACACACACACACACACACACACACACACACACACACACAGAGAGAGAGAGAGAGAGAGAGAGAGAGAGAGAGAGAGAGAGAGAGAGAGAGAGAGAGAGAGAGAGAGAGAGAGAGAGAGAGAGAGAGAGAGAGAGAGAGAGACTGGAGGGATGCATGCAGGGATAAACACAAATCCTCTCTCTGTAACTGTGCCAGGAGTCCACGCCTCTGTGTTTCCTCTGTCTGTATACTGTCAGAACAGAGTCCAACATACTCCAGTCTTCGGTACGTGAATAATTCAATTATGTGTTCACGGGCAACTTCCCTCTCTCTGTGTGCAGAGAATGTTTGTATGGAATGTCAATTTTGCTCTTTCTCACAGGGGAGTGAGCGGAAGGAGAGAGCAACAAAATGAATGAGTGAAGATAGCTCAGTAGAGTGGCCATCAGTGGAAGATCATATGAATGAAAGGGCTGCTGAAGTTGGCTGGGAGGTCCGACATATGCATGTCTACATAATAAACATGAATCCACTGGGATATCTTTATGGGAAATCTCTAAAACAGCTGATTTTGAGGGGATGAGTTTGGGCATGACGTGGCTCTCTGCTGCGTTCTGTTTAGTGCTGCAGGGCTGGTAACCTTAAAATTGATGTCTCAATTCACCATTTGTGCCCTTGAGCAAGACACTGAACCCCAGGATGCTGCAGGGAAACTATCCCTCTAATAAGTATCCATACAGTCACTTTGGATTTGCTACTTGACTACTGACTGATTTAAACTACAGCTTAAATCGCAGTTCAGCACCATGGACAGCTCCAAACGCTTTTCATTAAAAAGTGCATTAAAAGTGCGAAGTGTTCATTTTCTATACGTGTGCATGTTGAAATGGGTAATTATCGGGTGTTTGGATAAACTTTTTGCACTTAAATTTCAAACCAACCAGTAATGATTTCAATGGAATAGCTTTTCCTAGTAAAGCGATAGATATATAAAGCCGGGTGCACACTGTGCAGTTTATAATAGTCCTTTATAATTGCTCTTTGTCATACTGTATGCATATGATCCACACTGTAAGATCTAAGTTGTTATTAATGTCAGACTGTACAATAGTCAAGGCACATTAAAAACGGACGCACCCAAGAAAAATTTTCTGGATCATAAATCAATGGCCCATTTCACAAAGGAATACCAGTATATTACCATAAAATTACCAGAATGACTTTACCAGTAAATACAAAAATGTGGTGTTTATACAAACAACATCGTTCTGGCTTTTTACCGGATAAAAGAACACTCACACAGCAGCAGAAAAATACTGGTAAATTCTGAGATTTCAGTCATCATAAATTATTTTTAGCGTAGTTATCATTGTGTTGTCATTGCTTATTTATTAATAACTCTGCATTGTCTGTATTTAGCCACAGGAGGTCACATGCCAGTGTACCTTTTGTGCCGGTTGTGTCAGGAAGGGCATCCGACGTAAAAATTTTGCGAAATCCATTATGCGAATCACAAATATGACTTCCATAACGGATCGGTTGGGTACCCGGTGAACAACGACCGCCATCAGTGCTGTTGACTTACAGGGCACTGGTGGAAATTAGGCTACTGTTAGTCAAAGAAGGAGAGGAGGAAAGCATGTCTGTAGGCAGAAAGAGAAGAGGAAAGGCAAGAGTTTAGGACTGAAAATAGGGACTTTGAATGTTGGTACAATGACAGGTAAAGGCAGAGAGCTAGTAGATATGATGCAGAGGAGGAAAGTTGACATTCTGTATGTCCAGGAGACCAGGTGGAAAGGGAGCAAGGCTAGAAGTATTGGAGCAGGGTTTAAACTGTTTTATAATGGTGTGGACAGGAAGAAAAATGGAATCAGAGTAATCCTGAAGGAGGAGTTTGTGAAGAATGTACTGGAGGTAAAGAGAGTGTCAGATAGGTTGATGAGTCTGAAGCTGAATATTGAAGGTGTGATGTTGAATGTTGTTAGTGCCTATGCTCCACAAATAGGTTGTAAGCAAGATGAGAAAGACAGATTCTGGAGCGATTTGGAGGAAGTGATGCAGACTGTTCCCAGAAGTGAGAGAGTAGTGAAAGGGGCAGATTTGAATGGACATGGTGGGGAAGGGAATAGAGGGGACGAGGAAGTGATGGGCAGGTTTGGTCTTCAGGAAAGGAACCCAGAAGGACAGAGGTTTGTAGACTTTGCTAAAAGTATGGAGTTGGCCTTGGTGAACACGTACTTTCAGAAGAGGCAGGAACACAGGGTGACATATAAGAGTGGTGGCAGGAGCACAAAAGTGGACTATACCTTATGTAGACACTGTAATCTGACGGAAATTTGCGATTGTAAAGTAGTAGTAGGTGAGAGTGTAGCTAGACAGCATAGGATGGTGGTGTGTAAGATGACTCTGGTGGTGAGGAAGATGAAGAGAGTAAAGGCAGAGCAGAAGACAAAGTGGTGGAAGTTGGAAAATGAAGAGTGCTGTGTGGTTTTCAGGGAGGAGTTGAGGCAAGCTTTAGGTGGTCAGGAGGGGCTTCCAGATGACTGGACTACTACAGCTAAAGTGATCAGGGAGAAGGGTAGGCAGGTGCTAGGTGTGTCATCTGGAAGGAGGAAAGAAGACAAGGAGACTTGGTGGTGGAATGAGGAAGTCCAGGAGAGTATCCAGAGGAAGAAGTTAGCTTGGAAGAAGTGGGACAGTGAGAGGACGGATGAAAGTAGATAGGAATATAGGGTGATGCAGCGCAAGGTTAAGATAGAGGTGGCAAAAGCCAAACAGAAAGCTTATGAGAACATGTATCCAAGGCTAGATAGTAAGGAAGGTGAGAGGGATGTGTATCGGTTGGTGAAGCAGAGGGATAGAGATGGAAAGGATGTGCAGCAGGTTAAAGTAATTAAAGATAGAGATGGAAATGTTTTGACAGGAGGGTCAGTGAAAGATGGAAGGAGTACTTTGAAGAACTGATGAATGAGGAAAATGACAGGGAGAGAAGATTTGTAGAGGAAAATATTGTTGACCAGGAAGTAGAAAGTATTAGCAAGGGTGAAGTTAGGAGAGCTTTGAAGAGAATGAAGAGAGGAAATGCAGTTGGTCCTGATGACATACCAGTGGAGGTATGGAAGTGTCTACGAGAGATGACAGTAGAGTTTGTAACTGACTTGTTCAACAAGGTCTTAGAGAGTGAGAGGATGCCTGAGGAATGGAGGAGAAGTGTTTTGGTGCCGATTTTTAAGAACAAGGGAGATGTGCAGAGTTGTGGAAACTACAGAGGTATTAAGCTGATGAGACATACAATGAAATTGTTGGAAAGAGTAGTGGAAGCAAGGCTAAGGGGAGAAGTGGACATTTGTGAGCAGCAGTATGGTTTCATGCCAAGAAAGAGCACTACAGATGCATTATTTGCCTTGAGAATGTTGATAGAGAAGTACAGAGAAGGTCAGAAAGATCTGCATTGTGTCTTTGTAGATTTAGAGAAAGCATATGACAGAGTGCCAAGAGAGGAGCTGTGGTATTGTATGAGGAGGTCTGGAGTGGCAGAGAAGTATGTTAGAGGGGTCCAGGATACATTGCCTTGCGAAAGTATTCAGCCCCCTTGAACTGTGCAACCTTTTGCCAGATTTCAGGCTTCAAACATAAAGATATAAAACTGTAATTTTTTGTGAAGAATCAACAACAAGTGGGACACAATCATGAAGTGGAATGAAATTTATTGGATATTTCAAACTTTTTTAACAAATCAAAAACTGAAAAAATGGGCGTGCAAAATTATTCGGCCCCTTTACTTTAAGTGCATCAAACTCTCTCCAGAAGTTCAGTGAGGATCTCTGAATGATCCAATGTTGACCTAAATGACTAATGATGATAAATAGAATCCACCTGTGTGTAATCTAGTCTCCATATAAATGCACCTGCACTGTGATAGTCTCAGAGGTCCGTTTAAAGCGCAGAGAGCATCGTGGAGAACAAGGAACACACCAGGCAGGTCCGAGATACTGTTGTGGAGAAGTTTAAAGCCGCATTTGGATACAAAAAACATTTCCCAAGCTTTAAACGTATTTTGGATTTCACAAGCTTTAAACATCCCAAGGAGCACTGTGCAAGCGATAATATTGAAATGGAAAGAGTTTTAGACCACTGCAAATCTACCAAGACCTGGCCGTCCCTCTAAACTTTCAGGTCATACAAGGAGAAGACTGATCAGAGATGCAGCCAAGATCTACAGCTGAGGTGGGAGACTCTGTCCATAGAACAACAATCAGTCGTGTACTGCACAAATCTGGCCTATATGGAAGAGTGGCAAGAAGAAAGCCATTTCTTAAAAATATCCATAAAAAGTGTTGTTTAAAGTTTGCCACAAGCCAACTGGGAGACAAACCAAACATGTGGAAGAAGGTGCTTTGGTTAGATGAAACCAGAAAATTGGTTTGGCGTAAATGCAACACAGCTCATCACCCTGAACACACCATCCCCACTGTCAAACATGGTGGTGGCAGCATCATGGTTTGGGCCTGCTCTTCTTCAGCAGGGACAGGGAAGATGGTTAAAATTGATGGGAAGATGGATGGAGCCAAATACAGGACCATTCTGGAAGAAAACCTGATGGAGTCTGCAAAAGACCTGAGACTGGGACGGAGATTTGTCTTCCAACAAGACAATAATCCAAAACATAAAGCAAAATCTACAATGGAATGGTTAAAAAATAAAGATATCCAGGTGTTAGAATGGCCAATTCAAAGTCCAGACCTGAATCCAATCGAGAATCTCTGGAAAGAACTGAAAACTGCTGTTCACAAACGCTCTCCATCCAACCTCACTGAGATCGAGCTGTTCTGCAAGGAGGAAAGGACACAAATTTCCAAAAAATGTATCTCGATGTGCAAAACTGATAGAGACATACCCCAAGCGACTTACAGCTGTAATAGCATCAAAAGGTGGCGCTACAAAGTATTAATTTAAGGGGGCCGAATAATTTTGCATGCCCAATTTTTCAGTTTTTGATTTGTTAAAAAAGTTTGAAATATCCAATAAATTTCGTTCCACTTCATGATTGTGTTCCATTTGTTGATTCTTCACAAAACATTACAGTTTTATATCTTTATGTTTGAAGCCTGATATGTGGCAAAAGGTCGCAATGTTCAAGGGGGCCGAATACTTTTGCAAGGCACTGTATGTATGAGAGCTGTAGGACAGTCGTAAGGTGTGCCGTAGGTGAGACAGAGGACTTCACGGTGAAGATGGAACTGCATCAAGGATCGGCTCTGAGCCCCTTCTTGTTTGCGATGGTGATGGACAGGCTGACAGATGAGGTCAGACAGGAATCTCCATGGACTATGATGTTTGCAGATGACATTGAAATCTGTAGTGAGAGCAGGGAGCAGGTGGAGGAAAGTCTAGAGTTGGAGTTTTGCTCTGGAGAGGAGAGGAATGAAGGTTAGTCGCAGCAAGACAGAATACATGTGTGTGAATGAGAGGGAACCAAGTGGAACAGTGAGGTTACAGGCAGAAGAGGTAAAGAAGTTGGAGGATTTTAAGTACTTAGGTCAACAGAAAAGTGTCAGGTCTGTTGTGTGATAAAAGAGTACCAGCAAGAATGAAAGGAAAGGTGTTGTAGTGAGACCAGCGATGTTGTATGGTTTGGAGACAGTTGCACTGAGGAAAAGACAGGAGGATGAGCTAGAGGTAGCAGAGCTGAAGATGTTGAGGTTCTCTTTGGGAGTGACAAGGATGGATACGATCAGGAATGAGTACATCAGAGGGACAGCACATGTGAGATGTTTTGGAGACAAAGTTAAAGAGGCCAGGTTGAGATGGTTTGGACATGTTCAGAGGAGGGAGAGTGAATATAATGGTAAAAGGATGCTGAGTTTGAGCTGCCAGACAGGAGGTCAACACAAAGACCAAAGAGGAGGTTTATGGATGTGGTGAAGGAGGACATGAAGGTAGTTAGACTGAGAGAAGAGGATGCAGAGGATAGAAATATATGGAGGCAGATGATTCGCTGTGGCGACCCCTGAAGGGAACAGCCTAAAGAAGAAGAAGATTGTCTGTATTAAAAGAGAAACAAACCACTTAAGACGATGTTTAAAGTGACTAAAATAGCCTGAAAAACTTGCTGGAGTTCCACAAAGGTAATTCTTTAGAATAATGGTCATTAGTTAACATTAGTTAATGTACATGAACTAACCACGAGGAGTACATTTGTTACTGTATTTGTTAATCTTTTAGTTAATAAAAAATACAGCTGTTCATGGTTTGTTCATGTTAGTTCACAGTGCTAATGTTAAAGGAACTGTATGTAAGACATGCATTTAAATGAATCACAAAATGGCCCTGATATGTCACTAGACATTACGAAATCATGTTAATTTCAAATACTTTTATCACTGACAACAGTAGTCTGGCCAGGGGCTGGGTTTGTAGTACCAGCGGCCTATTGGGCAAAATTAGGATAAGGGATTAAGCTGGGATATCTTGGTGACCCTGGCTCAATTTATCCGCTAATATACAGTTATTTTCCATTATCGTTCTTGGTATGAGTGTGCCTTCAGGGTACGTTTACACGACAGCAGTGTACTGAATTTTGCATACAGATGACAAGATCACCAAGACATCCCGGTTTAATCCTTCATCTAAGTTTTGTGCAATAGGCCCCTGTTTTGGCACCCAATCTTACATACACTTACTTCCTTTAACAATATTTTAATAATGTAATAATAAATGTTGAAATTAGCATTAACAAATATAAATAAATGCTTTATAAGTGCAGTTCATTATTAGTTCATGTTAACTAATGTTAACTAATGACCATTATTCTAAAGTGTTTCCTCCACAACTACTGAAGAACTTTCCAGAGGTGAAGTGTGTGAGACAAGAGAGGGGGTAATCAAAATGTTTTTAAACTTTAAATGTTCTTTTTTGCTCCATTTGCGTTTGTATTGTTTTACTACTTATAAAATTATTTTTATCATTATCATTTATTATTATTCATTATAAAATGTTCAATACACAATGCATTTTTTTTTGTATTTTTAGGGGAGGGCCAACCCTCAGTACTCTCCCTTTGAGAATAGTATCCATCTGCAGAGACATGCGCTGATGAATGGAAAAGAAGGCTGGGTCTCGAGAGCAACACACTGAAAAAAAAAAAAAACATTCAGGATTCATATTTAAATAGAAAAACTTTTTAAAGAGTGGGGAGTAATCACGTCAAGTCCTTATAATTGGCTCAAAGCAGACTTATGTCAGTACCTTCTGACTTTTAACGTGTAAAATACCAGCAATCTTCATTCCGCGTTCACACAGAGCACATTGCCGGTAATTTACTGAAAATGCTACAAGTTCCCTTGTTTTTTTAGAAAGGTCCTGTAATATAGGCTAACAGATGCATTACAAACGTGTATTAAAATGATGGCTACAAATAAATCTCTAGCACTTATTTTGGTCATGGTTTGTCTTGAAAAATGAAGACAATTTGACGGTTGCCAAAGGGGAAGTCACACTGCAGGATTTTGCGCCAAATTTTCTGAAACTGCCAGATTTAGTTTGAGGTAAAAATGTATCGCACTCATTAATCGGCTGTCAGTGAACATGTGGTGAGCTAACAATCAAAGACTTCAGATTTTACCGTAGGATCAGAGGGATCTTTTAGGATTTGCAAAATGTGTCTCAGACAGCCAAATCATGGCCATTTTTTTTTTTTTTTTTAAATAAATAAATACAAAATATATTCACACAGTGTGCATCTGGCTTTAGACATACTGCATGCAATGCTGTCTTGGAAACCAGCACACATTTTAAAATATGAAATAAGAAAATGTTGCATTCAGTATATTTAGCCCAAAATATGTTTGCTTTTCTTTCATTAAATGGATCCTAATCTTGCATCAGAACCCCAAATCTAACATTTTTATAGGTTCCAAGTACACCCACACCCTCTTTTCATTGAATGCTGAAATCCTCCTCTCTTGCTCACTCCCTCATGGGTTTCATCTGATTTGGGACAGCTAATAATGTCTCCTAGCACACTGATTCATTGTTATGCGGCACTCGCCACTCCACGTATACATGACTGTAATAGGGGACAATTATACACGCTGGCTCTATGAAATACTTGAGTCCGATTGGTCAATTGCTCATTCCAGCGGTATGTTATTTCCAGATAACAACCGCCAAAGTTGAATAACAAACCACTCATCCGGGTACTGAGTTATCTTGACCTGTACTACTTATATGTTTAACGTGTCACTCCACTGTTGTCAGCTGTCTGGTGTAATCGTGTGACAAACACTTCACCAGTGTTTTAAAGTCCATAAAAGTGTATCTGTCTGTCAAATAATGTACTCCACACAGCTTTAAGGGGTAAAAAAGGCCTTCTGATGCAAATTGATGAGTTTGTGAAAGAAAAATAGCTATATTTCAAACTTTATAAATTAAAGTTTTGGCAGATGGCCTTCCATATTAAATTTATTGGAAAAGTGTTGAAAGTGCCTCTGGTCTTCAGAAGTAGCATATGTGTAATACAGTTCTTAGATATGGGAAGGAAGGAGGCAGGAACCGGCAAACATTCAAGAACTTTAATTCAGTAAATAACCTAAATAAATGTAAACCGTGGGCAGCCCCTCACGGACGACTGCCCGCACACACATAACAAAACGTAATCAAAACTCAACTTAAAGTCCAGGGCGAGCTTTTGATAGGCTCAAACTGCTGGGGTGGAGCTCTGTGCTTCAGCTAATAACAGACAGGTCTAACTCAGTTCAGCTGGTGGCGGGGCATTTAAGATGTGCTTTGAATGTTAAATCACTGACGTTGGAGTAGCAATGTAATTAAATAAAAAAATACAAAGCAAACTTTGTATGAATCAGAAATAACCTTAAAATAAACATTAAAATAAGAGCACATACTTTATCACGTGCACCGGTCAATTAGACTCAAGTGTAGATTGTTGCTATAGCAATGAATGATTTAAAGGTACTGCCCTAGTGATGAGCTGTTGAACACCGAACAGGAATTTGTTTTCTGAGAATATAAAGATTTATTTATAGTCTTTGTGATGAAAGTGATTACAACTGCTTTAAGTTCTTAACCATAAAAAAACGCATGTCACTCATACAGCAGGTACTGTTTATGCATGTTTACTCAGAACACAGAGAAATGGTAAACAGCAACAAGCTGTGCAACAGGTCCAGCAAATGTGAATAGTGTAAAGTCTTTGTCTTACAGGTGAAGGGACTCATGAGATTCAGAGAAGAGGAACAAGGTTGCACACACCCTGTCTTTAGACAGATGATTGTGACGAAAGAAGTGTATTCCAGAAAGCAAGTTTAACTTACTGCCACATAAACCCTGAACTCTTGGTTGATTTACCCAAACCTTGCTTATTCGAGGTATAATGGTTCCCAGAACACATGTAGGAGTAAGTTCAGACAACCCAGAGCATGTTCCCGGTTAACACACATGACTCTCAGAGCGACGAATTGATAATTCACCATTGAAACAAACAATAAGAAAAAGCTTCCATTGTACTTCCTTCTTTTGTTTAATGGAGATTTAACCTACTTAATGCACAGCGCCACCTATTATCTATAGAGCACAAGGATTATATTGTTAGTTTGATGCTAATTAATTGAATGCAGATGTATGTGTGAGATGACAGTAAAATAAATATATTTGAGATGAATTAACATTTAAACATTACCTTATTATAATATTTGTATTCTAATTCTTTAGAATCAATAATATTTTATGTTATATAACTGAAACAAATTTGGTCATATTAATAACTATATTGATTATATAAAACACTTCTGAATGTCTCTTAAGCAAACTAACCCTGGAATAATCGATGGATCCAGAGAGTAAGTTGCAATTGCTCTTACAGTGCCTTGCGAAAGTATTCGGCCCCCTTGAACTTTGCGACCTTTTGCCACATTTCAGGCTTCAAACATAAAGATATAAAACTGTAATTTTTTTTGAAGAATCAACAACAAGTGGGACACAATCATAAAGTGGAAAGAAATTTATTGGATATTTCAAACTTTTTTAACAAATCAAAAACTGAAAAAATTGGGCATGCAAAATTATTCGGCCCCCTTAAGTTAATACTTTGTAGCGCCACCTTTTGATGCTATTACAGCTGTAAGTCGCTTGGGGTATGTCTCTATCAGTTTTGCACATCGAGATACGGAAATTTTTGCCCATTCCTCCTTGCAGAACAGCTCGAGCTCAGTGAGAATGGATGGAGCGCGTTTATGAACAGCAATTTTCAGTTCTTTCCACAGATTCTCTAGCCTGGATGTCAGCCGAATTTAGCCTCGCCCGCAAAAATTTTAGGTCGGGCAATTCGGTCTGGCCTTGCTCCATAGAGAAGTAATTATCCCCGAACAGAAACTGTTCGGACCAATGAAATCATCAAGGGCGGGCTTTAGACGGTGACGGACAGATGATCAACAGTAACGTAATCATGCACGTCATCAAAGGGGCTTGGATTATATTTGTTTGAATCGTAAACGGAGAGCTTGTTTGTATATGCATTCACCATCACAATTTCTCTCAGAAATTATGATCATGTTGGGTAAGTACTCTGTGTATCATTAAATTATTTTAAAACACTGGCAAAGATTGTGTATTCCAGCCTTTATTTCACCGCGCGTGCAGACAGGTTTGCCATGTTTTTACAACAAAACGCGGCAAGTACTAGGGGGGTTCTCCGGGGGGGAAAATGGCGTTTAGGGGGGTAAAAGGTGTCTTATTTTGGCAAGGTTGCCTGCTAAAATTCGCACTCATGGGTCTATATATCTCATAATAGTCGCATCAACCCGCGGACATAGAAAAGAACCCGCGGAAAAAACGCGGACTTGGCAAGTGCAGTTGAACTCTGTTGACATTTGACAATGCGTCGCTTCGTTGCTCTGATTGGTTGTTGGTCTATCCAATTGATGTCTTTCCTGGTTCAGTTGAAACACGCCTCATAATCACAGCCCAATGGAGCAGTTTCAGACTCATATTCTGACTAGAACTGAGTATGACCACGTCAGGCTACAGATTCTCGATTGGATTCAGGTCTGGACTTTGACTTGGCCATTCTAACACCTGGATATGTTTATTTTTGAACCATTCCATTGTAGATTTTGCTTTTATGTTTTGGATCATTGTCTTGTTGGAAGACAAATCTCCGTCCCAGTCTCAGGTCTTTTGCAGACTCCTTTTTGGTCCTTTATTTGGTTCCATCCATCTTCTCATCAATTTTAACCATCTTCCCTGTCCCTGCTGAATAAAATCAGGCCAAAACCATGATGCTGCCCCCACCATGTTTCACAGTGGGGATGGTGTGTTCAGGGTTATGAGCTGTGTCGCTTTTACGCCAAACATAACGTTTTGCATTGTTGCCAAAAAAGTTCAATTTTGGTTTCATCTAACCAGAGCACCTTCTTCTACATGTTTGGTGTGTCTCTAAGGTGGCTTGTGGCAAACTTTAAACAACACTTTTTATGGATATCTTTAAGAAATGGCTTTCTTCTTGCCACTCTTCCATAAAGGCCAGTATATGACAGTTGTCCTATGAACAGAGTCTCCCACGTCAGCTGTAGCTCTCTGCAGTTTATCCAGAGTGATCATGGGCCTCTTGGCTGCATCTCTGATCAGTCTTCTCCTTGTATGAGCTGAAATTTTAGAGGGACGGCCAGGTCTAGGTAGATTTGCAGTGGTCTGATACTCCTTCCATTTCAATATTATCGCTTGCACAGTGCTCCTTGGGATGATTAAGCTTGAGAAATCTTTTTGTATCCAAACCAGCTTTAAACCAAACAACAGTATCTCGGACCTGCCTGGTCGTTGTTCTTCATGATGCTCTCTGCACTTTAAACGGACCTCTGAGACTATCACAGTGTAGGTGCATTTATACGGAGACTTGATTACACACAGGTGGATTCTATTTATCATCATTTGCCATTTAGGTCAACACTGGATCATTCAGAGAGCCTCACTGAACTTCTGGAGAGAGTTTGCTGCACTGAAAGTAAAGGGGCTGAATAATTTTGCACTCTTAATTTTTCAGTTTTTGATTTGTTAAAAAAGTTTGAAATATCCAATAAATTTAATTCCACTTCATGATTGTGTCCCACTTGTTGTTGATTCTTCACAAAATAATACAGTTTTATATCTTTATGTTTGAAGCCTGAAATGTGGCAAAAGTTGTAAATTCAATTCAACCGTCATTAGCTCATTTGTAACACCTCAGACCATGAACAGTTCATCCCTCCACCAGAGGGAGCCATCTAGAGGGAGTTCTAGTGACATATCCTGTCTTTAGCCTCACTTCCTGTTTGTAGCTTTAAAAGCCATGTGCTTCATTGAACTCATTGCAAAGTATTGTCAGTTTATTCTGCCTTACCAAGCGTTTACCATTGTCATTTGTCTTTTCTACTGTTTTGACCTGCTTGCCTGTTAACTGGATTTTCCCTTTGACTATCGTTTGGAGTTTGTTTGCTGTCTGCCTGCCGATTGAGTTTCTAAACCCTGCCTGTACTTTGTCACGTCCTTGCCTGTCGTTTTGGGTTGTTATATCAGTTCCTTACTCTTTGGCAATAAAGTCCCTCTGCAACATGGATTCTAATCTGCCTTCAGCTATAGGTTCGTTACAGAATACTTTGCCTGACCCGAAACCAGCAGAGGTTACCCAGCTCAGAGCCAGGTTTGCTTACCAGGATGATGTACTTCATGAGTTCCAGGAACAGCTTGTAACTCTTTGAGACGCTAATGAACAGTTGACACACTATATTCAGTCAATGCCCTCCCCATGCCCTGACACGGTAAGACTGGCACTGCCAGAAAAGTTTGACGGATCTGCTGACAAATGCAAGGGGTTCCTGAGGCAGTGTTCTATATATTTCACTCACCAACCTGAATCCTTTAATCAGGAAACTACTCAATGTGCTTTCATGATGAGTTTGCTTACCGGCAAGGCGCTGGAGTAGGCTACGGCAGTTTGCGAAAATAATGAACAAGTTTGTAAGTCCTTCATGTATTTCTCACAACAGATTAAGGAAGTTTTTGAATACCCTGCAGGGGGTAGAGACACTTCCTTGCAGTTATTACATCTATGCCAGGGGAAATTATGTGCAGCTGATTATGCGGTACAGTTGCGCACTTTAGCTCCACAAAATGGCTGGAATGATGTTGCTTTGAAGTCAGTATTCCGGGACTTTTAAATTCCACACTGCAAGCTGAGCTGGCATGCAAGGACGAATCATTAACTTTGTCTGAGTACATTAGCTTGACCATTAAGATTGATAATCTCATGAGCAATCGGCCAGGGCCCAGTACATTTAAACCTTTCTCTGCTTCTGCCCCGTCTCCTGGTCCATCGTTTGATGAACCGGGTGAACCCATGCAACTTGGAAGTGCAAGGGTGTCTGAGGAGGAACGCCAGCACAGACTCAGTGAGGGGCTATGCTTCTACGGCGGCCAAACCGGACATCATTGTAACACATGTCCAAGTAGGGCCAGAGTCCCTGCTGGATCCTCTCAAAGGGTGAGCTTCACTTCTGATTCAGTTTCCAGTAAAAGTTTTGCTTTTCCAGTGACTATTTTAACTAATCAGGACAATGACAAATCCTGTGTTACAGCACTAGTGGATTCAGGAGCTGCATTGAACCTCATTCACCATCAGATCGTCACCAAATGTAACATCCCTACAATGCCGTATAATCCTCCCATCAGCATCACTGAAATAGATAATGCACCCATAGGCACTGGACAGATTACCCATAAACCATAACGCTCTATGAAATCATGTCTCCTCGTCACCCCATTGTACTAGGCAACCCATGGTTGATACTCCATCACCCGTTGATCTGTTGGAGAGAAGGGGAATTGCTGCATTGGTCTCCATACTGTCAAGAGCATTGTCTACCCACCAAGTCAATAGTGCCATATAACGTTCACATGCACATCCCCAGTGAATATTCTAGATTCATGGAGGTATTTAGCAAGAAAAAGGCCACCCAACTACCACCCCACCGACCGGGGAATTGTGCCATAGACTTGTTACCAAATTCGCCCCCCCCTAGAAGCAAAGCTTACCCTCTATCTATTCCTGAGACACAGGCTATGGAGGATTACATAGAGGAGGTGCTAGCATCCGGTTTCATCCGCCCCTCTACGTCACCTGCTGCAGCAGGATTTTTATTTATCAAAAAGAAGGATGGTGGACTCTGGCCATGTATTGACTACAGGGGTCTGAATGCAGTCACCGTTAAGTACCGTTATCCACTGCCCTTAGTACAATCTGCCTTAGAGCAACTTCGAGAAGCCAAGATTTTTACTAAGCTAGATCTCAGAAGTGCTTACAATTTGGTACGTATCAAGGAAGGGGATGAGTGGAAAACTGCGTTTATCACCACTAGGGGGCACTATGAGTACCTGGTCATGCCCTATGGACTGGCCAACTCACCTTCAGTTTTCCAGTCACTTATCAATGAAATTCTCAGAGACCTTCTCGACAGCTGTGTGATCATCTACATTGAGGACATTCTCATTTACTTAAGGACCAGAGAGAAACATATACAACAAGTCAAGACCGTGCTCAAACGTCTACTCCACCATCAACTATATGTGAAAGCAGAGAAGTGTGAGTTTCACACCCCCACTATAACCTTCTGAGGCTATAACATCAGCCCCAAGGGAGTAGAGATGGATGAGTCTAAGATCAAGGCAGTCACTGAATGGCCAACCACCACCACCATCAAGGAACTACAAAGATTCCTTGGGTTTGCAAACTTTTATAGATGGTTCATCAGGAGCTACAGCACAGTTGCAGCCCCCTCACTATGTTGCTCAGAGGAAGCCCCAGGAAGTTGACTTGGCCCGAGAATGCACAGTATGCTTTTAAAAGACTCAAGTCCTGCTTCACCACTGCTCCCATCTTGAAACACCCACAGCCCGATCTCCCTTTCATAGCAGAAGTGGATGTTTCAGACTGTGGCATCGGGGCCATACTCTCCCAGAGCCATGGTTCTCCAGGTAAACTCCACCCCTGCGCCTTTTTCTCCAGAAAGCTCACCCCTGCTGAAACTAATTGCGACGTAGGAAACAAGGAACTATTGTCCATCAAATCTGTGCTAGAGGTGTGGAGACACTGGTTGGAGGGATCCAGATGTCCATTTTATGTTATCACAGACCACAAAAACTTAGAGTGCATCCAGAATGCCAAGAAAATGAAACTACGACAGGCCAGATGGGCACATCTGGCCTGACAACTCCCCATCAACTCCCTGCGGGCTGCTGGAACCTCTGCCCGTCCCTCAAATACCATGGTCAAACTTGGCTATAGACTTTATCACAGATCTCCCTAATTCCAATGGTTTTACTGCCATCTGTGTCATAGTTGATCATTTTTCTAAATTATGTCTTTAAATTCCCATGAAGGGTCTACCCACAGCTATGGAGATGGTGGAGGCCTTGTTCAATCAAGTTTTCTGGGTGTACAGACTCCTGGATGATTTTGTCACTAACCAGGGACCACAACAAGAACTCCCTCACACGTACTTCAACAGGACTAACCCCTTTCCAGTGCGTTCTGGATTATCAACCGCCACTGTTCCCTTGTTCGGGAGAACCTTCAGAGGTACCCGCTGTGGACGACTGGATGATGAGGAGTGAGGGGGTGTGGGACAGTGCCCATGTCCGGCTTCAGCGAGCCATCAGGAGATCCTCGGTCTATCTTGTCCGGGAGATTCTAGATTCCAGAAGGAGGGCTAATCGGTTACATTATCTGGTGGATTGGGAGGGATACGTCCTGAAGATAGATCCTGGGTAGCAGCCACTGACATCCTGGATCCCTCACTCATCAGAGACTTCCACCATGATCATACAAACCGACAGGCACCCAGACCAAGCGGGCGGCCTAGGAAAAGAACACCTTGAGGTGTTCCTAGAGGGGGAGAATCTGTAACACCTCAGACCCTGAAGAGTTCATCCCTCCACCAAAGGGAGCCATCACCAGAGTTCTAGTGACACTTCCTGTCTGTAGCCTCACTTCCTGTTTGTAGCGTTAAAAGCCATGTGCTTCATTTAACTCGTTGCGAAGTATTGCCAGTTTATTCTGCCTTACCAAGCGTTTACCATTGTCATTTGTCTTTTCTACTGTTTTGACCTGCTTGCCTGTCAACTGGATTTTCCCTTTGACTATCGTTTAGAGTTTGTTTGCTGTCTGCCTGCCGATTGAGTTTCTGAACTCTGCCTGTACTTTGATCACGCCTGTCGTTTTAAGTTGTTATATCTGTTCCTTACTCTTTGGCAATAAAGTCCCTCTGCAACATGGATCTGCCTTCAGCTATGGCTTCATTACATCATTAATCTCAATCTCTTAATTTTCGTTTTTATGTCTGGGTCACATTACTGCTCGCTGATACTTGATTGTGTCTGTCTGGCCTGATTCACTGACATACACGGAGGTTATTATAGAGCTCTAATGCAACATTGATTCAACCCACCTGCACTCAGAGGTCAAGCTGGGGCCAGATATCTATTAGATGACCCTTACACTTCTCAGACCCCCTCTGCTGTTGGATCACACAGTAAATTGCAATGAAAATAGATGTGTTGCAAAGGTTCAGCACTAACTTCAAAGCAAAAAGCCTTAAGGTATGACATATCAGAAATCTCACTTGTATCAATTCATCAAAGTAACGGACTGATGACAGGATGACGAAGGGGCAGAAATGAGAGACATTGGGTATTTCAGAGAAAAGGAAGGTGGAATGGCACAAGCAACATTTCTGTTGCTATTCTGTGGTACAAGGGGTTTGAGGAACCCAGGTGGTGAGTGATATGACTGCTTTTCAGGGCCAATTACACACTCTCTCTCTCTCTCTCTCTCTCTCTCTCTCTCTCTCTCTCTCTCTCTCTCTCTCTCTCTCTTTAGACATCATAGTGACTTAGAAAAAAAGAAACAAACACATAAACAACTTCTAAAATTAAAAGCACAGAGTAAGTAATAGCAATTTATTTATACTTACTGCTATTTTTAAATAGTTTCTAAATGCACTGTATTTGCTAAATTAGAACATGATCAGCTGATCTGTGAGATAAAATGCTTTGTGAAAATAAATGATTATACAAAAATAAATAAATACAGTAATAAAACAGTAATGTGATATATATATATATATATATATATATATATATATATATATATATATATATATATATTTTTTTTTTTTTTTTTTTACTATTTAAAAAAAAAAAAACTATCTAAAATATGTAATATCCTTAATACAAAATTACAGCATTTATTCCAGTGATGGTAATCCATTAATCTAGTAATGCTGATTTGCTGCCCATGCCTTTCAAAGATTGCAGACGGCCTCAGATTACTATTGTTCAAAATCACTGCTCATTAAATCCCACTCTTTCTTTATCTGGACAAACTCAGATCATAATACAGATTAAAGACTCCAGCTTTGATATTTGAACACTATTTATGATAAAACTGGGTTGCAGTGACATTCATTTCTTAATTTATGTCAGGAGTGCATTATAATCGATCCGTTATGAACAATATCTAGAATGGAATATCACACACACAACAATTCTCTCTGGTCTGCAGCAGCTCAGCTGTGTTCACACAGATCACAAAGAACAACTTTCAGTTTAGCTCTTAGTTCAAAAGTGCTCATATTTGGAGAAATATTGACATATCACGTTTGCAAAATATTTTGTCACACAGAATACCATTTCTAATCATTTCTCACTAAATTATTCAATCTAAAAAGCTAAAACATGCACAGAGCTCTCTCTGGGTCTCTTCTTAATGATACGCATCAAATATCAGTCATCAGGCGTTCATTTGCTCACTGAGCTGTCAATAATCTTACTGCTCAACACTGCTCTCCGCATGATGTGGTCCACCTGTGTGGACACTTCCTCATTCTGTCTCTGTGAAGAACGAGCCTATTCTACATTTCTACGAGTGAACTAAGAAGCTAATGAACACACAATATCTATGGAATAAGGTTGTTTTGTGATTTTTCATGTGATATAGGCTATTTTATATCAATAATGGATGTTTACATTATGACTGCTAACAGGTGTAGCGATTAGCGCAATGTAAAATGATAAATATAACATGTTTTAACATCACCATATGAATGAAATCCCCATTATATCGCAACAGGAAACTAATAAAAACACTCGACGGTGGTCTAAAGTGACATAAAGAATGAAGGTGTAATTTTAATCTTTTACATTGTGTTATGTAGCTTGATACTAACTGAAGCTCTGATGCGCCTGTTGGACCAGGAGCTTTGTCTATTTTGTTACAATAATTCACAATGTGCTTTTAGCTTATTATTTATTTTATTTTTTTGAAAGACTAGATAATGTCGACTACTAAATGAAATACTGCACTGTTAATGGGCCATTTAGGCAGGCATACATGTATAAACGATTTGAATAATGGTTGTTAAAAAAAAAAAAAAGATTCATAACAAAAGAATAATGAGGATTATGTCTCATACATTCAAAAGTGTGAAACAATCATCGAGTGGGCACATTGAAGCATTAATTTAGCTATTCTCCTTGCCATACATTAGACAAAAGACGTCAAAAGGCCAACAAACTTATTTGATAAAAGCATCTCAAGTCTTTTCTATTTCAATACTACCTATATGTGTAACCCTTGTACTGATATAATGCACTTTATTAATTTGCCTAATGGATTACAAAGGGTTACACAAAAGAAAACGTCTCGGGTTATGACTATAACCCTTGTTCCCTGAGAGGAAACAAAACACTGCATCGTTGAGTGACGACACTCTGGGGAACACACCTCCAGCGTGAGGCATCTGAACCATGAATTGAATCTGTCACCAATCTGATTGGTGGTGTGTAATGACATAGTATGTGACGGCATATGCGGAAGCTATAAGAGGACGCCAGCACAGAAGCGGGCACTTTATGTGAGAAGGTGTGTCAACGAGACGCAGTGTCTCGTTCACTCTCAGGGAACAAGTGTTATAGTCATAACCCGAGATGTTCCCTTTATCGAGGGAACTCGCACTGCGTCGTCGAGTGACAACACTCTGGGGAACGTATACCCACTATGCCACACTGAATCACGCCCAACCTAGTGTGAGGCTGGCCCCCCAGGCACACTTAGGACGCAAGCATCCTGGCACCAGGCGTAGCAGGGAGATCCAGCTTGTAAAGGAGTGAGGGTCAGCCCAACCCGCTTCTTCGCAAATCTCAATAAGCAAAGCTCCAGAAAGGAGGACCACAGAGGAAGCCAAGCCCCTCGTAGAGTGAGACCTTTACGGCCATGGGTGAAGGCAATCTGTGCACCCGATAAGCCACGGCTATAGCCTGGACGATCCAATTACTGATCGTCTGCTTTGCAGCAGGCAGCCCTTTCTTGGGTGGGCCAAAGCACACCAACAGCTGGTCCAATCTCCTCCACTGTGCAGACCTCTCCTGATAGATCCTCAATGCCCTAACCGGGCAGAGCAGGTGAAGCCTGGTTTCCTCAGCCATAGCATGAGGCGGAGGATAAATGCCTGAAGAAACACTGACCTCATCCCCACAGATGGAACCTTGGGCACATAGCCCAGCCTGGGGTGTAAGATGGCCTGATGGCAAGGAGAAAGGCCACCTTAAGAGTCAGGTTTCTCGCCTCAGCCGACTCCAATGGCTCGATGGGGGCCTCAGCCACCCCCTCGAGAACCACTGCCAGGTCCCAGGCTGGGACCCTGGAATGAGCCGCAGGACTCAACCTCCTAGCCCTACGGAGGAACCGTAGAGGGAGCCCTAGAGCTGAGAATGGTCTCAATGACACCGGCTGACAGGCCATCCCTTAGGTACTGAGCCCCCTCAAGGGCCACACCCAGAGGTCCCACAGCTCCGGCCTGGGGTGAAAAATTGTACCCCCTGCCCTAGACAGCAGATCCCTCCTCAGAGGGACCTGCCAAGGAACCAGACCCGGGTCGGCCACCGGGGTGCTACTAAGAGAAGGCTGATGCCCTCTACGCGGACCTGGTCTAGAACCCCAGGGAGTAGAATGATCGGGGGAGTGCATACCGACATAGCCTCGGCCACGTCTGCATCCTGGCATCCAGCCCCAACGGAGCCAGAATGGTTCAGGAACCAAGGATGGGACAGGAACCAAGGATGGTTCCCAGCCACCACTGGAGGGGTCTCATGTATAGCAGGCCGAACGGAACCACGTTGGATGCTGCTGCCATGAGACCCAGCAGTCCCTGGAACTGCTTCACAGTGCGGCTGTGGCCTAGCTTCATAGCTGAGACTTCCGCCCGTATGGCCCCGACACGAGTGGGGAAAATTCGGGCCCGCATCGTAGTCAAGTCACACACGATTCCCAGGAACATGCTCCTCTGGGAAGGCGTCAACACACTCTTCTTTGTGTTCAGTCTCAGCCCCAAGCACCTTAGATGGGAAAGAGCCAGGAATACGTTCTATGGCCTCCTTCGTTCTTCTTGTTCCATAACCTGTCTCTGGGCAGGAGGGACCATGGTCCAGACCACACCATAGAATTTCGGTGGTGGAACACTGAACTGCAGTCTGTACCCTTTGCCCATGGTACACAGGTGCCCATGGTACCATACACCGAGATACTCTACTATGGGAACCAGTCTCCGATGCTAGTCTCTGGTACCCACCGAGTCTCCTGCGATGTGTGAACGCGTTCGCTGCCCAGCTGCAGGTCTTTCTAGCGGCGGCTTGAGCAGCATGCGTTCGCTGGAAGTCGATGTGGTCCAAGCGTCATAGACGGTAGATCGCAGCATCGAATTCCAGAAAACTCCATGGAGGAGGCGACCTCTATCGCTCTCCTCCACCCTATGGAAAAAAAAACAGCGTGGGTTTCCACATGAGGAATGAGAACATTGGCTAGCTACAGGCAGCCCCTTCGAGAGCTGCCAGAGCGCCCTTATTTTATGAATGAAGTAGCGTGTTTTGTGGTTTAACATCACCAGCCTCAATGCTGTGCACATCCGATTCCTCAGTATCAGACGGCTGAAGCATTGGGTTCTCCACCTTGGGGGAAGAAGCCACAACGCGGGCTATCACAGAAGGAAAACATCTGAATTGTCAGATGAGGCCTGAGATATCTTTTTTTTCTTTTTTCTCAGCCCCCGCTGACATCTGCGAGCCCACCGATCTACCCTGCTGCCTCAACAGACGCGAGACCGACATAGGCTTACGAGCCTGCCAACTTCAAAAGATACTTTTGGACAAACAACACCATATAGCAAACAATTCATACACAGCGTGCCTTGCTGAAGAGCGAAAGCTATCTTTACTATGTGCCGGTGTCCTCTTATAGCTTCCACATATGCCATCACATACTACGTCATAACGCAGCACCAATCAGATTGCTGACAGATTCCATTCATGCTTCAGACACCTCACGCGGGGGGCGTTCTCCAGAGTGTCGTCACTTGATGACGCAGTGCGAGTTACCTTGATAAAGGGAACTAATATTGTCTTCAGTATGTTGTTGCTAAATTTTGACTACATCTCACACCAACATTTGCTTTATTCAGACTGAAATAGACTGCTGGAAAACTTCAGAGAATACTGCTCAACTTTTGTCTTTTATTCTTATTAAAAAGTTCCAATCAGTTCTCTGCACTGTGAGGTGCCAATTTATAAACTAACCCCGTTGTTCTTTAGGAAGTAAAGACGTTTATTTCCACTTGTTTTATAATGGTTTGCCTATCCATTCAGATGGATTTAAAAAGATCCACATTCCATTCAACACTGAATTGGGAAATAAATTAATTATGAATAAGAAATAATATTCTAGTAATTTTAATTTAGCATGTTTTTGCAGATTAATATAACACCATGAAACTAATACTATTGACTGATACATTTTTGTATGCTTTTATATTTTGTTTTTCATACATCTTTATTTTTTCACATACTTTTCATTTGTTCCACAGTACAGCCAGTACACTGTAAAAAATTATTTAGAAAAAATTTACCTGGTTGCCTTAAAATTTTGAGTTCATTGAAATTGAAATTTTGAGTTAATACAATGAACATTTTTTGAGATTCGACAGCCTTTATTAAAATATTATTAAAAGATTTTGTAAGCATATTGGGTAATTATGTGTGTGTTATTTCTGATGACGCAGTGAAACATGCCAAATAGTGGTATTTTCATGATTTATCACATTTCTTATGTGGTTCAGATACAAAAATATTTGGAGTTTCTATTTATTAAACTAATTTCCTTCATTGTATCAACTCACATTTTTAATTTCAATAAACTTAAAATTTTAAGGCAACCAGGTTACTTACTTTTTTAAGTTAAACCAACAAAAAACACCACAAATTTTTTACAGTGTATGCAGGCTCACCCACAGTGAATGCATTCACACATCTTTGGGTGATGCTATTGATGTATAGGCAGGGCAGCTACAACAATGGCCTTTGATTGAGCATTGTTAAGGGGCAGAGGGGGCAGAAACTATGAAACAAGCTTCTGATCTCACTTTAATGATGGCCTTTATGTGAGCATGCAATGTAAAATCAACAGCCTGCTTTAGACAGGGGGGTTTTTGGGGGTTCCCTATTATCTAAATATATATATAACCCCCCTGTCTAAAGCAGGCTGTTGATTTTACATTGCATACAAATACACTACTGCTAAAAAACTTTGCTGTCAGTATAAGGTTTGTTTTAAAGAAATGAATTGTTTGATTTAGCAACGATGCATTAAGCTGCATCAAAAATATGATGTGTTACTAATGCCTGGAATAATGGCTGCTGAAATTTTAGCTTTGCCATCACAGACATACGTGACATTTAAAATATTAAACATTAAAAACATTTATTACAAAAATATTTGTTTTCGAGGTATCAAAGGTGACCCCCCAATAAATAAATAAATAAATAAATAAATAAATAAATAAATAAATAAATAAATAAATAAATAAATAAATAAATAAATAAATTTGAAATTGCATATCACCTATTTTTTCAATTGTTCTCAAATGACTTGGCAGGTGAATCAGTCTCTCTAAACTCCTACTTTCCTAGAGCCTACTATGCTCTGATTGGCCAGATGACCCATTCTGTTATGATTGGTCCACTGCACATTGGTGCACTTGTTGTTGGAAGCTAAACATCCATTACAATCACTGTACTTCAGTTCTGAAGGCTTCCTCAGTCCTCAGCAATTGTACATACTGCAAAAGACAGTAACGCTGATGTTGATTTTCACAAATCAATCTGAATGTGCGCCCAATGATGAAACATTAGAAAAACTAGTTATTCAACTTGAACCTCCAACGCATGGACAACTTGGAAAAAAAGCAGGATGTTTCTCAGTGATACCGTACTCATTATAAGATGTTGCAACTGTACTTCCTAACCATCAGCATTAACAATCAGCATTAAGTGCATTTCCATCAAAAAAACTATTTGTATATTTCTAACTTATTGCGTTGCGCTAGAACTGTACTAATAACTAATAAGCCGAATTCGAATGCATATAATTGATGTAACATTAAAGTTTGCTAAACAAATATTGATTTGTCCTTTATAATTTCTCAAAGTAGTTAGAACGACAGACCTTATGCATTAACAGACACAGTTTTATTTAATAGTGGCTCATAGCTGATTTACAGTAGTATTTCAGTAAGATTGTAATAACGGGAGTTAGCCGGTTAGCTGTAAACTTACACAAAACTACAAAAAACAAAACACAAAAATATATATATTTTAGACACCTGTTAGAAAATATATACATAAATAATTAATCATATTTGTGATTTGGAAGCAAGCTACTCCAAGAGCAAGCAGGTTTGCAAATCCTGCTTTGAAATCCGAGATTTGAGAAGCAGTCGTCAGTGTGTTTTTGGGCGGGTCGAGTTGTTTGTGGGCCAATAATGTACAACAAAGACAGGCATTATGCAAATGTATTTTCTAGTGACATAGAACTGTCATGCAGTGAGTTTCGAATTACAGATGAATCGTTTAGGATAGTTTTGACTTTTGACTTTTTAACTTTGCAGAAAGTTTACATTCACAAAAACCTTTGTGTGTTTTTTAAATTTAAAAACATCATAACTAATAAGTAATAGGCAATTTTCTACACTGGTTTTGAGGCTGTCTTCTGAACACTGGGTTTTTATCGGCATAATGCACTGGAGACTTAGAAGTAAACATCCACGACTAGGATTGGATACAATTTGCATATTTAATGAGCTTCGGCTCCACTGTCATATCTATGCCCCAGTGTCAGGTCACAAAAGGGAGAGATTATTTTGATTATTTTGTTTGATGACTTTATCAAACAAACACAATGATTTATTTCTCATCCACCCGCGACTGTATTACATGGCCCGCAACCACACGATCGGCCCCTGGACTAGTACTACTACATATAAAAAAGACGTTTTACTGAGATAAGTTTGTTGCACCATTCCCGTCGGATCCAATATAGAAGGCACAATATTGTGTCTGCAAATCCAGCACTTGAGGCTTGTTTCCAAAAGATTCTGCAGTGAAATGAAGTGAACACACAAAAAAATTTCCCCCCATGAGCTGGAACTTTATTAAAATTAAATGAAGTATCAAACATTCCTAATATTATGATCCAAAGGAAGCTTATGCAGCGACTGTGTTCTTTCCAAGCCTGCAGTCTCCCTCTCATTTACTGAAGCTTTCGCGCCTCGATCGCCCCCCGGTGACCGTTCCCAGTATAGCCGCCCCTCTGTGTTTTCTAATGGACGCGAGGCAAACTAAATAATAAAATTACACTTCAAATATTTCCCCCCCCAAAGTTAGTTTATGTCATTGAAGGCAGTTATCATCACGATGATTTCATTTCAAGTGTTCGTTTTTAAAATAAGTTTAGTTTTAGTTAGTTATCTGACGCTTTAAAAACAGGGGGAGTGACGTCATGATTGACAGCTGAGACTGACGTCTTCTCTGAGTGAAGTTGTCACTAAGGCACTAACGGACTTTTTTCGGAATTTTTGGGAGCAGATTGGTGCTTTAGCTTTAATTTCTACATTTCCATAACTGTTTATTTCACACCAACATAATTAATTGTTCTGCATCTGCGAGAGTGTGGGCGGGCTTTTGATATTGTGACTGTACTTCCTGCTCTACTTCCTGCGCTCTACTGTGCAACTCCGGTCCCGAAATCGCTACTGCGCAGACTCGGTCCCCCAAGATGTCAGCGCCGTGCCCCCCCGCCTGAAAGCTTCAAATATGGCAAGCGGAAACGGATGATGTTGAGTCGTCCATATTTTTTTACGGTCTATGGTTCTTTCACAAATCTTGCTATCTTCTTCCACATGTTTACTGCTACTGGCTAGTGGGCCGAACAGCTCCATGAGTCAGTGGGTGGGGCTACTAATCTACACGTGCTGTAGAGTGCGTGGTTACATAAGGATGAAGAACACCATTGTTTTCTGGGCCTGGTTTCTATAAACGCTTTGGTAACACTTTACTTGAAGGGGTGTGCATAAGACTGACATGACACCTTCATAATCATGACATGACACGTGTCATGGATATGAAGGAGTTTTTATCCATTCTTATAACAACTGTCATTAAGTGTCATTCGCTTAATTATGTCATTTTTAATGCAGTGATGACATTTCAGAGTTGTCTTTGTTATGACAACTTGACATAAACCAATACATCATAACCTGTCAGTGTCTTTGTCATGACAACTTGACATTACCAAGACAACATAACCTGTCATAAACAGACATGAAATGACATAGCAGATTAATTATCAAATTTAAGAAACTACTTAGCTTTTTGGGTTTACATTACATTAGTTGCTAGGCAACGTGGGGGAGAGGACGCTGGCGTTGTCTGTTCGCCGCTTCTCCACCCACAAATCATGTTTACTTTACTATTAAATTTAGATTTTATTTTATTTTATTATGTTTGTGACTAGTCTACCAGTCAGAGCTACAATTAGGACTGTTGCTGATTGCTGGCAGCCACTGAGAGGACGTTGTTTGCCATTTTTTCACCGCTTCTCTTCTGTTTTTGTTTGAATTTGTGGTTGGTTTTGGTTTGAAGGACATTTGATGTTGCTCGCTGCAGCTGCTCTCTCTTCTGGGTGTCGGCTGCTGGGTGGTCTCCCTCGGGCTTGAACTGCATGGTGGCTGAAGTTTACACCAGGCTAGCGTCATCAGCGTCCGGCATGATGTTGAGATGTAATTTTTACTTGTTATTCATGTATTGTTATTTTTTCCCTTTGTTGCACTTTGAGATTCTTCGGAATGAAAAGTGCGTTATAAATAAAATCTATTATTATTATTATTATTATTATTATTATTATTATTATTATTATTATTATTAAACTGTCATGTGGTTGGTTTTGACATTGGCTGTCATTAGGCAATTATAATGTCATGATTTTTTTATAAATTTAATTTGTCATTTACATGTCATTAAGTGTCAATACTCTGTCAAATTATTTTATAACATTGTCATGAATATATTTCTTGACCTAAACTACAGTGGTACAAGTTGAATTTGTCATTAACATGTCATTAAGTGTCAATACTGTGTAAAATTATTTCATAACATTGTCATGAATATATTTCTTGACCTAAACTACAGTGGTACAAGTTGAATTTGTCATTAACATGTCATTAAGTGTCAATACTCTGTCAAATTATTTTATAACAGTGTCATGAATATTTAGCTTGACCTGAAATATGGCATCAGAGGAAATCGTACAGAGTCATTAAAAACTATTAATATAACTCAAAATGATAGAGTGGCATAGACATATACACCTATATGATGATGTCTATGGTGGCACCACTGGTTATGTGTACGCTGTAACAGTTGTTGGCAGAGCCTCAGTCAGGTTAGTTTGTTTAGGTGTTTAATGTCAATTTAGTTTGCAGTAAGTAAAAACAATTCACAAAAACATTATTTTGGGTTTAATATACTTTATTTAAACTTTCGCTCACTCTTTAACGAATAGTTTGAGTTCCCTTTCGAGAGAGGTTCCTCGTATTACGTATGGGGAAAACTGCTTTTCTCGAGAATATGAAGCAAAATTTTATTAATAAAGGTGTCCATGTAAAGCGTAGTGCCGCTGTACGGCCATAGCCCAGCGCGAGGAGCGAGGAGGAACCTATGGTGAGGCGGCTGAGAGGAACAAACCAAGTAAAAGGTGCTTATATTTGCATACATAATTGACTATATAAGACCCTAATTACCCTAACAACTATACAAGACCCTAATTCGCCATAGGTGTCAGATTTTATCTCCTTCAGCGACACCTTCGCTGACCTCCGGAAGAAGCACCGCCGTCGAACAAGCACCAGCGGAACCTGCAGCTGAGGACAACGGATTCCCCCAGTCTCCGCCTTCTCTGCCGTTCCAGCTATGCAATCCGGTGCCAGTATCCTTTTATTCTCTCTTCTTTCTAAAAGAGCGCGAGGCGTTGTTGCAAATGCCTCGCATTTCCTGCGGCTCGTGCAGAGCCCCTCTCCTCGGCGACGACCGTCACATCATCTGTGTGACATGCCTCGGACGGGACCACGCGCAGCTCGCGCTTTCCAGGGGCGGCTGCCCCGAGTGTGATGTGATGGCGCTGCAGACCCTTCGGGCTCGCCTCGCCACCTTCGACCAGGTCCCTCCTCCTGCCGCTGGGCCGCGCCGTAAGAAACGCTGCGACCAGAGGCTGCCAGAGCGGTCGGGCGACTGCACGCCGGATGATTTCCGCATGCCTCGCCTTCGCCGGTCACCTTCACTCAGGAGGAACAGCGCCCCTCTCATGCAGCGGCCTGTTCGGATTCCTTCGGTGGCCCGTCGCCAGAGGAAGACGAGGACAGCCTCTCCACTGCCGCTTCGGGTAGCGAGTGGTCAGTTTCTGTCTCGGAGCCCCCCACTTTGACGCAGACCGCCACGAGCTCCAAAAACAATGCTGACGCGGAGCTTATCCACATGCTCTCTAAGGCCGTGGAAGACCTCGGACTCGAGTGGTCCCAACCCGACGAGCCAACGCGCAGCAGACTGGACGAGTGGTACCTAGAAAGCCGCCGTCTCTCTTCTCCTCAGAAGCCCGCTCCTTTCTTCCCTGAGGTACACGACGAGCTTACTAAATCTTGGAAGTCTCCCTACTCTGCTCGCGCGAGATCCGCCTTTTCCTCAGCGCTCTCTACCGTCGACGGTGCCAAGGAAAAAGGCTCCTTTTTCGAGTCTCTCCCCCCCTCGAAGAGGCTGTCGCCGCGCACCTCTGCCCGCCCTCCTCCAGAGGATGGCAGGCCAGGGCGCAGCACCCTTCCAAGCCCTGCCGCACCACCTCTGCTCTCGCTGGCCGAGCGTATGCCTCCGATGGCCAGGCTTCCGCGGCCCTTCACACCATGGCTGTCCTTCAGGTGTTCCAGGCCAGACTTCTCTGCTCTTTGGACGAGTCTGTCCCCGACTCCGAAGTTTTGAAGGACCTTCGCAGCGCGACGGAGTTGGCCCTTCGTGCTACTAAAGCCACCGCGCAAGCCATTGGAAAGAATATGGCTAACCTGACGCTCTTAGAGAGGCACCTTTGGCTGAATTTGACCGAGATGAAGGATGCGGATAAAGCCTCCTTCTTGGACGCCCCTATCTCTACTACCAGTCTCTTCGGTCCGTCAGTCGTGGGCTTCGCGGAGCGTTTCACCGAAGTGCAAAATGCTTCTCAGGCTATGAGGCACTTCCTACCCAAGCGCTCCAGCTCTTCTTCAGGCCGGGGACGCCGTAAAGGTAGACCGCCACCCTCTCAACCCGCTAAGCCGGCTGCGCCACCTTCTTGGCCTTCTTGGCCTCGCTCCTCTTCTGGAACGCGCCAACGCTCCAGCTCCACGAACCGCAGCAGGCAGCCTGAACGCCGGGGACCTCGACCCAAGCTTGTGTTGAACCCCCGAGCCTCCGAAGCCGTCCTAGCCGCAAGGAGAAAGAGGAGATGGTCAGGTCTCGCCTCGGCCGGACCCCCATCTCTCCCTCCCGGTCTCCCAGTTCCCTGGACCCAGGTAACTGCCGACCTCAGTTTCGCAGCCACAGCCAACGAGCCCGTTGTCAAACGCACTCGCCTGCACACAAACTGCGTTATCACGGCGACCCAAATAAATCTCAAAAAGAGCTTTTTCTCTGTAGTAAATGTGCCCACATATCAATCTGCACTCCTATACCCCTCCCACCCATGCTATAAATGTTCCGGCGCCCACTCCACAGTGCACGCTGCCACACATAAGCATTACCCCCTCTATGTCACAACCACAAAATGGCAGCGCTACCGAGTTCCCTCTAGTAGGCGACCCTTATCCGCGCCAGCTCCAGCCACTATCGCGTCAGGCTCAGGCCTGGCAAGCCATGCCCGGTGTATCAAATTGGGTTGTGAACATAGTAAAAAGGGGCTACTCGCTACAGTTCGCTCGCAGGCCCCCGCGCTTTCGCGCCGTGGTCGAGACCTCTGTGAAAAGCAGTGTCAGTCACGTGCTTCGCACTGAGATTTCGAAACTTTTAGAGAAGGGAGCGGTGGAGCCTGTTCCCCCATCCCGAAGCGAGTCGGGCTTCTACAGCCGATACTTTCTCGTTCCGAAGAAGGACGGAGGGCTCAGGCCAATCCTAGATCTAAGGCATTTGAACAAACCTCTAATGTCTCGCTCTTTCAAAATGCTGACGGTGAAACAGATCCTCGCGCACATTCGTCCCGGGGACTGGTTTTTCACGATAGATTTGAAAGATGCATACTTTCACGTTCAGGTAGCCCCTCACCACAGGCCATTCTTGAGATTCGCCTTCGAGGGGCAGGCTTATCAGTACACAGTCCTGCCATTTGGGTTATCCCTGGCGCCCCGCATGTTTACGAAATGTATGGACGCGGCATTAGCCCCACTCAGGCTGAAAGGGATGCGGGTGCTCAACTACCTCGACGACTGGCTAGTGATAGCCCAGTCTCGAGCACAACTACTAACACACAGATCCTGGCTCCTCAACCATTTAGACTGTTTGGGTCTCAGGATCAATATCGCCAAGAGCTCGCTGTCCCCCACTCAAAAGATATTTTTTCTGGGCATAATTCTAGCCTCGAGACTCTTGAACGCACGGCTAACGACACAGCGTGCGCTATCTGTGCAGAACATGGCGGCTTCATTCAAAGCCGGGACTCGTGTTCCCCTGAAAGATTTTCAGAGGATGCTCGGCCTTATGGCCTCGGCATCGTCAGTGCTCAGGCTGGGACTGTTACACATGCATCCCCTCCAGCGTTGGCTACACGCCCGCGTCCCTCCTTACGCATAGAAATGGGGCCGTCTTCCCGTCAAAGTGAACCACAGCGTTGTCAAAGCTTTGGCTCCTTGGACGGGGACAGAGTGGTATCGGAGAGGCGTGCTTATGGGCACGGTTACGAGGTTGAAAGTGGTCTCGACAGATGCCTCCACTTGAGGGTGGGGAGCCCTACACGAGGGCAAGCCGATCTCTGGCCTGTGGACAGAAACAGAGAAACGGCTGCACATAAACTGTCTAGAGATGAAAGTGGTCGCCTTATCGCTGAGAGCTTTCCTTCCACATATAAAGAACCACCACGTCTTGGTTCGTACAGACAACACGTCGGTGGTAGCGTATATAAATCGCCAGGGCGGCCTGAGATCACATTCTCTTCACCGCATGGCGAAGCATCTCCTTTTATGGGCAGAGCATAACCTGAGGTCCCTGAGGGCGGCTCACGTGCCAGGTATTCTGAATCTGGGTCCGGATATGTTTTCCAGGGGACCCATTCCCCCAGGGGAATGGTCTCTTCACCCGCAAACGGTTCTCTTAATTTGGAACACCTTCGGCAGAGCGAAGGTGGATCTCTTCGCCTCAGAAGACAGCACTCACTGCCCAATATTTTTCTCCAAACACAGGGACGCCCTGGCCCATGTCTGGCCCAGTCTCCCGCTATATGCTTTCCCCCCGATTGCGATGCTGCCGCAAACCATCAAGAAAATCAGGGAGACAGCATCCACGGTGCTTTTAATAGCCCCACTCTGGAGGAACCGAACGTGGTTCTCCGATCTGATCCAGCTGTCAGACACAGCCCCATGGCCCCGCTGAGGAAAGACCTCCTCACGCAGGCGAAGGGGAAGATCTGGCATCCCAGTCCCGAGCTATGGGCCCTCCACATATGGCCCATCAACTGGTATCGGGAAACCTCTCTGACAGTTATGAACACTATTGCGGAAGCTAGATCCCCCGCGACTAGGCGGCTCTATACTCTGAAGTGGTCAGTGTTTTCTAACTGGTGTGCCGTCCGAAATATCGACGCACGCTCATGCGAAACAGCAGAAGTGCTCGCTTTTCTGCAAGAGCTACTGGACGCGGGTCGTTCCCCCTCCACGCTCAAAGTTTATGTCGCCGCCATAGCAGCTAACCATGCTCAGATCGCGGGACATTCACTAGGGAAAAGTGAGCTCATTGTACGTTTTCTTAAAGGGGCTAGGAGATTGAACCCCCCTCGCCCTCCCTCGGTCCCCATTTGGGACCTCGTAGTGGTTTTAGATGCTATGAAGGGTCCCCCCTTCGAGCCACTCCAGACCGCGACCATAAAGCTTTTATCACTCAAAACCGCGTTTCTGCTGGCTCTGGCCTCGGTTAAACGTGTGAGGGACTTACACGCACTTTCAGTGAGCCCGTCCTGTTTCGAGTTCGGGCCCAACAACTCCAAAGTTGTTCTCAAACCGAGACATGGTTTTATACCCAAAGTGCTTTCTACCCCTTTTAGAGCACAGGTTATTACTCTGATTCCATTACCCGCATCTCAGGGTGAACAGGACGCGAACCTACTCTGCCCGGTCAGAGCTTTGAAACTGTATCTGGAGCACTCCTCCCCCTTCAGGCAGTCGGACCAGCTGTTTGTCTGCTTCGACGGCCGCACTAAAGGTTGTGCTGTCACGAAGCAAAGACTCTCACACTGGATAGTGGACACGATCTTGCTGGCATATGAGTCTAAAAACCTGACTTGCCCTATAGACGTTAAAGCCCACTCCACTAGAGGCCTCATCTTGGGCTTGGTCGTGTGGCATTTCTTTGGAAGACATCTGTGCGGCGGCAGGCTGGGCCTCTCCGTCCACTTTTATCAGATTCTACAAATTGGAGGTTCCAGCTCTACAAGCAGGGCTTCTCTCCATCTAGGCCCTATCTTGACCCTGGCAAACACATGATTGTCTTACGTTTTGGCCTGTACACATTAGTCCTTAAGCACTATTCATTCATCATAAGATCCGATGTCCGATCAGCTGTTCAAACGATCCGACTCTTTCAGTTCTTCATTCCCCTTATAAGCCGCCTCTGTCTGTCTCTCTGGGGTTTATTAACATGTGCTTTGGGTATACTGGGTCAGTCAGCACACACGGCGCTGTACATTGTGTTCCGCATATGTAATACGAGGAACCTCTCTCGAAAGGGAACGGACTCGGTTACTTTCGTAACCTCGGTTCCCTGAGAGAGAGGAACGAGAATTACGTTCCGTGCCGTGTTTATGCTTCTCAGGTATCGCTTCAGTCGATCTTAAAACCTGACACCTATGGCAAATTAGGGTCTTATATAGCCTCCTGTATGCAAATATAAGCACCTTTTACGTCGGGCTTTCTGGAACGCCCTCCATTGGTTCGTTCCTCTCAGCCACCTCACCATAGGTTCCTGCAGTTGCCGCGGCCCGGCCAATCAGAGCGCTCCTCGCACTGGGCTATGGCCGTACAGCGGCACTACGCTTTACATGGATACATTTATTAATAAAGTTTTGCTTCATATTTGCTTCATATAAACATCATAACTAATAAATATTAGGCTATTTTCTACACTGGTTTTAGATGGGTGTGCTGACTTGGAAATAAATGCCCATGCCTAGTATTGGATAAGTTTTGCATAATTAATGAGGTACAGCTCCCCTGTCAGTTCAGTTCACATGAGGAAGGGATTGTTTTGAAAGTGGCAACCAGAATGATTCTCTCGATCACAGGGCTCATCCTTAAACGTTTTTATCAAACACAATAATTTGTTTCTCATCCACCCGCGATCGATTGGAATATTATTATTGTTGTGTGTTACTTGGCCGTCCAAGTTCATATAAGTGTGAACTTGTTACACAAACAAACAAACACACATGCGTGCGCCCAGATCAAGGAATATTATTTCACTATTTGAGATTCACCGGCCTGCTGACGGGCTTACGTTTTGATAGCTGGTCTGGAAAACACAGCCCTGGGACTGCTATTACATATAAAAAATATTTTTTACTCACATAAGTGTTTTGCACCATTCCTGTCGGATCCAATATAGAAGACACAGCATGGTGTTTTAATCTCAACATGTCTGCATATCCAGCTCAACCTGAGACTTGTTTACAAACGTTTCCGCAGTGAAATGAAGTGAACCCGCATACAATTTCTTCCCCACGTGAGCTGGAACTTCATTAAAAATAAAGTTCATTCACTCATTCCTAATATTAGGATCAGAAGGAAGCTTATGCAGCAACTGTGTTCTTCGACAACCAGGAATGGCGCAATATCTTTCTATTCTTCTACATGTTTTTTTACTGCTGGCTAGCATAATCCGAACAATTCCATGAGGCAGAGCTACTTAATTTGGCATGCTTACTATTATGTAGAGGTGTGTTTTTCACCACATGATGACGTCTGGATGCGCACACGATCGTTTTCTTGGCCTGGTGTCTATAAAAGCTTTTCTTTGACTATGGCATGTATTACATGTATATTACACATACTACAATACTAACATGATATTCAAATATAACCATGATATTTTATATAACAACATATCAAAGGAAAGTTGATTACTCAATTCATCACACATTTAAATTGTGTATTTTTTGGTTTTAAAATCAACCCAGTAATGGTTTACCTAAAGTTGTCTGTGCATATAAAATGGAGATAAGAGGAATCTACCCCTGGCATGTCTGCAAAGACTTACTTCATTACAATTCATCCATAAGATAGAATGTGTGTATGCATATCCAACAGTCAACAATATCCTTAAGTAATATGAGGACCAACTGTGAAATTAATATTTAGCAATAATCTAACATGACCTAGTCTGAACCAGAAAATAAGTTGTCCCAAAATGTATCAGCTTGATTCATGAATATTAATTGCATAATGTTTGCCCTGCAGTCCTACCTAATTTACTTGAATACGCCAATGAATAGGTGCTAGTCACTGTGGGATTGCAGCTTAGCATGTGCGTGTTGCTGATGCAACTGCTTGGGTGTATTAAATTTGTTGTTTTACAAAACCATTTCTTTCTTTGCAAAGCAAAATTAAATTGAAACCTCTACGGCTGTAACAGTCCCGTTTACACCAATTCTGACAGAAATTGAGACTCATCAGACCAGGCAACATTTTTCCATTCTTCAACTGTCCAATTTCAGTGAGCTTGTGTGCTTTGTGGCTTCACAATTGCTTTGCTGCATACCTTGGTAATAATGAGTGGTTATTTCAGTAAAAGTTGCTCTTCTATCAGCTTGAATCAGTCGGCCCATTCTCCTCTGACCTTTAGCATCGACAAGGCATTTTCGCCCCCACAGGACTGCCGCATACTGGATGTGTGCTTTGTAAACCCTAGAAATGGTTGTGCGTGAAAATCCCAGTAACTGAGAAGATTGTGAAGTACTCAGACTAGCCTGTCTGGCACCAACAACCAGGCTATGCTCAAAATTGCTTAAATCACCTTTCTTTCCCAATCTGACATTCAGTGTATATAGAATATAAATAGTGAACATATAGTGTATAAAGAATATAATAGAATATAAATAAAGGGAGATTTTACACTGGCAGTTTAATTCAGAACAGGGCAGTTTCTATGAAAAATTGGTAAAGTGAAAGCTGTCATGCATGTGTTATTCTGGTCTAAAAGATGAGACTTAAAGATTAAGTTTTTTTATTCACTCCGAGCTTGTGCTCAAACTTTAATGTCCGAATCAACAACAACACTCAAACATCCTGCCTACGCTCTTCCTCGTGTCCCCCTATCCCATGGTCCTATACCTAGATAGTTCCCTCTGCTGGTCACATTAGGTATTACATTTAATCCACTGCATATCAACACTTCCCCCTTTCTTTGAAGCTGTGAAACAAAAAAACAAAAAAAACAAAAAAATCAAAACAAAAAAAAAAACTTCAAAAAACATGCCTTAACATATTTTAATGACATTGTGATCGTGAACATCCAGATAAATATTATTATTTTTATTATTATTATTATTATTATTATTATTATTATTATTATTATTATTATTATTATTATTTTAAAGAGAACACCACATATTCAAGTCTAACTGGTCTTTTGACTTGACGCTCAGATCTCCTCAAGACAGGTACCCCTGAGTGAACATCACTTGTGTCTACATGCACACATCCATCTGATATTTCAGATATAGCACTGTTTCTGTATGCGACAGAGACGCAACTTCATCTTCACATTCTGTTTCTCCAAAAGTATCTTTGGCTCAAAGAAGGCTGCAACGGTTCCATCTGATCACATGACCCTCTTCAGTCTTTACAACACATGATCTTGGTCCGACCTCCTGGAGAACAGTAGCCTTTCGGTTCCACACAGCCTGGTCTTGGATACGCACCACATCATCTTTGGCAAGTGGTCTGAGGGTTTTGGTTGCCTTGTCATAACGCTGTTTTTGTTTCCATTTCATATTCTCCAGTTTTGTCTGTATCTCTCCATTCTCCTTGATGTATGTATGACAAGGTAAGGTTGTATGTAGCTTGCGATTCATCAACAGTTCTGTAACAGTTTGGCAATAAACCACATTCAAGTGGGGCCGTTCTTTTAACTTAGTAGAGCTAAATAAGGATCCGACTTGCTGTCTGTGGCCTTTTTGAGAAGCTGTTTGATGATATGCACTCATTTTTCAGCTTTGCCATTTGCCTGTGCATACTGTGGACTTGATGTGACATGGTGAAATCCATACTGCCTTGCAAACTGTTGCCATTCCTTGCTGTTATAACAAGGACGATTGTCACTCACCACATTCTTTGGTATCCCATGCCGGTCAAAAATGGACTTGACATGTGTTATGACACTGTTGGATGTTGCACTTGTGAGCAGGGCAATCTCAGTAAAGTTTGAATAGTAATCTATCACTAGCAGATGTCTTTACCATTAAATTGAAACAAATCTGTTCCAATTTTCTTCCATGGAGCATTGGGAAGATCTTGGACCAGCATAGGCACCCTTGCCTGTTTACTCTGGTACTTGTTACATGTTTAAAATTTTCCTATCGTTTTTCCATTTTCTTGTTGATTCCGGGCCAATACACAGCGTTCCTGGCTCTCCTTTTACATTTTTCAATGCCAAGGTGTCCTTTGTGTAGCTTCCGAAGTATCTCTGGTCTCAGGCTGTGTGGAATGACAATTCTACTGTCTCTCAATAATAGTCCATTTGCCACACTTAGCTATGATCTAATGTGATAATATTTTGGACATGACCCCTTGGGCCAACCACTGTGAATGTTTTCCATCACTGTTTGTAGCTCCTTGTCTTTGACTGTTTCTTAACTAATTTCTTTTGCTTTAATGTGAGACACAGGCAGAGACTCAACGACCATGTTAACACGATTCTCAATCTCTTTTTCAGTGGAGCATGCAATACTCATCTCTGGCACTCATGATAGCGAGCCTTACCTTTGCAGTTTCATGATGAGCCTCTGAATCCTCTGTGACATTTCATTGAGACTTTTCTTGAATATTGACACGAGAGGACGATGATCTGTCTCAACTGTGAATGTAGGAAGCCCATAGACATAGCAATTAAAGATATGTAGTCCATAAGCTAATACAAGACTTGTAATTGAACGTATCCTAGTCAGAATTGAACAGTCCTAGTCATGGACCTAGAAGCGTAAGCAGCTGGCGTCCAGTTGTCTCCTTCTGCCTGTAACAAGACAGCTCCCAGTCTGTCCTTAGACGCATCTGTTGAAATTTTCAGTCTCTTGTTGGGATCATAATATGCAAGCACAGGTGCATCTGTCAGTGTGATCTTTAGCGCATTCCATTCTCGCTCATGTCTTGATGTCCACTTGAACTCATTGAAGTCATGGAGAAGTTCTCTCAATGCTGATGTTTTCACTGATAGGTTGGGTATGAACCTTCCAAAAAATTTATCATTCCCATTATTCTGTGCACACCTTTCTTGTCTTTGGGGCGCGGCATGCCTAATATGGCTTTTATTTTATTTTCATCTGGCTCTATTCCCTGAGAAGAAAACTTGTCTCCAAGGAATGTTATTTCTTGTACACCGAATTGGCATTTAGCGCGGTTTAACTGTAGTCCATTCTCTCGCACCCTTTGAAACACTTTTGGCAATATTTTATTATGCTCAAGTAGAGTGGAGCCCTAGATTACCACATCATCTATATACCAACGGACCCCTTCTAGGCCATCTAGCATATTGTCCATTGCTCGATGATATGTTTCAGATGCTGAGATTATGCCAAACGGCATTCTCAGGAATCTATACCTCCCAAAGGGCGTATTGAAAGTGCCGTATCTTGAGCTTGGATCATCATCCAACTTGATTTGCCAGAATCCCTGTGCTGCATCTAGCTTTAAAAAGTACTTGGCTCCTGCCACCTGACTTGCGATTTCCCCCCTTTTTGGTATCTGGTAATGCTCATGTTTTATTTTTTGATTCAAATCTCCTGGATCCATGCATATTCTCAGTTCTTTACTTGCATTCTTTTTGTCGACGCAGACCATTGAGTTTACCCACTCCGTTGGGTCTACCACTTTCGTGATAACTTTTAACTGACTCATTCTTTCCAGTTCCAATTTCAGGCGCTCTCAAAGTGGAGCTGGAAGTCTTCTTGATGCATGGATTACTGGAATTGCATCCTCTTTGAGTGTGATTTTGTATGTGCATGGAAGTCATCCTAGCCCTTTATAAAATAGTAATGGTAACGATGAACAATTGACTCAACTGTGCCTGTGTGTGCACTTACTGCTTCTAAGCAGTTGATGTTGTAGACTCTCCTCACCAGGTTCAATTTATTTGCGGAGATGCCACCGAGCAGTGACTCCCGGCCCTCAGGTACAACAGAGAACAGTACATTGTGGTTTTGCCCATTATTGTCACTTGCAGTCTGCACTGACCTTTGCTTTCTATGTCTTTGTACAATGGCTTTCCATTGTAGTCTTTCAGTTGCGCTGTTTTCTTGTTATTTTAGGCTTTTGCTTATTTTAGGCCTGCTACCACAACATTTGCAGGAGTATGCTGCTGCCTCTTCTCTGTTTTTCTTTTGTGGTGTATACTTTTGCACCTTATTTTTTACTTCAGCTACCTTGGCACTGTCATGTAATGTTGTGGCATTTGTTTCATTAAATGTCTTTGCGTGCTGTTAGTCTAATTTACTTCCATGACACAGCCTCTCAGCTTCTTCCAAAGTCAGTTTAGCATCTCTTAAAAGCCTCTCTCTTATCCTCTTATCTCGGATTCCATACACAATTTGATCGCAGATCATAGAATCTTTCAGATCTCCAAAATCACATGACTGCATGGTCTGTAGCGGGAGAGAGGGAGCAGGTCCGAGTGGGGAGAAAGTAGGTCAAATGTAAATAAGTAACACCTGTGTCTGATTGCAGTAATTGGCGTGGAGAGACGGCATTTAAGCGGCAGCAGAGACAGAGGAGAGTGAGAGAGACCAGGACGGGGACTGCTGCTGCTACTGTCACTGCCACTTCCACTTCCACTAAAGGACACTGAGCATTGAACGAGCTGAAGCTGATTATCTGAGAGACGTTGTCTACCGAGTTTTGAGTTTTTTAAAGAGAAGCGTCGTTGTGTGTTGTTTATGTTTGAGAGAAGTGTGATAAATAAAAGTGTGCAGTCCCAGTCTCGCCGACCCCATCTACTTCCTTCCTACTCACACACGAACCTTGTTACACTGGTGCTGAAACCCGGGAAGGGAGAAGATCGCCGCCGCCATGCAGACCCCGCCAATCCAATCGCTTGCCGGTCTTCACCAGGAACACCATCAAGATCTGCTGGCCGTGAGGGAGGAGCAGCAATAACGGTTTGAAGCCCTCCTTCAGGCCCAACATGAAGACCGGTAGCTGTTCCAGAGCTGGATAGAACAGGAGATTCGGGCCGTCCGCCCTGCTACCACCGACTCGGCCGCCGTTCTCCATCTCTCGAAGATGGGGCCCGAGGATGATCCGGAGGCATTCATCGACCTCTTCGAGAGATCCGCCGAGTCACGGGGATGGCCCCAGTCAACTGGCCGATGCGGCTCCTGCCATTGCTTTCCGGGGAGGCGCAGGTAGCCGCCCAGCAACTGCCAATCCAGAATATCCTGGTTTACAAATATACTTATCAGGCCTTGGTGGATTCTGGTTGTAACCAGACCTCTATTCACCGAAGCCTGATTCACTCTGAGGCACTGGGTAACAGCCGCACATTTATGGTTAGGTGTGAGCACGGGGAAGTGGTGAACTATCTGTTGGTGCCAGTGGATATTCAATTTTGGGGACAAAAACAGTGTTGAGGTCGCAGTTAACCCAAACCTCCGGCATCCGCTGATCCTGTGTACCAATTGGCCAGTGTTTAATCAATTGTCAGGGCACTTATGTGCGTATTCCTCTTGGGAAAATGTGTGCAGTGGAAAGAGAGGGTTGCTCAGTTGGGAGAGGTGGATTCGGGACCCCGGGGAGCCGTTCCAGCAGAATCGAGCAATCTGGAGATGCCCGTTCTCACAGATTGCGATGAAATTCCCCTGGAACAGTCCCAGGATGAATCGCTGAAAAATGCGTTATCGCAGGTACGTTCCATCAACGGCCACCTATTTTGCAGTAATAAAGGATAAGTTGTATCGGGTGACCCAAGATGCCCAGACAAAAGAAGATACAACCCAGTTATTAGTGCCTAAAAGCCGTGGGGAAACGCTATTCCAGGTGGCTCATTCTAATCCTATGGCTGGACATTTAGGACACCAAGCTACTTAACCACCTCATGGCCCGGTTCTTCTGGCCGGGCATTCACGAAAATGTGCGCAGGTGGTGCGCGTCTTGTCTTGAATGTCAGTTGGTCCACTGGCCACCCAAAAGCACCATTGTGCCCATTACCACTGATGCAGGTCCCCTTCGAACGAATTGGTATGGACCTCATCGGGCCATTAGAATGGTCTGCACGCGGGCATCGCTTTGCATTAGTGTTGGTAGACTATGCAACGCGATACCCGGAAGCAGTGCTTCTCCACACTATTTCGGCGAAAAGTGTGGCAAGCACACCATTTTCCCTAATCTCCAGGGTGGGAATCCCGAAAGAGATTCTCACCAACCAAGGCACGACGTTCATGTCATGGACGATCCGCCAATTATACGGATTGTTGGGCATTAAATCGATTCGCACCAGCGTCTATCACCCACAAACAGAACGTTTTAATCACACGTTGAAAACCATGATTCGTAAGTTCATTCACGAGGACGCCAAAAATTGGGATAAGTGGCTAGAACCTCTGTTGTTTGCTGTACGCGAGGTCCCGCAAACCTCCACGGGGGTTTCCCCCTTCGAGCTTCTCTATGGCCGCCAGCCTCGGGGGGTGCTGGATATCCTTAGAGAGACTTGGGAGGATGGACTAAATGACACTGAGCATTGAACGAGCTGATGCTGATTATCTGAGAGACGTTGCCTACCGAGTTTTGAGTATTTGAAAGAGAAGCGCCCTTGTGCGTTGTTTATGTTTGAGAGAAGTGTAATAAATAAAAGTGTGCAGTCCCAGTCTCGCCGACCCCGTCTTCTTCCTTCCAACCCACACACGAACCTTTTTACAGTCCTATACCTAGATAGTTCCCTCTGCTGGTCACATTATGTATTAGATTTAATCCACTGCAAATCAAAACAAGGCAGACCTGAGAACGCACCAGTACCACACCATACCTGGGGGAGGGTCCGTAGTCCATCAGCAGGAATATAGTGTGGCCCCTTTAAGAGATGTGCTGCGATTCATGTGAACAGTGGGAAGGGAAATAAAAGTTCATAAAAAATAAACCTGCGTAACCTGCGTATTCATTTTAGTCGATTGTAATGTATTTAGTTCAATAAAACACGCGTATTGTAAACGGTGATGGTGTTAATGATGTACCTCATTGATTCATGAGCGAGAGTGAGCTTCAGTGCATCGCGCTCAGTGATAAAACGCAATTTTCTTTTGAGTCTAATAAATGTGTATATATATATATATATATATATATATATATATATATATATATATATATATATATATATATATATATATATATATATAGCTTTTACATACTTCATCCCATACAATCAGATCTCAGCTTGAGGGGGAAAAACAATCTGACAATGTTTTGTCTTTCCATTTTGTATGGACACAATCTTTGAGATCTGATTTCACAGGGCAAGAGAAACAAATAATCTCATCTTGTTCACTCTACAATGAATGAAAAAAAGCACACAACATAAAACCACTGGAGTGCTCTTTGTCCTCACTGAGTAAATATACAAATATAAAAAAAAATGTTACATGTTCTGTTGTCAATGGAGAGTTATGGAATATACTCCTATACATTCCTATTATATTGGCAACGTGGGGGAGAGGACGCTGGTGTTGTCTGTTCGCCACTTCTCCACCCACAAATTATGTTAACTGTACAGTTAGATTTAGATTTAATTTTCTTATGTTTACATTTACATTCAATCATTTTATCCAAAGCTACTTACAAAAAAGGGGAGAGCAATAGAAGCAACGAAACAAACAGGGCCAACAACCTGTAAGAGCTGTAAGAAGTCTCAGTTAATTAGCACAGTACACAATTTATTTATTTATTTTTCATTTTTCTATTCTTTATTGGTCAGGTGCAATTGGAAGAGATGTGACTTAAGATGTTTTTTGAAAATGGCTACAGACTCGGAAGCACAAATTGAGATCGGCAGTTCATTCCACCAGGTGGGAACGGTCCAGGAAAATGTCCGTGAGAGTGATTTCATGCCTCTTTGGGATGGAACCACGAGGCGTCGCTCACTCGCTGAAAGCAAGCTTCTGGAGGGTGTGTAAGTCTGAGCAAGCGAGTTTAGGTATATTGGTGCTGAGCCAGTGGTTGTTTTGTAGGCGAGAACTAGTGCCTTGAATTTGATGCGAGCAGCCATTGGCAACCAGTGCAGTCTGATGAAGAGAGGCGTAACATGCGCTCTCTTCGGCTCATTAAAGACCACTCTCGCCACTGCATTCTGGATCAGCTGCAAGGGTTTGATAGTGCATGCTGGAAGCCCAGCCAGAAGAGCATTACAATAGTCCAGCCTGGAGAGAACAAGAGCTTGAACCAGGAGTTGTGCAGCCTGTTCTGATAGGAAGGGTCTAATCTTTATAATGTTGTATAAAGCAAATCTGCAGGACCGGGCTGTTGCAGTAATGTGGTCAGTGAAGTTTAACTGGTCATCAATCACAACTACAAGGTTCCTGGCTGTCCTGGCTGGAGTTATGGTAGATCAAACAAGCTGAATGGGGACATTTTGATGAAGTGCTGTGTTGGTTGAGAAAACAAGTAATTCTGTCTTTGCAAGATTGAGTTGAAGGTGATGCTCATCCAGTCAGAAATGTCTGTCAGAAAGGCAACGATACGAACACTGACTGTAGGAACATCTGGTTGAAATGAGAAGTAGAGTTGAGTGTCATCAGCATAGCAGTGATAGGAGAAGCCTTGTTTCTGAATGACAGAACCTAATGATGACATGATGGTGAAGAGAAGTGGTCCAAGCACTTAGCCCTGGGGAACCCCAGTAGCTAGATGATGTGACTTAGACACTTTGCCTCTCCATGACACCCTGTAGGACCTAGCAGAGAGGTAAGACCTGAACCACTGGAGAGCAGTTCCTGAGATCCCCGTCGTCTTAAGTGTTGACAGGAGGATCTGGTGGTTAACTGTGTCAAAAGCAGCAGACAGATCCAGCAGGATGAGCACTGAGGATTTGGAAGCTGCCCTTGCCAGTCTCAGTGCCTCAGTTACCACGAGCAAGGCAGTCTCAGTCGAATGGCCGCTTTTGAAGCCGGATTGGTTGTTGCCCAGGAGGTTGTTCTGTTCAAGAAACACAGAGAGTTGATTGAACACAACTCGCTCAAGTGTCTTTGCAATGAAAGGCAGAAGGGAAACTGGTCTGTAGTTTTCTATAAGTGCTGGATTCAGAGAGGGTTTCTTAAGCAGTGGGGTTACCCGAGCCTGCTTAAATGCTGTGGGAAAGGTTCCCGTGTGAAGAGAAGTGTTGACAATGTGAGTGAGTGGAAGAGTGATTGAAGAAGAAATGGCCTGAAGGAGGTGAGTGGGTATAGGATCAAGTGGACAGGTAGTAGGGTGATTGGATGAGTTTAGATGATTGGATGAGTTTAGAAATATCTGCTTCGGAGAGCGGAGAGAAGGATGGAAGCATGTTCGTGTTAGTTGTTGAGATGTTCGTGTCAGTTTGTGGTGAGAAAAACTGGTTGCTGATGAGAGATGTTTTGTTTGTGAAAAATGATGCAAAGTCATCAGCTGTAAGAGTTGATGAAGGAGGGGGAGGAGGAGGACAAAGGAGAGAGGATAATGTTTTAAAGAGTGTGCGAGAGTCAGAGCAATTGTTGATTTTGTTGTGGTAGTATGTTGTTTTAGCAGTGGTGACATTTGTAGAGAAAGAAGAGAGAAGAGACTGATACAAGGTAAGGTCAGTATAGTTTTTAGATTTCCGCCATTTCCTCTCTGCCGCCCTGAGTCCAGAGCGATGTTCTCGGAGAACATCAGCAGCCAGGGGGCAGATGGGGTGGGGCGGGCTGGTCTGGATGAAAGGGGGCAAAAACTGTCTAAGGAGGATGCTAGAGTGGAGCAAAGAGTGTCAGTAGCACTGTTAGTGTCCAATGCTGAGAACTGAGCAGGTGGAGGGAGTGAAGAGGAAACCATAGTGGATAGGCGAGAGGGAGAGAGTGAGCGTAGATTACGCCGAAAGCTAATCTGTGTAGGAGTGCGTGTTGTATCAGGAGTCAGTATGAGGTTAAGAGTGATGCGAAAGTGGTCTGAGGTGTGTAATGGAGTAACTAAAGTGTTGTCCATGGAGCAGTTGCGTGTGTAGACAAGGTCTAATTGGTTACTTGATTTGTGAGTAGCCGTAGTAGATACTAACTTAAGCTCAAATGAAGTCAGTAGAGTGCTGAAGTCTGTGGCTATGTGCTTATCCAGATGGATGTTGAAATCACCAAGCAGAATCAGAGGAGTGCCATCCTCAGGGAAGCTAGAAAGTAACACATCCAACTCCTCCACAAAGTTACCAAGGTGACCTGGAGGACGATAGACCACTATCACATGGATTTTAACAGGGTAACTAATAGTGATTGAGTGTGATTCAAATGAACTGGCCGATAGAGATGGTAATGGATCAAATTTCCAATCATTTGAGATAAGCAAACCAGTACCCCCACCCCTCCCAATAGGCCGAGCAGTGTGTGAAAAAGTTAAATTGGTTGAGAGGGCTGCAGGAGTGGCAGTGTCCTCTGGTTTGATCCAGGTCTCAGTTAGGGCCATGAGACTGAGCTGAGAATGAGTCCCAATAGATGCAATAAAGTCTGCTTTGTTTACAGCAGACTGGCAATTCCAGAGACCAATTGGAATAGAGTAAAGTAGCAGAGGATTTTTGTAGACTGCACAAATTATTAGGGTTGCAGCGTCTCGCACGTACAGAGCGTGATTTACGAGTGCTAGTAGTAATAGTTGAGATTTGAATGCACATGGTGAATACAGATCAGAGAAAAGGCCGGATAGAAAACCGAACACAAATAATGAAAAGGAAAATGATATTCAAGTGCCTTGTCTGGATCCTTGCTCGGGAGGAGTTGCACAGGGAAGAGTTGAAGTCTTTACACTCGTCGGTCTTGCACAGGGAAGAGTTGAAGTCTTTACATTCGTCGGACTTCACACAAGGAGGGCTTCACACTGCCGCTTCCGCTGCCGCGGACTATCACGCTATTTACACTCACCTGAGTATCGTTATTGAAAGCAGCTGGGAACGCCTCCAACAAAAGCTCACTCACAACGTGGCAATGACCAAACAAATGCTAACTCCTCCACACACACACCGCGAGAATACACCAAAACTAATAATACTGGGAGAAATGTAATACATGGAGTGGAACCCCCTGTACAGGAGCTTACAGAGACTTCCACCATCAGCTCTGTTTACCATCAGCTCTTTTTCAGTTCAGTTGTCTGTGTTGGTTGATTTTTTGTATTCTATGTTTTTACTTGTTATATTTTTGTTCCCTTTGAGATTCTCCAGAATGAAAAGTGCATTATAAATAAAATCTATTATTATTAAGGGGGCAGGTAAGAACACAGGGCTGTGGTTCTTCAGCTTACAAGCAAACATACAGACCAGGAGCTGGTAACAGCAAGAGGAGACACATTGATATGCAGGCCAAGATGGAGGCTTTTAACGGTCGGCTTACTGGTGGAGGGAGGCGAGTACATCCAATCTCCGTCTCCTCAAACAGCTGAGCGGGGCATCAGAGCATGGACTTGCATCTGGAAACACACAAATAGAATGGTTATACGTGAGGGTAACCAGAGAAATCCCTAGTGGCAGTAGGTAAATCAGCTCTTACTTCAACGGGCCACCACCAGACAATAAGGAAGGTAGAACAGTCCCCCAGTCATGGACATGTGTTGAAGGGCTGTCCAACACCAGCACTCGGCTCTTCTCAGGCAGGGCTCTTTCCTCGGCCTAGAACACGATCACTGACAAACACTAGCAAAAGCACTGCAATTTTCCTGGTGCACACACACACACACACACACACACACACACACACACACACACACAAAAAACACTCCACACACCTCACGGTGATATAAGGTCAGTGGTATGTTTCCAGCCCAGGATCAGAGTCCTGGCTAATTGTGCAGGTTTAGTTGTGGGACAGACACAGAGGATATTGAGGTCATGAACTGGGGACTCTATGGGGACGCTATGGGGCCGCAACCGGAAAGCATCTGCCACCAAACAGAAAATGTCACATTGGGTAAGGGATGCCATTGCCCTAGCCTATAAGGCATAAGTCAAGCTTGACCTCTAGGCATTTAGGGCTTTAGCAAGAGGTGCCCCTTGCATCAAGTATGTGATGCGGGAGGCTAGTCAATTCTGAACACATTTATCAAATGTTATAATTTGTATGTTTATGTCCTGGAGTCAGCATCCCAAGCCTCATGTCTGAGGCCTTTTGCATGTTTGTGTGCCCAAACTACACAACCTTGAGGGGTCAAGACACTTTCAGTGCAGTGGCATTGATATTCTTCTTACCATGGCGCTAAGTCAGTGCCACAGTGCGGCAGTTAGAGTAGCTTTGGATAGGTAACATATTGGGTTACTTGACTGTAACCCTGTTCTCTGATAAAGCGGGGACAAGATGCTGCATTTTCAGGATGTCTCTTCAGACAAAGTGACTTGAAGGCACACCTGTTTCACATCAATTTATAGCCTCTCACATTTGTATTACAATGAGTTTTTCACCCATGCCTTCCTAAAAACGTCACATCAGGTTATTTAAGACAAATTCTTGGCTTTTTGCCACACATACTTCACAACCGGGCAAACAAAGAAGTTTCCCATAGCGCGAAGCGAGCACATCATCTTTTTCATGCTTTTTCAGGGAACAGGGTTACAGTCTGGTAACCCAAATCGTTTTCCTCTGCAGGCACAGCCTTTTCACTCATATTTTATTTAAAAATAAACAAAAAGGCATAAGTAAATTGAAATGTTTAGGTATATTTCTATAATTTCAGTTTTAATGTCTTGCCTTCAAAACTCTACAAAGTCACATACTGTGTATGCCTATTCATAGTGTTCATCCACAAGAAAAAAAAAAAACAGAAAAAAAACCTTTATATTAAGTAGAGAAAACAAACAAATTAACATGCCTACTTTGCATAACACATTGTAACAATCTGATCACATACTATAAAACATCAGGTTTTCAAAAATAATTTATTTATAAATGTACAACATATTTCCCCTCTCGGGGAAAGAGTTAATTCATTAACCCCTTTCCTGTCACCCTCTAATTTGGCAAATGGAGCATTTAGACATACTTATAGTAAAAAAGACAGCTGCTCATACGTTCCCTTATCGAGGGAACTTCCCACTGCGTCGAAACGCTTTGGGGGATGCTCCCTAAGCATCAGCGAATCTGAAGCCTGAATAAACACTAGTCCAATCCGATTGGTCGTGCGTGATGACGTCATTGTGACGGCGTACCCGGAAGTATAAAAGGGGAGCCGGCGCATAATGGCGGCAGTTATTGCTCTTCAGCATAGCGCTCTCTGTTTGGTCTGTCTATTTACTGTTGTCTGTCCAGTTGCGAGTGTGTGTGTGAGTGAAAACTTTATAGTAAAAGTATGGAAGGAAAGAGCGGATTTAGACAGTGTGTGCATCCGTGTCCCCGCTTCATCTCGGGATCGGATACACACCTGTTATGTGTGCAGTGTCTGGGTGTGCAGCACGCTCGGGCGGCTCTCGAGGGAGCCGCCTGTGAGCACTGTGAGCGGCTGACACTCAGGCTGCTCCGCTCTAGGCTGGCCGTGTTCGATGAGACCGGCCAGCCTCGTGAGCCCCAGGGTTCTGGACCCGCGGTCGCTGAGGCGTCGCGGCGTCGCAGATCATGGGGCTCACAGCGGGATCTGTCCGAGGGCTTTGGGACTGCTGCGGCACTTTCCCAATCCTCCTCGGACAGTTCCGATGATCTTCCTCCCCGTGTGGAAGCCCGCTTTGCGGCTTCTTCCCCCGGGGCGGAGGGTCCGATGCTCGTTCTCTCCGGTTCTGAGGAGCCGGAGGGCGCGGGCATCGGGGCGGGGGATGAGGTTTTTCCATCGCCTCATCCGCCCGCCCAGGAGGAATTGGTCGAGGTGTTGACCCGGGCTGTGGCTAAACTCAACATTGAGTGGCCACAGGAGGAACAGGAAGTTCGGCCACCCAGTAGGCTGGATGACCGGTTCCTCGCACACCGGGTCCAAACACCGCGCCGGGGTTTGCCTTTTTTCCCCGATCTGCACACCGAGGTGTGTAGATCGTGGAGGAAGCCCTATTCCTCGCGTGTCTCTAATCCCCCACTGTTGGACTATTCCAACGTTCTGGGGGCACGCGAGGCGGGCTATGGGGCGATGCCGCGGGTGGAGGATGCTCTCGCGAGCTATCTTTCGCCCGAATCGGCATCGTCCCTTAAAACCCCGGTGCTGCCCACCAAACCCTGTCGGGACACCTCAGGGCTGGTGGGCAAGGCTTATATGGCGGCTGGGCGGGCTGGTAGTGCGCTGCACACTCTGTCGATCTTGCAGGCCTACCAGGCTGACCTTCTAAAAGAGCTGGATGAGGGCGAGGGTCCCTCTCCGGAGGACGTACTGGAACTCAGGAAGGTCGCGGATTTGTCTCTCCGTGTTACCAAGGAGACGGCCCGTGCCATCGGCCGCTCCATGGCAGCTATGGTGACAACGGAGAGACATCTCTGGCTGAATCTGTCGGGGATAAAGGAGAAGGACAGATCCTTCCTCCTGGACTCCCCGATCTCGCCTTCTGGTCTGTTTGGGGACGCGGTTAACTCCGTCGTCTCCAGACACCAGGAGGCGAAGAGACAGTCAGCGGCCTTCCAGCAGTACCTCCCTCGCCGCTCTAAGCCCGGGAAGGCTGGCCCTAGCGGGCAGCCTCAGCCGCCGACCAGCTCCTCCTCGCATCGTCAGATGCAAAAAGAGAGCGTCGCCTCTAGAGCCCCTCCTCCGGGAGCTTGGCAACAGAGGCGGCGCGCTCAACAGCAGCCTTCCGCTCCGAAGGGCGATCTGAGGAACGTCCTTCAGGCGCGAAAGGCTGCCGCAAAGAAGTCCTAGCCTCGGCAGGACTTCTCAGGGCGGTCCCTCCCGCGAGGGGGCAACCGAGGTTGCTTCCTTCGCGGCGCCCTGGGGAAATCGATGTGGTAATCCCGCCGTCTACGACGCTTCGGGCCACATCGATTTCCCGCGAACGCACGCTGCTCCAGCCGCCTCTGGAAAGACCTGCGGCTGGGCAGCTGGCGCGTCCGCACACAGAGACTCGTCCCCAACCACTTCCTGCCGGGCAACCGCTTCAGGGGGTCGGGGACGAGGCTCGTGTAACACCCGACGCCAGCCTCGAGAGGCTGGTTCCCTTAGTAGATTATCTCGGCGCATGGAAATGCCTTCCGAGTGTATCCACATGGGTCCTGCGCATTGTAGAAAATGGGTACAGACTGCAGTTCGGTCGGCCTCCCCCTGGGTTCAGGGGGGTGACCTGGACTACAGTGGTACCAGAGCGGGGTCGGGTAATGGAACTAGAAGTAAAGACCTTACTGGCAAAGGGGGCCATAGAACATGTTCCTCCGCCAGAGAGGGAGTCCGGCTTCTACAGCCGGTACTTTATAGTTCCCAAAAAGGATGGAGGGTTGCGTCCGATTATAGATCTAAGGGATTTGAATCGGTCTCTAAGGAGGTTCAGATTCAAAATGCTCACTATCCCCATGATCGTGAGTCAGATCCAGTCCCAGGACTGGTTCGTCACGATAGATCTGAAGGACGCATACTTTCATATCTCCATCCTTCCATGTCACAGGAAGTTCCTGAGGTTCGCTTTCGGGGGCGAAGCGTACCAATATCGAGTTCTTCCCTTCGGCCTAGCCCTCTCCCCACGCACATTCACAAAGTGCATGGATGCAGCCCTGGCTCCTATGAGGCTTCAGGGCATCCGTGTACTGAATTATATCGACGACTGGCTCATACTGGCCCAGTCGTACGATATGGCGGTTCGGCATCGAGATGTCGTTCTAGCCCACATAAAGTGCTTGGGGCTGAGACTCAACACGAACAAGAGTGTGTTGACGCCGTCCCAGAGGACTACGTTCCTAGGGGTAGTATGGGATTCGACGACGATGCGGGCACAATTGTCTCCCGCGCGCGTCGAGACCATACTGGCGATGGTCTCAGGAATAAGGCTAGGCCACACCATCACTGTGAAGCACTTTCAGAGAGTGCTGGGGCACATGGCAGCAGCGTCCAACGTGATACCGTTCGGCCTGCTACACATGAGACCCCTCCAGTGGTGGTTGAAAACCAAGGGGTTTTCCCCCAGAGGGAATCCTTTTCGTATGATCAGGGTAACGCGCAGATGCCTTCGTTCCCTAGTCATATGGAAGAAACCTTGGTTTCTGTCCCAGGGACCAGTGTTGGGAGCGTCCTGTTGCCGGAAATCCGTTTCAACAGACGCCTCCCTCACTGGTTGGGGCGCGGTCATGGACGGCCGCTTTGCGAGGGGCCCATGGGAGGGCCGTCATTCCTCCTGGCACATAAATTGCCTGGAGATGATGGCGGTCTACAAAGCTCTCAGGAGTTTTTTCCCGGACCTCCGCGGCCAACATGTCCTGGTGCGGACAGACAATACGGCTGTCGTAGCGTACCTCAATCGCCAGGGAGGGGTAAGATCGCGCCCTCTGTGCAGATTGGCGCATCTAATCCTCCTGTGGTCCCAGGGGAAACTGTTGTCCATCAGGGCAATGTATGTCCCGGGGGTTCAAAATCAGGGAGCAGACATCCTGTCGAGGCAGGGGCTGAGGCCCGGGGAGTGGCGGCTCCACCCCGAAGTGGTGGAGGCCATATGCGAGAGGTTCGGCCCAGTGGAAGTGGATCTGTTTGCGTCTCAAGAGACGTCCCACTGTCCACTGTGGTTCTCCCTCACGCATCCAGCCCCGTTGGGGTTGGATGCCATGGTGCAGACGTGGCCGAGGCTGCGTCTGTACGCATTTCCCCCGATTGCTCTGCTCCCGGGAGTCCTGGAGAGGGTCCGTCGGCAGGGGGTCAGTCTACTTCTGGTAGCACCCCGTTGGCCGACGCGAGTTTGGTTCTCGGATATCATAGCCCTGCTGGCAGGTCATCCATGGCAGATTCCTCTGAGGAGGGATCTCCTGTCTCAGGCGGCGGGGTCGATTTTCCACCCCCGGCCGGAGATATGGAACCTTTGGGTTTGGCCCCTGAGGGGGCCAGGTACCTAGAGGCTGGCCTGTCGGCAGAGGTGGTAGAGACCTTACTCAGCTCCAGGGCTCCGTCCACAAGGAGACTGTACAGCCTCAAGTGGAATGTATTTTCCACTTGGTGCAGGAGGCGTGAGGAGGACCCAGTTAACTGCCCAGTGGCTTCAGTGCTGGAGTTCCTCCAAGATCGCTTCTCTGCGGGCCTAACCCCGTCCACACTCAAGGTGTACGTGGCTGCCATTGCGGCTTTCCACACTCCTCTGGGTGATGGGCCTTTGGGTAGGCACCAGCTGGTTGTACAGTTCCTCCGTGGGGCTCGGAGGATGAGGCCTGTGGCTCAGTCCAGAGTTCCAACCTGGGACCTGGCAGTGGTTCTCGAGGGATTGGCTGAGGCCCCCTTCGAGCCACTAGAGTCAGCAGAACCTAAGAATCTGACCCTTAAGGTGGCCTTTCTACTCGCCATTACCTCTCTAAGGAGAGTAGGGGATCTCCAGGCCTTGGCAGTAACGCCGACTTGCCTGGAGTTTGCCCCGGGTGGAGTAAAGGCCATCTTGCACCCTAGGCCGGGCTATGTGCCCAAGGTCCCATCAAGGGTGGTCAGGTCTTTGGTTCTGCAGGCATTTCATCCTCCGCCTCACGTGACGGCGGAAGAGGGGAGGCTTCACCTACTCTGCCCGGTCAGGGCACTCAGGGTGTATCTGGCGAAGTCCGCACAGTGGAGGAGATCGCAACAATTGTTGGTGTGTTTTGGCTCACCCAAGAAGGGGTTGCCTGCGTCTACCCAGACTATCAGTAACTGGATAGTCCAGGCAATAACCATGGCTTACCAGGTGCGCAGTTTGCCTTCACCTGTAGCCGTGAGGGCACATTCCACCAGAGGCATGGCCTCTTCGGTGGCCCTCCTTTCTGGGGTCCCCCTGCAGGATATCTGCGAGGCGGCGGGGTGGGCTACTCCACACACTTTTATCAGGTTTTATAGCCTGGATCTCCCTGCGACGCCTGGCGCGAGGGTGCTCCAACCCTAGTTGTGCCCGGTTTCCGGCTTCACACTAGGACAGGCGCTACCCTCGGTGTGGCCTAGTGGGTACTCGTTCCCCAAAGCGTTTCGACGCAGTGGGAAGTTCCCTCGATAAGGGAACGGCTCGGGTTATGTATATAACCCTTGTTCCCTGAGAGGGAACGAGCACTGCGTCGTACCGCCACACCTCGGCACGCCTGGAGCGCATGCTTCAGAGCAAGAACTGCCGCCATTATGCGCCGGCTCCCCTTTTATACTTCCGGGTACGCCGTCACAATGACGTCATCACGCACGACCAATCGGATTGGACTAGTGTTTATTCAGGCTTCAGATTCGCTGATGCTTAGGGAGCATCCCCCAAAGCGTTTCGACGCAGTGCTCGTTCCCTCTCAGGGAACAAGGGTTATATACATAACCCGAGCCGTTATTCTGAATATACACATAACTAATATATAATTAGAAAGCCAACACTTGAGAGTTTACAGCTGAATACTCAGAATTACTCAGACAGTTATGAATATAGAGATATATAGGCTAAAACATACAAATAAAAAATTTAAATATTTTTCTTCATATATAAAAATATTATGTGAATGTAGTATAATAACATATAACTACAACTTAATTGAAGGCACAAGTGTGGTCATGCTTTATTTAAAATCTGAGGCTGTCATGTCCAAAACTATGGATTTTATGAAGCATTTTCTAAGCCCATGTCTGTATTGTTTAAGATTTTTGTTTTGTTTTTAGAAATAAATAAATAAAAAAACCTATATTTTAACACAGCAATTCACAATTTACAATAGTAAGGTGAACACATTGATTACTGCATGCACTGCGATTATAGTATTGTACTGCATATTACTGAATGTCTATTCTTTATATTCAACACTTGAATACTGTAAACATATAATAGTCAACAGCTAAACCATAGTGCTCTAAAATAAAAATTATTTGAGAGATTCATTCTGCCTCAAGACTGATTTATACTTCTGCGTTGGACCTGCGCTATAGCCTCTACGCTGTTGGCTACAACGTCATCTGCATTGAGGTGCTGTTACACATGCAGAGGGAGCTGGCTGATCAATCACGGTGCGTAGAATTGACGCGCTGTTACATTTTTAGAGAGATGCATGCCAGGTTACGTCTTAGGCTACACGTGCAACACACAGCCTACAACGTAGCTACAGTGTACACTCAACGCAGGAGTATAAATTGTCCTTCGGCATCACGTCTTCATGTTGGGTCCAGTCTGAGGCCTTTGTCCACATCAGGCAATATTGTCTCTTGCCAGGCAAAGGCAAACCCCCTCCACACTGTAAAATACAATAGTTGTTCTACTTAGACTTTTTTTAATTAACTTTACTTAATGTCCAATAATTTGTTGAACTTACATAAAAAAAAAAGTTATCTGAACTACCCAAGTAACCATTACTTGACTGGTCTGAGTACCATTTTGCCAAGCAAAAAAACAAACAATTTTTTTTTTTTTTTAAATAAAGCGCGAGCAATATGTTGAGGCGGGGCAATTCTTAATATACTTTTCACTAATTTCCTCCACTACAGTCATCATTCTTCTTAGTTGCATTCACAAATTTTCCAGTGATCTTGAATGTTATTGACAATACAATTAAATACTTTGGGAGAGCATTACATAAGCTGACTTCCTAAATTTATGTTGATTTCCTAAAATTTCTCACCATTATAGTTATCAGTGTTCCCCTTGGTGGGGCACTTGGAACTTCATTTATATTATTGTAAATCTCTTTCTATTGATGCAGCAAGAAATTATAGTTGAATGGAATGAATACGTTTTATATGTATACATTTAAAGCCAATTAATTATTGTTACATTCCCCTCTCTCCGTCTAGGGGTCAACAAACGAAAAAGCATAAAAAGCAATACAAAACATAAGGCGAAGGTGAGAACACACTTCAATCCGCTGTCCCAGAGTGAAGATGGGATGACACCGGATGAAAGGTCAAAGCAATGATTTTATCTACAATAAAATAAAGAGAGAAGGCATAACAAAGATTAATGGGGAGCAATGGCTCAAGATCTTTTAACATTTTATTGCTAACACTATAAACTTTTAAATGTGTTGATATAATGCCTCTATATTTGTGACAATATCTTACAGTTGTCCATGCTTGAGTCACACACAGACTTCAACATTCAGCATGCAAAACACAACAACAGTCAACAGTTTCCATCCATTGTTGGTATCAACATTCAGTGCAAATTTTTGAGTACATTTTGGCACTCTGAACTGACTTGTATTATGTACAGTTGGTTTGGCCAAATCATTAGAAATAAGTGGGAACAATTTTGAGTTGTTTGTAAATTATGGCGGCAACTGTGTTTTAGTTTTGTTTAACTTTTGCCTGCCTGCATTTAGAGTTTTGCAACACAAGTGCATCACAGTGCAATTAGAGTGTTTAGAGTTTTGCAAAAAAAAGTGCATGAGATTTGCAAATGCTACCACAACTGCCTGATTTTATAGAAGAAAAAAAAAATTGTTTAAAAAAATTGGTTTAGGCTATTTAGGCTATTTCGGTTCAGAGAATTGGGTTTAGTATTTTAACAATTCAGAAAAATTGTAAAGACTTCTAAGTTTTAATAGTCTTTTCTTCCTATGATGTATATATAAGTGGAACAGCTTTTTTAATAAGAACAAAATGTAATGCAGGACTTGATTTTCTCCATGGGAATTGATTGGTGCTTTTGTGGTTTGCTAGTGGTAGATCTCATGTGAGTGACAGGTTGTCCTGTATAAAATGGATTAAATAATTTATAATTAATACTGAACTGTTCCCTAGTAAAACTAAGAATAGTGAATTTTGATTCCATGGTGATTTTAATACATAATACAATAGTAATACTTTGACATTTATTTACACGGAATATAACAAAATCTAGGCCTGACCAAACTGGACATCCGTAGATGTCCATGGTTTGACAAAATTGTGAATAATAGCAATTATTTTGTAGTGTTTGAAAATATAAAACGTTCAATAATTGAATGAATCACTGTAAATTTGGGGTGGTATCCCTACTTTGGATTGTCTAAATGCAGGTGCCTAATATGGCAAACTGAAATAATAAGCTTTGCAGCAGCATGCTCTGTGTGACTGAAAAGTCTTTGACAGATTTGTCTGCTGTGGGGCCAGGATGAGCTGCATTATGGACAGACACCTGTGCCTCCACCAGATATGCAGCTGCAACAGAAACGACAACACTACTGCCCACCTGTCATCCATAGCAGACAGAGACAAACAAAGTGTTAGAGCAATAGAGGGAGGGGGAGGGTGGATTGTGAGGCTATTTCTTTATTTTTCATATCAAAAGCAGGCAGTAGCTGCACTAATTATGTTGATTCATGCATTTGCTCTCATAAAGCTTCTGTTGACACCAAACATGCAAATGCACCCCTATACTGAGAGACTATACTGACACTATAGGATGAGAAATGGGAGCTCTAGTGTAGTCTGGAATACTCAAATGTCAAGTCATACATTAAGTATCCATCTAGCCAAATCATTATTCGTCATCTGTAGTACAAGTTCTGTTCCCACCCATTACTAGGTTCACAGAAACTGACGCCGAGGTCAGTACCAGGGCGGTCTCTGTCCATACATCAGGGCTCCGCTCCCGGCTTCATCTTGAGGCCAGAACTGCAAGCATTTGCTACCCTCCAGATTCGGACTATGGATGCCAAAGAACTTTATAATATAATCTATTTTTTACCCATTGTATACAAACTGTAAATAATTCGGGTAGAACTAAACTGAGTTGGACATAATTTTATAAAGATGCAATTGATAACAATTTGAATAGATAACAAATAGATAACAAATTAAATAATTGATAACCTTTAGAGTTACCTGGAACTGAACTGAGTATTGTATAGAGCGCTTTATAAATAAATGTGACTTGACTTGACTTGCAGGGAACACCTACTTCATACACCATTCATCTGCCAGGGAAAAAAATAGGGTATGAATTTTTCCAAGACCATATGGACCCTTTTCACTGACTGTAATGACGTTTTAACGGTCATCAGTATCGTAAATGTTAATGTTTGTACATCTATAACACACTATAAGACTTTGTATTGTGTTAATTTTGCATCAATAAAAAAAAAAAAAAAAAAAAAAAAAAAAAAAAAAAAAAAAGTTACTGCTGCTGTGAGGATGTCTAAAACTGTCTAAGGGAGTGATCTTTCTCTTTTTTCACTGCTGTTAACAGTCTCACTCTATTTTCCCTCTCTTTTTGAAAGTTGTGAAAGTTCGACTTCCGCTCTGAGAAACCCGGAAATGTGAAAAGGGCCTATTAAAATTTTGCCAGAATGTATCTGAAAGAGGCTTTGCTGCAGAACAACATAGACCCCCTCAATTACAATGATGAAAATGCATAAAGCTGTGTGGAAGTGTTCCTGTAGAGTATAAATAAATAAAACAGTTAATTGTGATAAGGGAAAAATATGTGGAAGCCAATTTTCACTGTATAAGAAAAAAAAACATGTTTTGGTAAATAAAATAAGTAAAACAAATCATTAAGAGATACTAAGACATTATATTAAATGAGAAAAAAGATGAGAAAAACAGGATCTAGAGCTGACAGTAACACTTTTATTACTCTCACAAACAGAAACAGAGAGTTGTTTTTTTTTTTTTTTCTTTCTTTTTTCTTCTCTGTGCAAACATGAGATACTTGACAATTGTTGATCACCAGATCAGAAGAGCTCAGCAAAACCATTTAAAAAAGTATCTTCCTGGAAACGAAATAGGCTCTTGTGATAGCCTGTTGCTACAGCAGCATCAAGTGCTCTCCACTTCCTCTTCACGCCTAATGAATTATGCTGCCAATTTGAGCAACAGTTTACACAAACAACATCCACCCTGGTTTGTCAAGGGATTTTGCCCATAACACACACTGCAGAGGTCAGCCAGTGTCCTCACTTGGACTCAAGGTATGCATTTATAAATACATAGAGCAATTTATCTTCACAGGCTTCAATAATGTACTGTACATGTCGCTCACTTTCTCCATAGAATGCCAATGACATTTCAGTACTTGGCCACATGTCATAAGGTGGAAGACATTAAACTTATCACATACTTGCAATCCAATCCCCACATGTGAACGGTCTTCAACCTCATGTCGCATACTCTACTTTACCTCAACACCAGGGGTGGACTGGGCCAAAATTTCGGGGCCAGGAAATGACACACCAATCCAGGCCACCCCATACACCCACAACAAAATTTGGGGAACCACAGTTTTTGTATGGTTATTATTTTTTTATCCTTGGGCTCAGGCCGTGCAAAATAATTAAAGTTATATAATAATTCTCTCTTGAACTGCACCTTTACTTTTCCTTTTCATTATCTTTTTTCCCTGATGTCTTTGTCTCAACTCTCTCCATTGTGTGTTTACTTTTTTGCTACTTTTCATTTACCTGTCACTTCTTCTTCAGTACCATTAAATAAAAAAAATAAAAATAAAAAATATATTTAATACAAATAAAAAATAATATATATAAAAATAAACTTTGTAATTTGTTTGCACAGAATCAACATGTATTTTAGGTAAATTCAAAGTATCACATTAGGACAATGAGTTGTTGTTTTTTCTTAGCATGAATTAAATTTCCAACAATATTAAACAATTATTTCATGCAAGTGCACACACACACACACACACACACACACACACACACACACACACACACACACACACACACACACACACACACACACACACACACACACACACATATATATATATATATATATATAAAAACAATGACAATATCTTTATAGAAAAATCAAACATGACAAACTAAACCCAAGCAGCAGGAACAAGCACACCAGGGAACCGAACAAAATCAGACAACGATCCAGCACAGGACTGCAAACACAAGGAGATTATAAAGGGAACAAACAAGGCAGCTAATGAGGGAAAAAAGGTGGGGCAAATGATGCACATGCACATAGCACAGAAAATAACAAAATCCCAACATGTGCTAAACAAGACAGACATGTGACCCTGAGCTCCCGATGGCCAGTCCGGGCCTTCTCATCACCAACTCTCTACTCTCGCCACCAATATTTTAATAGCTACTTTTACCCAACTAATGTGTTTATAATCAGATTAACGGCTCAATCAAAGCTTTGATGCTTTCATGTAATCACCTCAGTCTATCCAGTTAAAGTCGATCTAAATTAATTTTCAATCGGAATGAAAAGGTTGGTGTAGAACTGAAATATTTAGATCAATAGGGGAAAAAACAAGCACATAAATGATTGAATTTGAGTATTTTCTCATTCCACTTGTTGGAAATGTATGGTGAACAGAAGGGAATATGTTTTGTTCATGGCCTTGACATATTAACTTAGGTTAACATATCATTAAACGTAAAATGATGTGGTAACTCACACATAAAACTAAAATCTAAAACAAACACATACACACACATTCACACAAGATACAGAAAGAAGACAATTAAATGAAGAATGAAATTAAGTTTTAATTCTTTCCCTGATAAACACAAACTTTTCCGTTATTTGTAAGAAAACGCTTCCCTGCCAAAGACAGAATTTTCCGGGTTTCCGTGTTTTCACTGTCAGATGCTAGGGGGCGCTATTACACATCTTCTGAAGAATCTCCTGATCAAAACACACACGGGGAAAACACAGTACGAAACAAGCGATTGTATGTAAACAGATGCATATGTAAAATAACATGATCATCAATATTAAACATAATAGAAATCAAAACTTTTATGTTACTGAACGAAATGTGGACCCAGAATGAGCTACAGGACTGTGCAAGCATTAGGGGTGTTGATGGACTCAATCTACTCCATCTGTGTTTGATCAGCGCTCTCAACCTGATATATTCAAGATATATATATATATATATATATATATATATATATATATATATATATATATATATATATATATATATATATATATATATATATATATATATATATATATATATATATGAAGAGTTTCGTTGCAAAACGAGATGTCCATTTTGAGAAATGTTGGTTATTTGACATTATTATTTAAGACATCAACAGTCAAGTTCATTCACAATTTTTTTGTACATTAAACTATTACTTGAGCTCAGTGTAGGCCAGGGACACAATATTCTTCAAATCCAGGATATTTTTTATTTAATTGTATGTCCATAAATAGTTCATAAATAAGTCAAAAACCATGCCAAACTGCAACATATTTATCTTAACATTGTCAAACATCTTAAATTGGTTAAAAAAACAATACATCATAAATATATAGAATAGTATATACAAAGATTGATTCATAATAATAAGATTCCGAGTTAGTTTTGGCCAGAACATACATAATTTGTGAATTTTTTTTTTTTTGTTTGCAAAATGCTATATATCCACTATAGGCTATATTATTCTACTGTAATACCATTAAGAAAAGCTTGTGTGTGCGTGCGTGCGTGCATGACACAGACCAACGTTAATCGTGGTCGCACGATGACCAAAATAAATCTTTGGATGTTTTCGCTCCCCTGAATGCCTTGCCCGTTTGGTCTTCTCCCTTTGATGATTTTCTTAAGATGCCTTCCTGACCGACTCCAATCCGCCATCGAAATCTATAACGTTAAGCTTGACTCTGAAGCTTTGATTCTCTGACTGACAGACAGCTGTTGATCAGTGACGTAGCCTACGTGACTGACAGCTCGCCTACAGTATAAACAATTAAATGGTAACCCTTTTTTAGTTAGTTGGCGTTTATCGCATTTTGCAACCAAACTCTTCATATATATATATATATATATATATATATATATATATATATATATAGTCTTTTACAAAAACGTGATTTTCTCAGCTTTTTGTTCAAAATGTTAATGAAACTTACATATATTCAAGTGTTAAAAAAAAGGAATGCATGAAGCTAGAATAAAACTTCTCTTCTTCTATGGGCTATTACATTTTTGTGAAAATGGTCAAAAACTCTGGCAGTGCCTGCAACTTTTTTTTTTACGCTGTGAGGGAAAGAGTTAAAGTGAAATTATGAAATCCCAAGTTTTTAGCAATATATTGTCACGTTCACACAAAGGAATGGGTGTGAGGACTCAAGTGCAAGAAGAAGAATATTTATTTATAACAAATAAAACAAATGCAAAACAAAACCCACGAGGGGGAAAACGTAACTAGAAAATACATAAACTGAAACTGAACACATACCACATAGAAGTCACAGGGGACCGGAAGACGTTGACAGTACAAGGATACGACTCAAACTGACAAACACAAGGAGCTTATAAAGGGAAGAAATCAAGAGGGAACAGGTGGGAGAAATCAAACACTAATCAGATAACAAGGGGGGAGGGATCAGACAATTACATGAGCTCATGCTCAAAATGACAAAACCCACATGTGCACACAAGACAGGACAGGCATGTGACACTACCCCCTCCATAAGGAGCGGCTACCAGACGCTCCACTAGGGACGGGCGGGACAGACAAGGGAGGGGTCAACAAGGGAAACCTGAGGAAAACAAATTTCAGGCTACCATGGTGGCCCACAAAGTTCAGGCACCCAGGGTGGCGCAGTCAGAGCAGGGTGCCTGTTCTGCACGTGCAGGGCAGGACGCCGGGGGCGGCGCGGTCAGAGCAGGATGTCGGGGCGGCGCGGAAAGAGCAGGGTGCCGGGGCGGCACGGGCAGAGCAGAGCGCCTCAGTGGCGCAGGACACCTGGCAGGCTCGGTGAGAGCAGGATGCCTGGGAGGCATCTCCGGCCCAGCAGCACCCACCAGAACAGAGTCCACCGGCACAGGGACAACCGGAACTGGGTCCACCAGAACTGGGACCACCGGAACACGATCTACCGGAACAGGGACCATTGGAACAGGCACGGCGGGAGCCTTCCTTCTCCTCCTCCGTTTCCAGACCACCGGAACAGGGTCCACTGGCACTGGGACCCCCGGAACACGATCCACCGGCACAGGGACCACCGGAACACAATCCGCCGGTACAGGGACCACCGGAACACGATCCACCGGCACAGGGACCACGATCCACCGGCACAGGGACCACGAGAACATGATCCACCGGCACAGGGACCAATGGAACCCCGATCGACCAGAATAGGATCTACCGGAATTGGGACCACTGGAACATAATCCACTTTAACCGAGTCCACCGGGACATGATCCACCGGAATAGGGACCACCGGAACACAGTCCACCGGCTCTCCTACCCCAAAGCTGAATCCTCTCCAATGGAATTATCTGACAAGGTAGGCCTGCTCTTCCTCCTCCTTCTCATCAGAGGGCTGGGGCCTCCACTGACAGTAGATGGAAGGTAACCTTCAGTGGGCTGGGATTGAAGAGATTGAAGATGGTAAATATGGTGGACAAAGTGCCAGAATCCCAAATTCCCCAAGCTTTTCCATCTCCCCTGGGCTGAGAGGCATGTCAAAACAAATGTTCAACACCTCCTTAATATCTTCCTCAGTGTAAGACATGTGGTTAACTTCAATGAGGAGACTGCAGGCAAAGTCCCTCACGTCAGCCCCCTGCTGACGGATGTAATTGAAGCTCACATATCTGACAATTTGCAGGTAGTTGGAGGGAGATGGAAAAAGGAAGCTACCCATCTTCTGCTGAGTCCTCAAGGGTCGTATCCTTATGTCACGTTCACACAAAGGAATGGGTGCGAGGACTCAAGTGCAAGAAGAATAATATTTATTTATAACAAATAAAACATAAATGCAAAACAAAACCCACGAGGGGAAACCGTAACTAGAAAATACATAAACTGAAACTGAACACATACCACAAAGAAGTCACAGGGGACCAGACGACGTTGACAGTACAAGGATACGACTCAGACTGACAAACACAAGGAGCTTATAAAGGGAAGAAATCAAGAGGGAACAGGTGGGAGAAATCAAACACTAATCAGATAACAAGGGGGGAGGGATCAGACAATTACATGAGCTCATGCTCAAAATGACAAAACCCACATGTGCACACAAGACAGGACAGGCATGTGACATATATATGCATTTATAACACATGACCTGAAGAAGCATTGATCATTACTTTAACCATCCTAATGTTTCTTAGGTGGGGTTATTAAATTTGAAATAAATGCACCAGTTCAGTTAGAATCTGGAGGTTACTTCCATTTGTGTCTGGTATCTTCTTTAAAGCTACACTGTGTAATTTTTTTTGTTTATTCTTAGCTAAAAACACTTAGTTCTTTCAAAAATATATGTGCTTATTAATGTATATTTACTTCTTTCAAGTAATAAAGTATTCTCGTAAGTTTATAATATGCCATTGAAAATACATACGGGTGAGTGGTTCGAGTGCCGGTCGCCATGTTGCCCCTCCATCTTGAAAGTACATTAGCCAAAGAGGGACATACCCATGAATTCAAGCTTCGCCTTTCGCCTTTCACCTCTAGCTCTCCCTCACACCTCTGTCACATCAACTGATCTCTGCTCACAGAGAAAATGATATAGCCTACAATCTAAACTTTGCCTTATGCTAGTAATGTCATACAATATACAGAATAACGATAGCACTGATAAAAGTTACTTTACATTGATTAGCTTGCATTCATCGTGGAACCTGATTGCTGATGTTAGCAATGAAATGGTAAAATAAATACCGAAAACATAAAACTATTATTCATTTTACATAGATGTCAACCTACATGTTAACTGACAAATTAAATAACTGCAAATTGTAATAGTTTTCTAAAGTAGCCTCAACCCTTGAAGTAACACTTGTTCACAGGTTGAACTGGAAGCCATGTTAATCTTGGACTAAATCGGCCACTGTACACTGTAAAAAAATGTGGTTGGTTTCTGTTGGTTTAACTTAAAAAAGTAAGTAACCTGGTTGCCTTAAAATTGTGAGTTTATTGAAATTAAAACTTTGAGTTGATACAATTAAGGAAATTAGTTTAATAAATAGAAACTCAAAATATTGTTGTATCTGAACCACATAAAAATTTGATAAATCATGAAAATAGCACTATTTGGCATGTTTCACTGCGACATCAGAAATAAAACACACACAATTCCCCAATATGCTTACAAAATCTTTTAATAATATTTTGATAAAGCTTGTCGAATCTCAAAAAATTTTCATTGCATTAACTCAACATTTTAATTTCAATGAACTCAAAATGTTAAGGCAACCAGGTAACTTTTTTTCTAAATAATTTTTTTTTACAGTGTAGGAGTTAAAATGAAATTGGAATTAAGAGCAACAGAAACAAATATTCACTGGATGCATATATATATATATATATATATATATATATATATATATATATATATATATATATATATATATATATATATATATATATATATATATGCAAAAGGCATATACCTTTTTACTGCTAGATGGGGGAAACTATCACACAGTGTAGCTTTAAATGGGGATTCCCTTTTAGGTCCTGGCTGGAGGGGTTTCCCAGGTTCTTTGGTTTGGGAAGGTCTTGTATTGTCTTTGATCAACGTCTTTGGAAGCTAATCATGTGGCGTGTTGACAGATGGATGAAAAGGCTTGTGGATGAGGTTTGAAGTTGAAGCAGACTTTGCTGTAGAATCGTTATTTGAAACTTTGCAGCACAACTTAACTAAGAACACGAAACTCAAAGGAAAGAAAAGCAACTAAGTTAAAGAAATGAAATTGAGATGAAAGTATTTAGATGGCTTGAATGAAACTGTTAACCCATTTTATCGGATCTTGGTCTGCCTCTGACCAGTCTCTATTGTAATCTTTGTATTTTTGTCTGTTTTTTTCTTTGTCTTTATCCTTTTTTTCTTAACTCTGTCTTTGTTCATATTCAACCCTCCTGGATGGGTTTTGACCAAATAGGTATTATCTTTATTTCAGAGGTGACTACATCCCTGCCCCTCACTTTAAATGACCTGTTCTCTGTGCTCTCCTAACTTCCTGCTCTAAGCAGAGTACAGCATGATTTCTTATAGCAACATAATTCATTCTACACAGATTCCAATCAAGCCATCTTCTGAATTATGAGCATGCAATCATTCTATAGTTACAATAATTACATGAATTGTGAGTGAGTTTAAATATACCGGTCACATGTATTTGTTATAGACATAATATAGAATTATGCAGTAGAATGATGTTTGAATGCAAGTCTGTCTGTCATCCTTTTTGAATGGTTTGATGCAGTCAATAACAGTCTCTATTAGTTTTTATTGTAGATTTTACACTGTGTCACTCAGTGTTAATTTAAAGGTCATTGAGAAAAAGGGGATCTGCTTTGGATCTTTGTCTTTCGGATCAAACAACTCTACTGTTATCTTGGTGTAGCCCAAAGCTTGCAAGGCCATAAAGTACTTAGTTTGAGTTTTGGTTAGCTTTTTGCATACTGATTGGAGCCCACTTCTTTTACGGCCAAAGATTTTTGATTTGGGTTTTGTGTTATTTCTTAACGAATCATCTGGAAGATTAATTTGTGTCTGGTGTGCCTTCAAATCCTGCATTGCGATGCACTGTGTATTCTGACACAATTCTATTAAAACCAGCAACCAACTTTTATACCTCGCTGGCCACGCCCCCAACAATACACCAAAACTACTAATACACACCACTGCACTACACAGAAACTCTTATACACAACAAATGAACAAACAATTCAATGAGAAAAGTTACACTTATAGAGTAGCTGTCTATCAGTCAATCGATGCTTCACCTCTAGCCTAATGCTACAAACAAACAAGGCTTTTAAACCTCACTGGCCACGCCCCCAACAAACGCATTCACTCACAAACGTGGCAATGACCAAACAAATGCTAACTCCCCCCCACACACACCGCGAGAATACACCAAAACTACTAATACACACCACAGCACTAGACAGACACACTTATCCAAAAACAACTGAACAGACAATCCAATGAGAAAAGTTACAAACACTTACAGAGTATTTGTCTATCAGTCAATCGATGCTTCACCTCAAATGTAAACTTTTTGAGCAATTTGAGCTGCAGTAGCTCGTCTGTTTGATCAGACCACACGGGCCAGCTTTGTTACCCTGTTGTTCACCACTGTTACTTCCACTTGGACCACTTTTAATAGATACTGACCACTGCAGAATGGGAACACCCCACAAGAGGTTATTATTTTAAATGTTTTTTTTTATGAATTACAGTAGAGACTGCGAACCAGGCCTTCTCATCCAACATCAGTGCCTAAACTCACAAATGTGCTTCTAAAGGATGGTCAAAAATTCCCATAAACACACTCCTCAAATTTGTGGAAAGCCTTCCCAGAAAAGTTGAAGCTGTTATAGCTGCAAAGGGTGGGCCAACTCTAAACCCTGCAGATTAAGAATGGGATGTTCTGCGCATGTAAAGGCAGGTGTCCCAAAACGTTTGTCAGTAGTGTATATCTTTGAAAAACATGCCTCAGTGGAAAACAACACCATGCTACACAATCGTTCCTTGTAGAAAACTTGTGATCACTTGTGGTAACCTGATAAGGCATGGACACAAGATAACCTCAGAATAATTATGACATCCTTATGTCATGGCCATGCCATGTAAAGTCGTGGCCTCGAGATCCTGTGTTTCAGGGAACCACATATTTTTCTTGTGGCCACGACTTCTTTATGCCTAGGGAAGTCTACAGAAATACAGTCACAAGGTCAACATTTTATTGGCATGATCGGGCATTTACAGTATTTACAAAATATACTCTTTAAGTAGCATAATATAGAGATATACACAAAAGGATGGGGGAAATAAAGCAAAACATGATAAATAAAAAAGGTTACCTATAGGCCAAATAAAAATAATAATATAATGTTAAATAAAAAAATTAAAATTAAAAACAGAGGAATTTATATATTTATTATATTGTGTTCAGTTTGTTATTTCAATGACATTATCTTTTCAGTTACATTTATCAAACTCAGTTTACACTTAATATGAATGTATAACATTTTGCTCTGTTCTGTGCGAATTTTGCTGCAAACTCATTTTGAAGGATTACATAATGTTTAACAAAACTTTGAAAACTTAAAATTGAATTATGCAATTGTTTAACCATTATTTACCATGTACTATTTATTTTGTTTGCCATTGAGCACAAAAAAGCATAGTTTAGTCCTAAGTTATGGCTGACCATAAAACCATTACACAATAAACACAACATACATTCACAAAAGCAATCAAGCATCAGAAAGAAATCCTGTTTATAAGTCCATGTTATAAAACAAAATCAGCCACTCAATAAAAACAATGTGGCGCCGATATGAAAATATTACAATATAGTGTTAGGCTGAAACTAGCAAACAACACTTACATTGTGCCTGCATGGCATGACATCATGCCGGGTGTATGATAAGGCCCTTAGTTTGATTTGAGATGAATAAGAAATATTTATAATAACATTGTATTGTTGCTACATGCTAATTATATTGCTTATTTGATTTAGTTATTGAAATTCCTTTTTGACAAATAATTGTGGTTGCTTCTTTTTCCATTTTGATCCAAAGTAAATATGAAGACAAAATTTGGAGGTGGCACAAAAGAGCAAAATGATGCCTAGCAATAAGGAAAAACAAACAGTCTCAGAAAGAAAAAAAATATAAACAAAAGATGTCACTAGGGCTGTACCCTTTCAAAAGGTTCAACCTTCAAAAGGGTCTAATATGTACAATTTTGGTACTAATATTACCAAAATGGTACATACTGTATTAGACCCTTTTGAAGGTTCAACTGATGCTCATGACACGCATCACTTATAAAGAATATATATTTGAATCAGTAAGCAAATATGTCCACAACAGATTTGATTGGTTCTTTTTTTTTTTTTTTTTTTTTTTCAAAAAAGGTCAAATCACAAATTAATATAATGATCTATTTTAGACTGCCTATGGAATCCTAAAGAGATGAAGGGTTATTACCTGCTACTCTTCTAAAAAAAAAGAAAAAAAAAAAAAAGAAAAAAAAAAGAAAGAAACATTCATTATTGCAGACTTCATTTGTGTGACTTCATTTTCATAAATGCAAATGTTCTTAACCAAGAATTTTCCTTTCAAATGTTCAAGAGTTTACATATTTCTGGATTGTTCCGATCTTCAAAGCTCATCTTGGAGGTGTTGTCATAGCAACAGCTCTGTAAGCCACATCAGCTAAACAGTAGGTTTATTAATCAGGATTAAATTGTGGCATAGTTTTTTTGTTTTGTTTGTTTTGTTTTCTGAGAAAATGTCTACATGGAATTATAATAATGCACATTTTGTTTATTATTATTATTATTATTATTATATTTTTTAAATACAAATATTGTAAAATATTTGATATATTAAAATATTTGAAATATTTGAAATGTTGGTTGGTGAACTCACTTAAGTGTGAAAAAAATATGAAGACTAATATCATAATGTTGCAGTTCCTTAATGTGGAGAAGTCTTTGTGCTATAGATTATATATTAAAAAAACGATACAATGATCTTTTCAATGATTGCTGAGGACAGTCACTGGTTAGTCACTGCTTTCTTCGCTGATAATGCTTTCTGTAATAAATGGTAATTCAAAAGATCAGTGATTCCATTACGCTTCCTATTTAAACACAGAAAATATTTTTTTCCAAGGATGTGATTGACACATGTGCCACCATGGCAGCTTTATCAGTTGTCTAGACCAGTTATTTTCTTTTGAGAAACCTACAACAGAACATGCTGAATGTAATCCTTCAACTGACGCGAGCATGTCATGGTTCAAAGGAGTTCAGATTGAGACGGGAGGCTTTCTGGCCCTTGCACGATTAAACAACCTAACAAAAATAATCCTGTTAGCATCTCTGTTTCTCTCTGTGTATCAGATACAGGGCTCTGCTTCTGCTCAGTCTCACGCTCACTTACTTTCTCACTTTCTGCCAGCCTAAGGCCTCTCTTGGCTGTTGATATATGCCCAGCATTAGTGTGAATTACTCCTGCTGTTATCTGTTGCGTGTGCCAGGCTCCTGCTTCTGTGAACACAGTACCTCACAGATGCCCACCTCCACTGTATCAATTCATTTGTTTTGGATGAATCATCTTTATCTCAAGTGTATAGCTTATTAAATGGAGACACGCAGGACAAGGGCCGTTTTCTGTGATGTATAGCTCCCTCAGACAACTCAGCCAGTAAAAAGCAGCTTTTTAGCACAGCACTAGATACAGGTTAGCACAAAGCAACAGCTCAGAATCAGAGGCTTTGTTCAGAAAGTCAGTGGAATAGTCCTACATACTAACAGGTATGACAATGATAATCGATTATCATACCATAATTATTACCATAATGAAACTGTATTATTAATTGTATTAAGTACAAGATGATGCCAACAAATTACCACAAATTATAACTGCCAAATGTACTATCAAATTGTGGCTGAGCTTAGAATATTTAAGGCTGTCACTTTTGTTTATATCTGAACTGAGCGTGAACTCTAAAACAAGATTGATATTTATTCTGCTACTGTGTGAACGCAGCCACATTTAACTTTTAAATAACATCCAACACAGTGGTTCTCAACATTTTTGTCTCTAAGGACCCCCATTGTCCACAAAAAACCCCCCAAAAAACCAAAATGACTTTACATAGGAGTGTGTATACTCACCTAATTATTTTTTATTAGGAATTATTAGGATTATTAGGAATGCCTTTTAACCCTTTAGGTGCCAGAGTTTTTTCCTAAAATGTTCGATTTTGACATCTTAATTTCAAAAGGCTATATCTTAAGTAATAAATAAAAGATAGAGACTTTCTGTAAATTAGAGAAATGTTAAGGATGACCCAAAGTGTATGTAGGGATTACATTTTCCCATCTAATTTGCATATTATGACGTCATATGGTGGTGGCCATCTTGGATTATAGAATTTTCATGAAAAGTCACATGTTTACATGATAAAATGCAGCCCTTCTTTTCCCCTAAACTGTACCTCACCTTCTGTGTGCTATATTGCACAATACTGAATGCTCAGGTCAATAGTAAATAGTAAACAAACTGTGTAAATCATTACTAATAAATGGTAGAAACAAACCGAATGAATGTAGCGGTTTGCCTTGTGCTGTAGAGATTTTCCATTTACTACATACAGTACGCACTCTGATTCCATGTATGGGGCACTTATATATTATTCATATGACACACAAACACAAGTAGACAAGACCTGTTCAAAAGCTCACACGCCACAGCAAGGCACAAATCATGAGTGAGATGTTAGGAATTTTTTTTCTTTTTGTGGTTTTTGTTGATGTTTTTTTTTGTTGTTTTTTTTACTGACAAAGACACACACATCACAAGGACATGAACACACAAACAATAAATATTGTATACTACTGAATGGTCAGGGAAATAGTAAATAAGCAGTGTAAATCATTACTAATAAATGGCAGACAAAAAAAAAAGAAAGAAAATAATTTATAGCAGGCCTTTTGCTGTAGAGACAATGACTCCCTATCCATCCAGGTGACATTTCTTGTAGTGTTTCATGGTGTGGTACCTCTCATTGCAAGGCTCAACACAAAGACCCACCCCACACTGCCTGCACATGTATTTTGTCTGACGGCGGCCTTTAGGGTGCGTCCGATCAGAACAAACTACACAATCTGGGTAAGCATCAGCCTGGCAGATAAAGTGGCGCTCAGTGAGTCTCTGTGGCATGTCTCCCAGTGAGGATGACTTTCGGCCTTTGTTGCTCTCTTTCCTGGAGAAGCCTTCCAGTAAAGCAGTGATGACATCCTGCACAAAGACTTTCAGTGGCTTGTGAGGAGCAGCAGTGCAGCGGCAGTAAATGATGTGGGCATTCACCATGCTTACACTGAGAATGGCATTGAAAATCCTAATGTACCACTTCCTTGACCTATGGGGAAAGAGGTAGGTCTTCATTCTCTGGTCTGCTGTGTCGACACCCCCATGAATGAATTTTAGTCATCAACACAAATAGGCCTATTTATCTCCCTATAGCCACTATCAGTATGTTTGGTCCTGATGCGCTTTCTGACACATGTTCGAATGCACTGTAGAGAGCATTTTGAGGCGCTTTGTATCATGCCATGCACAAGCTAGCATTTTCCCCTTCCTCATGAAGACTGGGTCATCTCCCTTGCTCAACTGTAACAGTTCACGGGTGAGGCCCTTTGGCATCCCCTTCCTCTTACTGCTGACAGTCCCACACAAACCCGAATCATTGTTTGCCAGCTCATCTGCTATGGCTGGCGAGGTGTAATAGCTGTCCATGTACACCTCATGCCCTTTCCCTGTGTACGGGGCCATCAGCTCACGGACAATAAGGTGTGTAGCAACAAAATCACATGCATTAGCCCTACTTTGTCCAGTGTACATGGACCACTGTAGTGCATAACCTGACTTGGCTTCACTTAGAACAAATACTTTGTAGCCATATTTGTTTGGAGGCTAAAAACTGATGGGCCTAGCGATTTGTCTCATTTACAAGTAAATTTCAGAAATTATCAGAGAGAAAGAGTGATAGAAAATCTAGGGGCGAATTGGCATTGGACAGTTCTCTTTCCCCCAGATATCCATTTGGCTGATCAAATGGCATAATCCAACTTTGGTACTCATCCTCATTGGCCAAGTACTCAAAGCCATTATTCCCATCAGCTTGCGATAGACTATGCATAATAGACCCTCTCCCCCGTGTCACACCACGTCTGCTCCTGCTACGAGCAGCGCGGGCTGATCTGCCTCGCGCACACACACCCGCCGAGTGTGCACAGCGTGGAGTACTGTCACTAATGTCACTGTCATTTCGACTCCCCACTCTGCCTCCACGTTGCCCCCGAACTGGACTATGAATACTTCGACCTCGTCTTACATACCCAGTGCCATTAGATAAAGTCTCCACCACAATACTGTCACCGCAATCGCGGAGATGCGCACGTTCAGAAAAAAAATCTTCATGGCACGTGCCGTAAAAATCTCCCGCGGCCGCCTCGTTTACAACACTAGGGTTGCGTCCGAAATCGCGTACTTCCATACTATATAGTATGCGAAAAACAGTACGCGAGCAGAGTAGTATGTCCGAATTCATAGAATTCGAAAAACAGTATGCGAAAAGTACCCGGATGGCATACTACTTCCGGCGAGATTATGAAGTGCGCATACGATGGACACTTTACTATCCCATGATGCCACGGGAGAGAGGAGCTGGCGTTATATTTGAAAATGGCGGAAAACGGAGATGCAGCTGTTTTCAAGTGTAAGTACTTTATAAACAACTTTTTGTTTATTTGTGGTTAAATTGTATTTGTTTAACATCATATAAGTAAACGACTGTCTTGTTAGAAGTTTATATGATGTAAAGTAAGGGTTTCCTTTTCCAGCCAATTCAGAAAAATTATAGTTTTATCATTAGTAGACTAATGTAAATCAGCTACCGATAGCACTGTTTTCACAAAACAAAGACGTTCGTTGTTTAGCAGTTTAATGAGATAATTACACAACTTCAGTAAATTAAAACGATGTATTTCTCCTTTACCAGTGTTGATATTATCAAAATGTTGTTGGTTACACAGCAAACTGCTGTTAACAAGTTTAAGTTACCTCAGCTTGTCCATGTACGTTACCGTTAGCATTAATAGACTGACCATGGCTCATCACATGTTAATCTCTGTGTTGATTTTGCAGGGGCTGATGAACACACCCACCCGTGTTTTAACCAAGAAGTGAAAGAAAGAAAAGATTCCTTCGGCTACTAGAAATAATTGCTAAACAATGATGTTAATAAAGAAATCAAATGATACAGTGTCTCCTTTCATTTGTTTGTAAATTCACCGTCATGCTGTTTAGCAAGTTATATTACAAAACACTTAATTCCTAGGGCTTTATAGTAGCTAGATTGTCAGTGGTAAATTGCTAATATATGGCCTTGAGTATTTTTTTTAAAGCGTTCTGTATGTGTTGCTGGTTTTTGAAACAAGCTAATTGCACGTTTATCTGAAAAATATGCTGTCTAACTCTGAATACGAGTGCTGCACTATAGAGAAAAACACACTCCAGACACCATTAAAATGTATTTGCTTTATTTTTGTGTATTTAACTTTCAAATGGATACGTAGGATACAAAGCTTAAAATAAAATCACATAATTTTGCCGTACATAGCGTAAAACACCACCAAAAGGAAAGGTATTAAAATGTTTTTTATTATAGTGTCATCACGAGGAAAGAAGTTTAACTTAAGCAGCTTCGGTAAGTAACTTTCACAGGTTTCAAAAAGATCTAAAAGGACTTTGATAACTAGTAATCTCATTTATAGGGCATCACTTTAAAATAGTTCAATAACGGTAAAGTTATGTTTCTTTTAAAACGTGTACAAGATGAAGACTTTACGATCTCGGTAATTTTTGGATTTACTCTTGAAGTAAATAATTTGTAAAAAATGAAGCTCAAATATGTGATATGTAACTATAATTTCAAATGTTTGGCACACAAATTCACACTCAGCTTAAGCCATTGTGCCAGTGGTTGGTGGGTGTCGCCTCTAGGGACCACTGTAGTTCCATTAATAGAGACACGCACACACATTTGTTTCTGAGGTAATATTTAAAAGCTAAATACATTATAATACTTGCATTATTTGAGAAATTCCGCACAAGCTCTCGACGTAGGCGTGACCTGCGAGGAGCTGACCGACGCCTCCTCTGGATTGTGAGCTCGAACGATGTAAAAACGCAGATAAAAGCGAAGCAGATCTAAAAACATCGCTGGCGAATGTGTGCAGTCGGTGGAATGGGCTCTTTAAATCTCCGCGCTGTCATGACGGCGTCTATCACGTGACAATTCCATCATGGCGCATGTAGTACGTCCGACTCCATTCATACTACCCGTATTCATACTATATAGAACGTACTTTTTTTAACGGTCGCGAAGTACGTTCTAATTCAAATGTAGTACCTACTCACATAGTACGCGATTTCGGACGCACCCTAGCACACCTACTAACTTCGTGATGAACACTCCGACCCCGGGAAACATTGTTCCCACCACTAATATTGTGCAGAGGACCATCTACATTGGGCAAAGTATTCACCGTTTGTACTTGGTGGGCTATAATTTCACTTTCAGAATCACTGTCATCTTCTGAAGGCAAATATTCCCCTTCAGAATCAGGATCCACGAATAAAAGACCCAGCACTTCATTGCGGGCACTTTTATGCCATTAGAAAATAATAATAATACTAATAATCTAATGCAAATACTCTCTGACGTTGACAATATTGCTCTGATGAAAAGGCTTACTCAACACTAGCTCCGCTTTTTTCACACTGTTAGTGACGAGGCTACGTTTTTGTTTAATAATTCGGATCATTGTTTTAATATGTAAAGTCGCAAACCTTTAAGAGAGATGTCGTTGCGGAGCTCAGGGACAACATATGCTGTTCGCGGGTGTACAAATAACCGGATTAAACTAATTCAGTGGCGTAAACGTGAGTGTTTTGAACATAAACTAAGTCAGAGTGTTCCTGCCAACGATGGTACAGTTTCCATCGTCTCCCAATAGACGACGAACCAAAAAGAATATGGTTGAAGAACTTAAACTTAAAAAAAACACACAAACATCTTTTTGTGTGTTCGTTTCACTTCGTTGACAAGAAGCCAACACAGGATAACCCGTACCCAAGGCTTTTTCAGGGTTACGAGAAGCCACCGGAGAAGAGACGCCGACCCAGGGCTCGTTGTGCAAGTTAAAAATGTTTTGATAATTACTGTCTTTGTGTATTTATTTCTTTAGAATATCCGTGGACTAAAACTGGTTGTATAGTGTTAACCAGGTCTATTCACATAGGCTTTCATTGTGTTGTTGGCAAGGCTTCAAATTTTAAATTTGTACTTTTTTTTACCAGATTGTGCCACAAGGGTTAAGTGAAAGTGTGAAGCAACATATGCAGAACATGAATGAATGACACACACTAAACATTTCAATTTAGTACATTTATTAGTTATAATAATTATAGTAGTAATAGTAATTAATAATATCACAATAAAATAAGCAAACACAGTGCACTTAATTGTCCTTACTTTACTGACCTTCCACAAAAGTGCTGCTGCATGACTACAAGAGCATCCTGGCCCTGCAATACATGAACAACCCGCTGTCTGTAAGTTACTTCACCTGTCACCGATGCTAGCACCCAAGCCTTATGATGGGATACGTGAAGGCTCTGGCTCGGCTCAACGTCCGCTTTTAGATAAACTAGGTTGTTTCCAACATCCTTAAATAACACCCGACCGACTTTATCACTATGCAGATACTGATACGACTCTGAGATTTTCAAATTGCTCATTGCCTTACCACCACAGGCTACTGAATCAAGAAAATCGCTAAAAAATACTACCGTACGTGATACGAGGCCACTTTTTTACGTCATCTTCCCAACCAACTACAGCGGAGGGTAAATGTACTTTTGTTTCACCATTTTTAAGTTTGTTGAGGTTGTGTTCCCACATAGTTAGCACGTTTGGATAGCTTGAATGACTGTCAATTGTTAAATGTCAATGTCGTCCCGCTTGTTTATTTCGAACCGGAAGACGCGCCCACTTTTGAGCAAGGGTTCATGGGGCGTAGGAAACTTGTGGATTGAAGCATGATATTTTTATGATTCGGGGATGAAGTATGACATGTCTGCCATCTAGTGGAGGGGAGATTGAACGAAATTTGACACCCTATTTGATAAAATAGTCCGTTTTATTCAGTGTCGCATCCTGTCACGTAAACTCGACCGTGGCGCCAAGAGGGTTAAATTTCTCATTAATGCAATTATCTAATCAACGAATCACATGGCAGTTGCTTCAATGCATTAAGGCTGTGGTCCTGGTCGAGACAATCTCCTGAACTCCAAACTCAATGTAAGTTTGTAATGTGGGAAAGAAAGGTGATTTAAGCAATTTTGAGCATGGCATGGTTGTTGGTGCCAGTCGGGCCGGTCTGAGTATTTCACAATCTGCTCAGTTACTAGGATTTTCTCACAACAATTTCTAGGGTTTACAAAGAATGGTGTGAAAAGGGAAAAACATCCAGTATGCGGCAGTCCTGTTGGCGATAATACCTTGTTGATGCTAGAGGTCAGAGGAGAATGGGCTTACTGATTGAAGCTGATAGAAGAGTAACTTTGACTGAAATAACCACTCGTTATAACCGAGGTATGCAACAAAGCATTTGTGAAGCCACAACATGCAAAACCTTAAGGCGGATGGGCTACAACAGTAGAAGACCTCACCAGGTACCACTCATCTGCACTACAAATAGGAAAAAGAGGTTACAATTTGCACAAGTTCACCAAAATTGGACAGTTCAAGACTGGAAAAATGTTGCCTGGTCTGATGAGTGTCAATTTCTGTTGAGACATTCAGATGGTAGAGTCAAAATTGGACGTAAAAACAATGAGAGCATGGATCCATCATGCCTTGTTACCACTGTGCATGCTGGTGGTGGTGGTGTAATGGTGTGTGGGATGTTTTCTTGGCCCACTTAGGCCCCTTAGTGCCAGTTGGGCATCGTTTAAAGGCCACTGGCTACCTGAGCATTGTTTCTGACCATCCCTTTATGACCACTATGTACCCATCCTCTGATGGCTACTTCCAGCAGGATAATGCATCATGTTCCAAAGCTCTAATCATTTCAAATTGGTTTCTTGAACATTAAAATTAGTTCACTATACTAAAATGCCCCCCCCACAGTCACCAGATCTCAACCCTAACAGAGCATCTTTAGGATGCATCTTTAGGAGCGAGAGCTTCGTGCCCTGGATGTGCATCCCACAAATCTACATCAACTGCAAGACCCAAAAGGTCTTCGTCAGGTAAACAACATGCACAAACAGGTATAATTTGTATCAGTGTGAACTCTCAGTGAATTGTCTACCTCCATCTAGTTCCATTCTCTGTATCCTCTTCTCTCAGACCGACTACCTTCATGTCCTCCTTCACTACATCCATAAACCTCCTCTTTTGTCTTCCTCTTGACCTGCTGCCTGGCAGCTCCAAACTCAGCATCCTTTTACTAATATATTCACTCTCCCTCCTCTGAACATGTCTAAAACATCTCAACCTGGCCTCTCTAACTTTGTCTCCAAAACATCTCACATGTGCTGTCCCTCTGCGTTACTTATTCCTGATCCTATCCATCCTTGTCACTCCCAAAGAGAACCTCAACATCTTCAGCTCTGCTACCTCTAGCTCTTCATCCTGTCTTTTCCTTATTGCAACTGTCTCCAAACCATTAGACATCACTGGTTTCCCTACTGTCCTGTACACATTTCCTTTCTTTCTTGCTGGTACACTTTTTTCACACAACAGACCTGACACTTTTCTCCACCTATTCAAACCTCCCTACACACGTTTCTTCACCTCTTTTCCACAGTCTCCATTTCTCTGGACTGTTGACTTTGTTGTACTTAAAATCCTGCACCTTCTTTACCTCTTCTCCCTGTAACCTCACTGTTCCACTTGGTTCTCTCTCATTCACACACATGTATTCTGTCTTGTTGCGACTAACCTTCATCCCTCTCCCCTCCAGAGCAAACCTCCACCTCTCTAGACTTTCCTCCACCAGCTCCCTGCTCTCACTACAGATCCCAATGTCATCCACAAACATCATAGTCCATGAAGATTTCTGTCTGACCTCATCTGTCAGCCTGTCCATCACCATCGCAAACAAGAAGGGGCTCAGAGCCGATCCTGGATGCAGTCCCACCGTCACTGTGAAGTCCTCTGTCTCACCTACAGCACACCTTACCACTGTCCTACTGCTCTCATACATATTCTGTACCACTCCAGACCTCCTCATACAATACCACAGCTCCTCTCTTGGCACTCTGTCATATGCTTTCTATAAATCTACAAAGACACAATGCAGCTCTTTCTGACCCTCTTATAATTCCAAACTAAATATAAACATAATAATGTCCCTGAAGCATTCTCAGATCAGCCAAACGATCCGGGGCTGTAATCTTTACTCTTCCTTGGATCGAAATTAGTGAGAGTGGATGAGGCAGCAGAGCAGCGTCTGGCAGTTAAAGGTGCCCAGAGAAACAAATCATTCAACCGTGAGCATTTGGGACATGGTGGAGGGTTCCACTTGAGCCCAACGCTCATGGTGGCCCAAGAAAGCATGGCAGTCAGCTCTTGGTCTCACAACAATCCTACACTTCTCAAATGGGGTAGCACAGAATCTTCGTTCCAAGAGGACGCCAACCCACCATCCAATGCAGTGATTGGCATCTGGTCCTCCACGGGAGCCCTAAATGAGATGCTAGGTTCCCCATGGGAAGGACCAGTAAACGCAGTCAGAAGCTCCACAGCCTGCAATGTGAAACAGGAGTGGGAGGGCCATGAGGATTGACTTGGCAGGAGAGCTCCCACCGTAATCCTCAGACAACTCTGTGTATTAACCGAAGTGGTCTCTGCTGTGTAAAAAGACCAGAACTGGGAATATCATAGGGTACTACTCATTTTTCGAGGTTTTGGAGTCTCAATCTTAACATCACAATGGATATTCCTACAGTGGTTTCATCACTCATCAACAAAAGCTACCTCAGCATGCTTATGTCCCAGAGACATGAGGCAGAGATCGTGGCTGTCTGGCGGGCCATGAAAAGAATGCGTCCAGAAACACACAGGTGGATGCAAATCACACTTGGCTTGTTCTGTTACCCCTAACAGGTGATTGGGCTCACAGGCAAGAAACCCAAATTTCTCAGTGCAGTTCTGACCTAATGTCAAACATGACTATTTTTTACCTAGTAAGAGGACCTGGCCTAGCAACTAAATTTTGGGCTAACTGTTGCTTGTTTATTGAGGATGCAGGAAAACCACCTAGTGATGTATTGCGGTAATCCAATCTAGAGGTCTTGAATGTGTGAACTAACTTTTCTGCATCAGAAAAAGTTTTGTAGCTTAGCAATGTTTTTGAGGCTGTATTTTTGTAACATATGAAATATGATTTTATTTTACTGTATATGATTACATAACAGGACATCTTTAAAGATGCAAATTGTAGTGGTTCGGTTCATATCACAGTTTTAGGGTCACTGTTTTTGGTTCTGTACGGTTATTGTTTTTTCTTTTAAATGTTAACACTCCAGAAATGTCCTTCAGCATATGGTATATAGTTTAATTACCCACAATTTAGGATACAGCATATATATATATATATATATAATATGAGATAAAAACCCGTGTGTCCTATGGTGATGTGGGTATAAGCGTTCTCACAGCGTTTCGACGCAGCTCGAGTTCCCCGAAAGGGAACGTCTCAGGTTACGTATGTAACCCTAGTTCCCTGAGGGAACGAGACGCTGCGTCGCTTTGCCATACTCCCGGCGTGTCCGTGATCACTTACTTCAGGCTTTATCAGAAGTTAGTTCCTGTTTGTTTTCACGGACGCTTTATAGCTTCCAGTCGATGACGTCATCACGCCGACGATCGATCTTTTTTCCGATGGAATGGTTCTACAGGCGCTTCACGACGCATTAACGCAGAGGCGTTCTCACAGCGTTTCGACGCAGCGTCTCGTTCCCTCAGGGAACTAGGGTTACATACGTAACCTGAGACGATATATATATATATATATTTCTTTAAATTAAAATATGTTATAGGCACCAAATTCATCCTTCTGTCGTTAATCTGCACCTGCCTCATTAGCAATTGGCAAAAACTGTAATCGATAACTATTTTGATAATCGGTTAGTTGGCTTGAGTAATTTTTTAAGACAAAAGTAAAATTCTTTGATTCCAGCTTGTTTAATATGAATATGTTCTAGTGTGTTCTCCCTATGTGCTCATATTAGCCACCTCGTAAAATTAGTATGAATTGCCGTGAGATCGGGCTGCAAACACCGGTAGGCAGTGGCCCACCCAACACAGTCTCACCCCTACTCGTCAAATGTTGCCGAACGGTCAAGGGACCCTGACGTCAGCTGTTGACGCACAGGGTACCCCTAAATCGCCATTTTTCGACGTACTGGGTAATCCACTGATTTCAATGAGAAACCTAGGACGTCATAAACAGACGTGTTGGGCATGTGCATGTTATCGTCATGATGGAATTTATTGGGTTATAATTTTTCCATTATGACATGTTGGAGTGTGATTCTCAATTTAATCAGCCAGCACAATTGTATTTACATTTATTTACGCTATGATACACGTTTGAAACAGTAGTCAAACCCCACCCCGCCCTAAACCTACCCATTTGCGTATTATATGATATAAAACACAGGCTGTAACAGACAACAGGCACACTTTATTGAAAAAGTCCAACTATTCCGAGGCCAAACGATTGAATTGTGCGAAGAAAAGACCCAAAAGCAATCACCGTCTCTATCCGCGGCGCGCGGCGCGCGGCCCGCGCCCGTGCGTCACACTGAAGACGCCACAGGTAGACCCCTCGGCGTCACGCGATGGACGAACTGGGAACCCAATTGCTTTCAGTGGGAAACCTTTGGCGTCAACATTAGACGGCAGATCTATCGGTATGAAATCGCGCTGAAGAAGTCTCATTCAGAACACATCGCGATGTTTGGCATCAGATCACGTGTGCCACATGTTGGTGAGTAGTCATACATATTATGTCCTAATATTTGATATAAAGTATTTTCTGCTTGTCGTTATCGATCATGTTCAGTCACTGCATTGTATCTGTCATCATCTCCACTGAGGCTTTGCATTTCTTTGCTTTCTAAATAAACACACCTTGCTAATAGGGTAATTTAACACTGTCACGTGACGTGCTATAGACCTTTAAACAGTTGTTAATATTTAATAATAATTACTAGTGTAGTTCCAACGTGGCATTTGTAGTAGAAGCACAATAAAAAAAATAAAAAAACAACACTTGCCATGCGTTTACCACAGTATTGTTAGTTTTAATGTGATATTTGTTGTAAATAAACAGTAGCCACAACAATTACCATGCTTTAAATGCATTTGAATGTAAAATCCAAATAATGTTATTTAAATAGTATACTTTATAATGCTATATATTATATATTATGACTTTTTTCTCTCTTTCTTTTTTTTTTTTTTTTACCTGAAAAGACCAAAAGAGCCTCTCGGACTCAGTCAACCCATTCTTGTTTGTGGAGAAGTAACGGAGAAAACCGAAAGCTGCAACAGCAAATATTTGTAATGGTATGTATGAGTTGGTTTGAACCCTTTATCAAACATTTTATTTAGCATTTGTTGTTACTTATTCTTACAAATCCTATAGCTCAATCAGTAAGAACATATTCCCAAAGTCTTAATAATTCACAAGATTTAACAAGTTGTCAAATTCGTATGATTCTCGTACATATAGCTCTGAAAAAAATTAAGAGACCACTTAACATGGATTTCTAAATGTTAAGTGGTCTCTTAATTTTTTTTTCCAGAGCTGTATTTGTATATGAAGAGTTCAGATGCAAAAGCCTCAAAAAGCCACTTCGGTCACATGACATCAGATATTTGATTATTTTTTCTTAATCAGATCAGTTGCAATGTTTATAACGTCCCGTTTGCATGTAAATAATTTATGTGATCACAAAATCAAGTGAGTTATCTACATTTTCAAACAAATTCATATGATATAGCTTGCTATTATATACTTTTAATAATGGGAATGCACACATATCTGTGAACTTACTAAATAAATGTATTTAACATTTAATTATGCAACGTTTTTTACAGAAATAAATCCTACAGTTATGTATAAACTGAAAACATCATCATCATGTCCTGTCCTGGGCACATTGGGCAACATGTGTCCTCCAACATATTCGATCTGTGGCCACATTTTCACATCTTCTCATGGAACACCGGCATTGAGGTCTTCGTGAAACATCTGTCTCATATCTTCCTTGGTTTTCCCTATCTCGTGCGTCCTCCTGGTGGTGTCCACTTCATAAGTGTTTTTGGGTGTTGTTGTTTGGGCATACATGGAACATGTCCAGTGAAGTGCACCCTTTGCTCTGTCACAGTGTCTCAAATTCTTCACGTGGAGTCTGTAGAGTCTTATGATCTCTTTGATATATGCAGAACCAATATTCATAAACTGTTCTTGATGTCTGCCTATGCCTTTATCATCAGGAGTTTTAGTGAAGGACATATCTATTGCCATCCACTGGTTCTAGTCATGCATTGACTTCATGATGCTATAGTCCAATGTATATTTCTGCATTTGTTGTTTGTTTGAACAAATGAAGATAGTGAGAGTTAATACCTTTTGAAATCAATAATTATTCATTAAAACTTTTATTACAATGGTCACTAAAGTACATGTCCACCATAACTACCTCTATCATTATATCACTACCTTGTTAATGTAACTGTAACATGAATGTACTTTATAGAAGTATTTTCTTACTGAAAATGGTTAACATTTACAATAATCATCAACTATTTTAATTGGCATTTAATTTAGTTACAATAAAAGTGAACAATAATCGCAAATATATAGTATTAAAGTTTAGAATGTAAAATGTTCTTTTTTTGCCTATATATATATATATATATATATATATATATATATATATATATATATATATATATATATATATATATATATATATATGGGCACTACATTTGTATTTAAACTGTTTGACATTAAATATTGGAATATGCTTACAAAATTGTGTGCATTCATTGTGCTTTTGTTATATTTGTTTTAATTCCAAGAGTTCAGATTGTAAAGGATGGCTTAAAGAAGTTTATGCTTGTAGACCATTGCATAGAAAAAGGTTTCTCTTTCAAATATATTTATTATGCATCAGTTTAACCACACAAAGAAGACTTTCGTTTTAAAATGTGAGTTTTATTATTTAATTAGAATAAATAAATATTTAGCAGCCTAAATATTAAATATTTAAGGAATCTACCCCTTCAGTTGAACCGGATGAGATGTGATATAATTTACCATAAATGGACAAGGAAGTGTGACGCCTCTGTTCAGCTGGGTTGTCATTGGCTGTGACTTTATCGCAGAACGCGCTGTGATTGGACTATCTGTTTTAACCATATAAAACGGCGTTTCATGTTACAAAGTATGTTTTGGTGTTATTATTACGTCAGTTATACGTTAAGCTAACTATAAAGTGTCGCTATGTTGTGAGAAATGACTCCTTTACTGAGAACCCAACCCTAACGGCCGTTTCACACCGCAAGCGTGAGCGGCGCGTGAGCAGCGCGTATTTTTTTCGGCGCCCATGCTAATCAATGAGTGCATTCACACCGGGAGCAGGAGCAGCACGTGAGCGTCAAGCAGGAGCGTCGCGTGAGCAGCAGTGAAGCGGGGGTTTCGGCTGCGAGCCTATTTTTGCTGCGCTGCTGACGCTTCTGACGCTCAATTAAAGTGAAAGCACACTTTTGAAGGACAAAATAAATGTGATTTCACACAAAAAGTGCCTAAAATGCACGCAGGAAGCACGTGTAGTGTATTTGAACAAAAACTGGAGTATGTCAGAGAAGAACACGAAGAATAAAAATATCTGTGGAAGATTTTAGCAATTTAAACTTGTTTTGATAATTCAGTTTGGGTGAAAGTATGGTTATGATTATAAAAAATAAAGTAAACTAGCCAGAAAATGAAACAAACTTTTGTTTAGTTTAGTATTTAATATTCAGACAGGTAAAGGCTCTCGGTCTGCAGTTGCAGTCACGGGTGTAAAGCGAAAGCACACTTTTGATGGACAAAATAAATATAATACCACAAAAGCGCTCAAAATGCAGAAAAAGAAAACGAAGAATAAAAATCATCTGTAGAAGATTTACCCATTTAAATTTGTTTTAATTATTCAGTTTGGGTGAAAGTATTATAAAAAGTAAAGTAAACTAGCCAGAAAATATAATAATTTATTTTAGTTTAGTATTTAATACTCAGACAGCTATAGGCTCTATCATTGTGGGAGCCGCTGCTGTGACGCTGCACCAACGCTTCCAGTGTGAATACACTCGCGCGTCTGCAGCTGCAGTCACGGTGTAGTTACGCTGAAGTGCTGCTCACGCGCTGCTCACGCTTGCGGTGTGAAACAGGCGTAACCCTAAGCATTTCAGCACACTTCTATGAACTACAGCGCCATGTTTCCCATTGCATTGATACAATGACAGATATATGGGTAATGTAGTTTAAAAGGTTTCATAATGAAACAATAAATGTTAAGTAAATTACATATTTAATGGACATCTGGATATTAAAATATGTTCATTGTGTAAACCTTTAGGACATATATGAGGGCCAAGCTGAAATTGTATATTTTACTGTGAGCACTTTTAAATAAACCTTTATGGCAGCTTTCCATATATGTCTGAAAACTGTGGCCAACATTATTTAGTAAACATTGCATATGCAGTTGTCCTGCCAATTTTCTCTGTGATACGCTAACCAGACTTTGAGTTAAAGCCATTTGAAATATGCTTTTTTTTTGCTCTTCCAGGGGCCACTACTGGGTCCCTGGAGGTGTAAGGGCAGTACAACATACACAGATCTATTCTCCTCATCACGTACAACAAACTTTGAGTCACATTTAAATATCAGAGTATTTTGTCTTTTCTATTCTAACGTCATGCTTGTGTATAGGTTTTGATATTGTAAGACCATCTGATGAAATACAGAAATATTTGAAAGAAATGTTTTAAAATAATAATTATTAAGTTTTCTTTTCTTTTATGGATAAACACTAATAAATATAATGGATGAACCTGCAACAACTTGCCATTATCCACTTTCCAGAGTAAACAAAAACAATTTATATTATTTACACTTCATTATTACTATTAAATATAGGACCATGCACCATTAAGTAAAATAACAAGAGACATTGTCACAATTTCATCTACACCCTCTTCACGTACCTGGCATCGAAAATGTGCATGCTTTAATTCTTATTGCAGTAGTAGATGTACCAGAATGATCAACATGGATCATCTTCAGTTAAGCTTGAAGTGTTTGTAATCCTTCCCTTTATTTCACTAAAAACTGACATACTTGTCACAGCATGCAAGTATATACAACTTTTTGGAGCATTGTACCAAATATAATATAACCAGATAAAAAATGTTTACTTCTCAAGTAAAATATTCTTGGTAATTAATAAGATAACCTAAATAAACTGGTTGAATGTGTATTTACTGTACCAAACACCATACACATGTAGCGCCCCCTACCTGTCTCTAAGTAGAACAGCACTCCAGATTCATTAACTAAATGCCTACAGATGTTGTAGTTAGGCCCCTCTGAAGTCACAGTAAAATACTATCCTTTAAGAAAGTTACTCAAAATTAAACTCTACACGCCCTCCAGAATAACTAGTAACTATAGAAAGAATAAACTCTGGTAAAAGTACCAAAAATAGAAGTGATTTAATTAGAAAAATGGAAATTCAAGGATTGATCAAAAAGAAGGAATGTCAGGAAGTGAGTAATTCACACAATCACATATTCATGAATCATCAATACACACAATATCCCCCTAATAAGCAAGGATATAAGGAAATAATCACTAAAGTGGTCAATAAGTCACAAAACCCCACTTAAACTGTATCAACAGGGTTAATGCTAGGAATTAAATGCAGAAAAATTACTCTTTGTGTATCAAAACGTTACTCTGAATATTACCCATTTATCAGTGCACTGAATAAACTAAAATGAACCAATATTAAATGTTGTGGGCCCACACTCACACACAAAGCAGAAATACACACAGCAGTGTAACCCAACCCGTTGCAGGCCTGAATCGTTGCTTGTGTTCGTTGTGGCCGGGAAAATGAAAATGGCCTCTTCACTCTCCTGAGCACAAACAAAATCAACACAGATACCTAGATTTCCTCGCGCAGATCCTCCCTCTCTCTCTCTCTCGGCCTCGCGCCGCTCCGCTCTTTCTCTCTTGGCCTTGTCAGCGGACGAAACTCACCTCCCTCGCAGCCAGAGGAACCCCAAACAACGCGGGTATTTGGGGCGCTATCTGGTCCTCAAGGTCTCCCTCGTTGTGAAGGAAAACCACAACGTGAACAGTCTTTGGTCTATAGACCGTTATATATATATAACGTCCGCGATCGTCACCGCTAACCATATATAAAATGGCCGCGACCGACTGAAGCAAGACCGCGGTATAAAACAAACATACACTGAGAACCGAGTTATAAAACAACAACAATCAACACTTTGGTGTCTCACACAGGTCACTATATACAAATTAAGTGTTTCAATCTGATGAGTTATCGACTAAACACTTTTTCATTACCGCAATCTATCAGCGTCACTCTCCACAACCGCTGCACTTCTCACTCCTCTCTCTTGTCTCTCCCGCGCACCCCCTGTCCATCAACACCGCGTCATAGAGGCGGGACTTCAACTCTCACTGACCAATAAAATAAAGGAATACCTAACTTGTAGGTTAAAACCACGCTTTTCTATCTTATTTTACATGTGTGTATCCCAATCAAACTTGCTATATATGATTGCGTCCTTAAAGGCATACATACACATACAATCTCAATGTGAAATTCACTCACATATGATCTGGATTAAAACCATATGAAACCAAATAAATATGAAATAAACCCATTAACTGTAAAACTGTATTCTACTGGGTTACATGCTTCCCCTTCTAGACATCTCATGACCCCATGAGATTACTTCTCAAACTTTAAAGCTGACTTTAGGCTCAGTATTAAGTGTTTTCTTTAGCACACTGAGTACACTGTGCCATAGGGTGACACCACACTGTGTTACAGGGTTTCTTCTCTGACTCTTCCCCACCCTCAACATTTACGACCATCCCTCTACGAACCAGAGTTAAAGGTCGGTTAGTGGGCCGTCCTAGACTATCATAGCTCAGTCTGACTACTGGGCGTATGTCTCTTTTGGGTCGAGAATGGACAATCTCTACTACCTCTTTGGTAGAATTAGCTATGCTAGACTCTTCCCCTTCTAAATCAGGATCTCCCATTTCATCTGGACTTTGATCTGACAGTTCTCCATGGCCTTCCTCAGTGAACATTGGCTCTGCCATTTCTTCACGGGGTCCATCCATTTCACCTCCACAGCCAATAGTTTCCTCCTCCATCGCAGATTCCTCCAGTGGGATACACTCTGGTCTGTGCTGTCTCTCAACCCTTTGTGGGCAGTAATACCACAGGTCCTCCTCTTCACTTTCAGACTCATTGCTCAATTCACTTCTTGTTACGACCACATTCCTTTCTCCTAATCCTCGTCTCCGTTTTTTCTCCACAGATCTGGTCCTAATTTCTGGTGGTGCAGCAACTTTCTTTGGTTCCTCCGTGTCAGACAACCTCACATGGTCCCCAACTGGTAAGAGATGGTCGCGGTGTAATGTCCTTACACTTCCCATTCCCTTTTCAGGTTTCATGCGATACACAGGTAAGTTCTTTAGCTTTTCCACCACCAGGTAAGGAACAGAATTCCACTTGTCGCCCAGCTTGTTCTTTCCCGTCAAAGCCAGATTTCTTATCAGCACACGATCTCCCACAGTCAAATTCTGCTGTTTTACTCGCTTGTCATACAACCGTTTGTTCCGCTGCTGACTTTTCTGAGCAGTCTCATTGGCTAACTGATAGGCTCTCTCTAACTCTGATTTCATTCTTTCCACATACTGTTGATGGCTACCAGGTCCCTTTCCATCAGGGGAAGTCCCAAAACACACATCCACTGGCAGACGAGCCTCTCTTCCAAACAGAAGATAATACGGTGAGTACCCTGTTGCCTCGTTCTTGGTACAGTTGTAGGCGTGTACTAATCTGTTAATGTGCTGGCTCCATCTGTTTTTCTCCGCAGGATTCAGGGTTCCGAGCATGGAAAGCAGCGTTCGATTGAACCTTTCGGGCTGGGGGTCCCCTTGTGGATGATATGGCGATGTTCTGGATTTCTTGATTCCCAGCATACTCAGGAGCTCTTTTATGAGACCACTCTCAAAATCTCGTCCCTGATCTGAATGGATGCGGGAAGGTAAACCATAGTGAACGAAGAATTTGTCACACAGTATCTTGGCCACAGTCAGAGATTTCTGGTCTTTGGCATTGAACGCTTGGGCATAACGTGTGAAATGGTCAGTTATGACGAGAACATTGCCAATTCCTTGAGAGTCAGGCTCAATTGACAGGAAATCAATGCACACTAAGTCGAATGGCCCACTGCTGGTCATGTGATTCAGTGGTGCAACCTTCTTGGGTAACGTCTTTCTCGTTACGCACCGGCCACAATTCTTAACATACTGTTCTATGTATGTAGACATTCTGGGCCAATAGAAACGATCTTTCAAGAGTTCAGTCGTTTTCTCTACTCCCAAATGACCAGAGTCATCATGCAAGGAGTGCAGTACTTCAGACCAGTACCTCTCAGGTAAGACGAGCTGCATTTTTTCTCTACCACAGGAACTTTGGGTTACTCTGTACAGAAGTTGCCTCTTGATCTTTAACTTGGGCCCCTGTCGCTGTAACAGAGCAATGGTAGTATTGGAACTCCTCGCCGCTGTAAGTACTTTTCCTGACTCCACTTCGCGCTTCACTACACCAATCACAGGGTCCTCCTCTTGAGCTTTTCTTAACTCTGCATTAGTCAGCTGTTCCATGTGACCCAGACCCAACGCCGTGGGACAAGAGAATGCCTCTGGGATACTCTGAGGGGAAATGCCTAATTGCTCCACCAGTCTGGACGATGGCTCCTCACTTTCAGCAGTCACAGCTAACTGACAGATGGCTCTTACTCCTGACTTTGGAATTTCCTCCCATTCCGAGCAAGCAGTGGAGTCAAAGGGGTAGCGAGATAGTACATCTGCGTCAATGTTGTGACTTCCTGGCTTGTATTGTAAACTGAAGTTATAAGTAGCTAGGGCAGCTAACCAACGGTGACCAGTCGCACTCAACTTGGCACTTGACAACACATATGTAAGTGGATTGTTGTCGGTTTTCACCACAAACTGGGCCCCATATAGATAGTCATGGAACTTGTCCACAACTGCCCACTTGAGCGCCAAAAACTCTAGCTGATGAATGGGGTAACGGTGCTCAGATGCACTCAACTTCCTGCTTGCATAGGCCACGGGCCGCAGTCCACCAGAATGCTCCTGGTTCAGCACAGCTCCAAGTCCGCTCAGACTGGCATCTACATGCAGTACATATGATTTGTTGGGATCAGCGAAAGCGAGTACTGGGGCATGAGTGAGACAGTAAATGATTTTATGGAAAGCTGCTGTACAGATGTCATCCCAACGCTCTCCAAATGGCTCAGATGTTTTGTAGAATTTCTTGCCATCTGTCGTGTGTTTGTTTTGCCCAGATGTTGGTGGGTAACCCTTAGTGAGTTCTGTCAAAGGCCTCACAATGGTAGAGTAATCTTTTATGAATCGCCTGTAAAATCCACAAAACCCCAGAAATGACCTCAATGATTTTAGGTCGGTGGGCCTTTTCCAGCTGGTTACTGCTTCAATTTTGGCTGGGTCTGGTGATACTCCAGCAGCTGACACAATGTGCCCCACATACCTAACCTGAGACTGGCAAAACTGACACTTGTCAATTGATACTTTCAGGCCACACTCTCTCAGACGGTCTAGGACTTTCAACAGCCTCTCTTCATGCTCTTCAAGTGTGCGGCCGAACACGATGATGTCATCGAGGTATACGATGACTTGGAGGAGATGCATGTCACCAACGGCTTTCTCCATTAGCCGCTGGAATGTGGCTGGAGCTCCAGAAATTCCTTGAGGCATACGTTCAAACTGATAGAATCCCAGGGGACAGATAAATGCTGTCTTCTCTTTATCTTCCTCTGCCATGGCTATCTGATAATATCCACTACGTAGGTCCAGGACAGAAAACCATTTACTACCAGCCAAACAGTCCAGGGCATCATCAATCCTGGGAGTGGTGTACTGATCGGGGATGGTACGAGCATTTAGAGTTCGGTAATCGATGCACATCCTGATTGCCCCACTCTTCTTCCTTGCTATTACAATGGGCGACGCATACGGACTCCTTGACTCTTTAATGATTCCAGCCGCTAATAGTTCTTTGATATGACGTCGTACATCCTCGATGTCAGCAGGCGCGATGCGTCTGGAACGTTCTCTGAATGGTTTGATGTCAGTCATTCTAATAGGATGCTCAACCCCTCGAGCTAATCCCACATCCCATTCGTTGGTAGAAAACACATCACCTCTGGTGGATAATTTCTGACGCAGTCTCCTTTCCCAGGCCTCAGGAATGGATGACTCACCAAAATTAAACAAGCTAGGGTCTATTTCTTGGGAGGTCTGTTCTCCAGTAGATACGGTGACAGTGTCGGTGGGATACACATTGGCAATTACTGTGCCAGCAGGAATGGAAATGTCTTTAGATGTTTCATTATGGAGCAGAATTTTGATCTGTTGGCCTACAGCTGAAGATGGGAGTACCACTGGGGTTATGAATGTTCCAGCTGGAAGACAATCCTCCTCTGGCGTGTCTACCACAAATATCTCTCTTTGCAAAGGCAGGTCAGTCTCCACTTTACAGACAACACACCACTCTCCCCTTGGTGGAACTACACAATCACCAGGCCCTATCCATCTGATTTTTCCTTCAGGTTTGTCAGAACGAGTGTCTGTCTCTTGCTGTTGAGGCAGATAGATGGCAGAGTGTTGAGTCTGGATTCTCAAAGCACGTGCAACACCGGATTCATCAGTGTCATGGCTAAGAGCAGCAAGGCGTCTGAAGAAACTGGCATTGGTGCCAATAATAACTGGCAATTGGGAAGGGCCTTGGGGTTCAGGACATACAAGGGCCAAGATGGATATTGGCTCCTCCACACCCATGACAGAGGCTGGGAAAGTGACATCAACTATTATATATCCCTTATAAGGGTAACTGGAAGAACTGAGGCCCCATATGGACAATCCAGTCAAGGGATGAATGGGCACATCAGGCAGGTTCTTGGAATACCAGCTGTCAAACACAATGGTCACTTGTGATCCGCTGTCTAACAGTGCCTGACATTCTCGGCCATTCAGCTTCACTTCAACAGTCGATGCAGGTCCTACTAGTCCCTTTGGAAGACTGTTGGGCGTACAGATGTTTGTCTGGCTCCTTTTGGAAAAACAGGTGTGGTCTGGAACAGTTCTATTTTCATCTGTCTCATGCTTTCCACTCTTTGCCTGCCTCAAAGAGCGAATCAGCTTCTGAATCACTTGATCAGAATTTGGGGGATTTTGACACTTGGTGGCAATATGGCCATCTTCTCCACACCGGTAGCAGAAGTATTCGTCTCTGGATCTGGTTGACTGGTATCTCGATGTGGAAAGAGATCGTGAAGGTTTTGACCGCTGCTCTGGAACATGAGGTGGGCCTTGAGTGGAACTGACACTCAGAACTGCTAACTGCTGTTGTAAGTGTTGGACCTGTCTCTTTAACTCATGTATTTCTGAATTCTCTGTGTTTTCAATCTTCTTAAATGGTTTTTCTTTAGTTTTAATCACTAATGAAGAAGACAAGGCTTTGGGCTCACCTCCACTTATTTGGGCTCTCAATTCTTGAAGCTCCGCCTTGAGTTCCTGGAAGACAGAAATGCTGGTTTCTTCCTCTTTATGGAATTGTATGGCTTTTGCTTTAGCTGACATTCTGTGCCGGGATGCTTCACTCTCTTCTGCGTCACGTATTTCCTTTAACAGACTCAGAAAAGACGGTGGGTGACTTTTTCTTTCTCTCAGCCTCAGTTGGAGCAACATCATGTCGGAATTCACAGCCCCTCTAATCAGCTGTTCCACTCGTACTTTATCTACCAGTCTGCGGGACAGTCCATCTCTTTCCACTACTTTGCTGAGGGTCTTCTCCATCCTTCTTAGGAATTCAGACAGCGCCTCCCCTGTGCCCTGGCGCATAAGTCGAAAATTGAAATATAAATCCTCCCCAGACTCAGATGATCCAAAAGTGTCCTCCAATGCTTCCAAGCACTGCAAAGCACTCACTTCAGGATCGGAGAATCTGACCGCTCTTACAATGTCCAATGCAGGACCCTTGAGGCTTTCCACAATTCTGCGGCGTTTTTCCTTTTCGGAGCAGTCACACTCAGTTATCATCAGCCTGGCTTGATCAATCCAGTTTTCCAGGTTCTCCTCTCCCAGGGGGGTTGGAACTACAGCTGAAAAAGTGCGCAAACGTCTGTATGCATTGCTATCACTTGGGAGTTTTACCGTTTTTTCCAGGACTTCACCCATGGCACGTATTATGGATTCAGGGGAACAGTCAGCAGCACTGTGTGGAGAAAACAAAGCTTGAACATCACTGAGAGACTTTCCTTCTTCCTTCAGGAATTTTGTGAACTTGGCAGTGAAACCTCCAGCCGCTGTTTCAGATGCCGATCCCTGTGTCTGGATAACAATGACTGGCCATGGCTCTTTCTTTTCTCCCCATAACATTTCAGGAGGTATGCGCTTAGAGTCAATAGCGTGTCTGCACTCACACAACACCAGCAGAGACGTTGAGGTAGGTCCTTCTCTCGTGTCTCGTACACGAACTCTTCCTAGCGCTTTTACCGCTTCCATCACCTCTTCAATTTCGGCCACTTCTGTGTGAACAGGTACATTTAATAGCATTAAAGCATGAGTCTCATCAATGGCAACATCTTTGCACCAGCGGGTCAACTCTGCTTGGAGACAAGGGTCATTCGCTAGAGCCATGCTAACTCTTTATGTGGTTCACAATCACTTCGAATGAAAAGAGTGGTTATGTGAGCTTAACTTTTTCTTCTTTAGGATACGTATTTATGACTTGCCAGAGGGAGATCCCGGACGAGCCCCCACTTTATGTAGCGCCCCCTACCTGTCTCTAAGTAGAACAGCACTCCAGATTCATTAACTAAATGCCTACAGATGTTGTAGTTAGGCCCCTCTGAAGTCACAGTAAAATACTATCCTTTAAGAAAGTTACTCAAAATTAAACTCTACACGCCCTCCAGAATAACTAGTAACTATAGAAAGAATAAACTCTGGTAAAAGTACCAAAAATAGAAGTGATTTAATTAGAAAAATGGAAATTCAAGGATTGATCAAAAAGAAGGAATGTCAGGAAGTGAGTAATTCACACAATCACATATTCATGAATCATCAATACACACAATATCCCCCTAATAAGCAAGGATATAAGGAAATAATCACTAAAGTGGTCAATAAGTCACAAAACCCCACTTAAACTGTATCAACAGGGTTAATGCTAGGAATTAAATGCAGAAAAATTACTCTTTGTGTATCAAAACGTTACTCTGAATATTACCCATTTATCAGTGCACTGAATAAACTAAAATGAACCAATATTAAATGTTGTGGGCCCACACTCACACACAAAGCAGAAATACACACAGCAGTGTAACCCAACCCGTTGCAGGCCTGAATCGTTGCTTGTGTTCGTTGTGGCCGGGAAAATGAAAATGGCCTCTTCACTCTCCTGAGCACAAACAAAATCAACACAGATACCTAGATTTCCTCGCGCAGATCCTCCCTCTCTCTCTCTCTCGGCCTCGCGCCGCTCCGCTCTTTCTCTCTTGGCCTTGTCAGCGGACGAAACACACCTCCCTCGCAGCCAGAGGAACCCCAAACAACGCGGGTATTTGGGGCGCTATCTGGTCCTCAAGGTCTCCCTCGTTGTGAAGGAAAACCACAACGTGAACAGTCTTTGGTCTATAGACCGTTATATATATATAACGTCCGCGATCGTCACCGCTAACCATATATAAAATGGCCGCGACCGACTGAAGCAAGACCGCGGTATAAAACAAACATACACTGAGAACCGAGTTATAAAACAACAACAATCAACACTTTGGTGTCTCACACAGGTCACTATATACAAATTAAGTGTTTCAATCTGATGAGTTATCGACTAAACACTTTTTCATTACCGCAATCTATCAGCGTCACTCTCCACAACCGCTGCACTTCTCACTCCTCTCTCTCGTCTCTCCCGCGCACCCCCTGTCCATCAACACCGCGTCATAGAGGCGGGACTTCAACTCTCACTGACCAATAAAATAAAGGAATACCTAACTTGTAGGTTAAAACCACGCTTTTCTATCTTATTTTACATGTGTGTATCCCAATCAAACTTGCTATATATGATTGCGTCCTTAAAGGCATACATACACATACAATCTCAATGTGAAATTCACTCACATATGATCTGGATTAAAACCATATGAAACCAAATAAATATGAAATAAACCCATTAACTGTAAAACTGTATTCTACTGGGTTACACACAATACTCACCAAACTTTATCACTCAACACTTTATTGGAGGATACAGTATACAGTTAATAAAGTAGAATAAAGTCAAATAAGATTCAAGATAAATAAAAATGGGTTTTAAAAAACACATTAACATCATATTAATCCATTCACAGCTGCTGAAGCCACACAAATGAGTGCCACATAATCCCATCCAGTCAACTATGATACAGAAAACAGATTTGATATAGTGTTGGAAAATAATGATTCATTATTACAACTAGACTGGTTTCTGTCTCTTCCCTCTATCATGTTCATGTTCTTCTTCTTCTAAACAGTTCGCCCACTTGTACCCTACAGTATAATCAATGTACAGATGATGTGATCACTGATGTTGTGTAGCCTTTTCTCAACCAGAGGAAGAAGTCGTATAATCCGGCGTTCTCCAGTCCTGGTCTAAAAGTAAAACAACAAACACAATTCAGATTAAGTTTAATGTACAGTCAGGTTAACCTATGTTCTTCAGTAAACTCTCCACCTCAAAATGGGCAGAAATGCCAATTCCTGATTTAAATTTACAAAGCAGCAGTCAGTACATAAAATAATATACACATTGAAGCATTATGTATAATATTGCAGCCCATAATATTAGCCAAGTCCTGAACAAAAACTAATTTACCCATATCAACAGCAACCTTTTAAACAGTAGATCTTTTAGAAAGGCATGGTCTCTTCTGAGCCTTTGTCAGTGATGCTAGATTTCTTTAGTTACTTGTTTCAAGAGCATCACTTGTGATAGCCTTTACAATATAAAATTGTTCAAATACTGCAATGCAACTTTCATGGACAGAATTAAGAAATAGGTACCCAGGCACCAGACTTACCATGCTTATGAAGCACCCATGGCCATGTATAGTTCTCAGAGTTTTTGCCTCTTGTATTCCTCCTTGGCAGCACATCTTTTTCCTGTAGAATTTGTGCCTTCTCTTGCTATCCATCTTAAAACACAAATGCAATGTGTTTAGTCTGTGGAGTATAAGGCCTTGTTTCAAGCCAAAGAACTAACCAGATATTACACATAATTCAAAGAACATTTACTATTTGATTCCTAATATGTCCCAACTCATTATCTTCTAAAGCTACCCAGAACCATCCATGGTCTACAAAACAATGGAGAAATACATGGAGTTTATAACAACTAAATGCTTTTTCCCACACTTGTCTACTTTTATCTAAGACAAAAAGACGGTGCAGTTTTTAAGAACTGAAGGCCAAAAGTGTAATAATAATTGTATCAAAAAGGGAAAACAAATATTTACCATTTTAAATAAATCCAAGATACAGAACCTCATTTGCTTATTTTAGGAGTTATTAAAAGATTTAGACATGAATAATGGTACGTATTTTATCAGAGTAGAAAGAATGATCACTGTTGAAATGAATAGTCCTTTGAGAGATCAACATCAAATTTTGTACTACATATTACAGCATTGCTTCAATACAAGACATACCAATGGACTTGCGCACTTTTCTGTCTTCTTCGGGCACAAGATGTCCATCTTCCTTCCTCACCCTAAACAAATGACTTATTTTCTTAGCTTGCTTCGATATAAGGTCTGGTCTTTATTCTCTTCTGTAAAACAAGAAAGTCTCACTTACTCTGTGCAAATACTATTGTTTTTAAAACATATAAATTAAGACAGTTACAATAAAGTTAATTTACCATAAGATTAAGGTGAGCATTAAAAACTGTATATACTTTAGTATATATACTGATACTGATAATATTCAACTTTACCTGTGAAGGGCTGATTACGGCAAGATTAGCTGAGAATCACTAGAAGCTCTTGTGAGGGTTGACTCTTAAAAGAGCTGTTGAGTTTGATATTGTAGAGATCTTTTAAACAAAAATAAATAAATAAAAGTAATCTGCAAGTAATCCTGCAAGACAGAAAGAAAGAGGAAATTGTATTACATTGCATGCAAGTTGTGAGTTCATACATAACTGTTTCTTGCTGTAAAAAAAACGTTGCATAATTAAATGTTAAATACATTTATGTAATAAGTTCACAGATATGTGTGCATTCCCATTATTAAAAGTATATAATAGCAAGCTATATCATATGAATTTGTTTGAAAATGTAGATAACTCACTTGATTTTGTGATCACATAAATTATTTACATGCAAACGGGACGTTATAAACATTGCAACTGATCTGATTAAGAAAAAATAATCAAATATCTGATGTCATGTGACCGAAGTGGCTTTTTGAGGCTTTTGCATCTGAACTCTTCATATACAAATACAGCTCTGGAAAAAAAAATTAAGAGACCACTTAACATTTAGAAATCCATGTTAAGTGGTCTCTTAATTTTTTTCAGAGCTATATGTACGAGAATCATACGAATTTGACAACTTGTTAAATCTTGTGAATTATTAAGACTTTGGGAATATGTTCTTACTGATTGAGCTATAGGATTTGTAAGAATAAGTAACAACAAATGCTAAATAAAATGTTTGATAAAGGGTTCAAACCAACTCATACATACCATTACAAATATTTGCTGTTGCAGCTTTCGGTTTTCTCCGTTACTTCTCCACAAACAAGAATGGGTTGACTGAGTCCGAGAGGCTCTTTTGGTCTTTTCAGGTAAAAAAAAAAAAAAAAAGAAAGAGAGAAAAAAGTCATAATATATAATATATAGCATTATAAAGTATACTATTTAAATAACAATATTTGGATTTTACATTAAAATGCATTTAAAGCATGGTAATTGTTGTGGCTACTGTGTATTTACAACAAATATCACATTAAAACTACCAATACTGTGGTAAACGCATGGCAAGTGTTGTTTTTTTTATTTTTTTTATTGTGCTTCTACTACAAATGCCACGTTGGAACTACACTAGTAATTATTATTAAATATTAACAACTGTTTAAAGGTCTATAGCACGTCACGTGACAGTGTTAAATTACCCTATTAGCAAGGTGTGTTTATTTAGAAAGCAAAGAAATGCAAAGCCTCAGTGGAGATGATGACAGATACAATGCAGTGACTGAACATGATCGATAACGACAAGCAGAAAATACTTTATATCAAATATTAGGACATAATATGTATGACTACTCACCAACATGTGGCACACGTGATCTGATGCCAAACATCGCGATGTGTTCTGAATGAGACTTCTTCAGCGCGATTTCATACCGATAGAATTGCCGTCTAATGTTGACGCCAAAGGTTTCCCACTGAAAGCAATTGGGTTCCCAGTTCGTCCATCGCGTGACGCCGAGGGGTCTACCTGTGGCGTCTTCAGTGTGACGCACGGGCGCGGGCCGCGCGCCGCGCGCCGCGGATAGAGACGGTGATTGCTTTTGGGTCTTTTCTTCGCACAATTCAATCGTTTGGCCTCGGAATAGTTGGACTTTTTCAATAAAGTGTGCCTGTTGTCTGTTACAGCCTGTGTTTTATATCATATAATACGCAAATGGGTAGGTTTAGGGCGGGGTGGGGTTTGACTACTGTTTCAAACGTGTATCATAGCGTAAATAAATGTAAATACAATTGTGCTGGCTGATTAAATTGAGAATCACACTCCAACATGTCATAATGGAAAAATTATAACCCAATAAATTCCATCATGACGATAACATGCACATGCCCAACACGTCTGTTTATGACGTCCTAGGTTTCTCATTGAAATCAGTGGATTACCCAGTACGTCGAAAAATGGCGATTTAGGGGTACCCTGTGCGTCAACAGCTGACGTCAGGGTCCCTTGACCGTTCGGCAACATTTGACGAGTAGGGGTGAGACTGTGTTGGCCCACCTTACCGTGACCATGATGCGGTCACCCAGAATTTTAATGTGACTATATTGTATTGCAATAGGAAGCACTTCAAAATCAATACCAAATCAAAACTGGTTAGCAAATCATTTATAATTGAAAGAATTTAATGACAAAATCCGGTTATGGTTACAATAGTTACAAAATAGATGAATGAGATGATAAAAACTTATACCATTAATTGTACCCAGCATTTATATAATGTATCTGAGAGAGAAAGAGACAGAGAGAGAGAGAGAGAGAGAGAGAGAGAGAGAGAGAGAGAGAGAGAGAGAGAGAGAGAGAGAGAGAGAGAGAGAGAGAAAGAGACCAAGAGAGAAAGAGAGAAAGAGACCAAGAGAGAGAGAGAGAGAGAGAGAGAGAGAGAGAGAGAGAGAGAGAGAGAGAGAGAGAGAGAGAGAGAGAACAAAGGGAAAGCCCCTAGAAGAGACCGCCAGAGAAAAAGAGCGCAAGCAACAGTTGCAATCTTCTTTTTTCTATCCCTTGACCATGTGACGGAAACCCTGAGACATTTAAACTGACCAATCAGACCAAACTTCCCCCACTGTACTACAGGTGTGGCACCATTTGGCCTACAGGCCCTCATTATCTCTTTGTCTTTAGGAATCCCAAATGGCTCCACTGTTAAGAGAGAGGGGTGGAAAACAGTAAAACAGATGTCTTTGTTCAATTTCAAATATCAAATATCTTTGATTATTTTGGATTCTTACACTCTTTTATGGACGAGTCTCAATAAGAACAAAAAAATAATAATAAGATCACCAACAGTATTTCAGTATTACTTTGACTATATATTTTTATTTTACTGCTAGCACTAAAAATACAGCCATTTGAGAAAGCAACCAATAATCTGGTAACATTTATGACAACCATTCTGTAGAGGTTTTCTTGCGGTTAATTAAAAAAAGGTTGTACATTAACAATTCTTGAGTTTTTTCTTTTCAAGACAGATTCATTGTACTGCTTTTATTTCAATAGATATTTTTTTTCTTTTTCTTTTTCTGTTTAAAGAATACTCTTAAAATCAGAATAGAGTAACTTACCATTTTCCCCACATTATTTTTGCTTGCAAAAAAAAACAAAAAAACAAAAACAAAATATATATATATTTTTTTTTTACATATATATATGTAAATATATATATATTTATACCCATCTGTTCCGACCGGGACTCAAACCCGGGTCCGCCAGCATGAGAGTCAGATGCTCTAACAAGGAGACTAAAGGCTGCAACCTCTAGCGTCAGTCGCTAGAGCGTCTCTTGAAGTCAGAGGAGTGAGGTTTACTCGCACAGCAACTACTACTAGCTGGCCTCTGTTACACTCACCCCATAAACCTCACTCCCATCCGGGTCATGGCACCAATGTAACCCCGTCTGCCGGCAGGAGAGTCGGATGCTCTAACAAGGAGGCTAAAGGCTGCAACCTCTAGCATCAGTCGAGGTCAGAGGAGTCAGGTTTACTTGCATAGCAACTACTACTATCTGGCCTCTGTTACATATATATTAAATATAAATATGATGTTTTATTTGCTACATAAACTAAAATTTTAAATTGACATGTGTGAACACATACATATGAACTTCAATGCTGACAGAAATCAGGTTTATTTTTCTATATGTTAAACAAAATAGTAGTGATGATTGGGCCTATAATGCACTTTGAAGCCTGCCAAACAATCAAGCTGAAGTGAAGTGTTTCCAGCAGATGGCACCGCAAACTTGTGCAGCACTAACAGAATACGGACCGTGTGCGTTTATTAGAAAATGTAATATTCTGTGGTCAATTTTTAGTAATTGTTTAAGGCAATTTGATGATTTCAGTCATCATACAGTAGCCAGCACTTTCATAAAGCATGCGCATCCCTCTCACTCTCACACTGGTCGCTATAGTTGATTTGACGAGAGTCACGCGTGTGACGCAAGGATATGCAGGACTGATTATCCATCTTAACCAATCACGTTGACAGGAAAATAAATAAACATAATGTAGTGATGGCAGGTTTAGGCAAAATAGTGCAGTAAAAGTACCGATACATCACTTAAAATGTACTCAAGTAAAAGTACACTGTTTTTAAACTACTTAAAAAAAAATACAATTTCTGAGAAAAACTACTCAATTACAGTAAAGAGAGTAATTTGTTACTTTACACCACTGCAGATGGCAAACACCTGTCTCAGATTGCAGTAAAAGAGAGAGAGAGAGAGAGAGAGAGAGAGAGAGAGAGAGAGAGAATTTTTTTTTTGAATTTGGCAATCCATTTATTACAAAATTCTCAAACTCCAGTCACAAAATCAAATATATAAAGAAAATACAATTAAAAAATTAAAAATAAGATTAAAAAATAATACATAAATAATTCCATCAACACTTCTGAAATGGCAATTACATTATCAACTAATGCACATAGCACATTTTCACAGCACCACTCAATTTCAAAAACATTCAACGCACCCATTAATTTATAAAAGTTAAACTCAATTACAAGTCGGGATTTTACCATTTTTTTAAAAACTGGTACAAGTTCTTTGTCCCCTTTCTGTTCGATTTTATTCCTCCTAGTTATATAGATGGCTAATTTTGCAATACCAACAATAAAATTTAGCAATTGACATTTCATTTTTTCCTTCATACTATACCTACAACCAAGAATAAAATCCTGCCTTGTAAAACATACTTCAAAAGATTCAAAAAGAAGCTCTAAAAGGTTAAACAAAACAGGAAGTCTCTTACAAAACATAAAACAATGAAACACAGTCTCCCTTTCATTGCAAAAAGGACAATTCTCACTTACATTTGGGTTCAACATTGCCACAAAAGAATTAACCGCTACAGCTCCATGGAGTATCCTCCATTGAAGATCACCAACTCTTTTAGGTAAGGGAGGTTTATAAAGAACCCTCCACACTGGTTTTGTTGTTTCAGTCATTTCTAACATGTCTCTCCATACAGTATCACTTCTGTTCTTTAACCACTTAATATTTGTCACCTTCACAATACTTCTGTACAATATTTTGCCTTTCGCTGCAAAAAAGTCTATTTGCTCATCAAATTCCTTTAACAAGGGATTTGTGTAATTTGATGAAATAAAATCAGGTACAATACTTATATCTGGGAAAAAATCTTCACAGTCTGGAAATATACCTTTCTTATTATACTCCTCAAGTAAAGATCTTTCTTGTACATTCATGGCCCCCTGCAGTTTATCTAAAAAGCGTTTAATAAAACGTGCAGATTTTACCTTTAAAAAGGCTGAAACTGCATCTACATCTTTGAAATCAGGACCTGCATTATTTATGATGTGTTTCAGTTGTAAAGATCCATTTCTGTACAGCAAATCTTTAAGACCAGGTATTTCTTCACCAGATACATCGAGCCGTGCTCCACACACGATAGGCTCTTCAAGTAGCCAGTATAGGGACGTTAATGGTTCCATCCACTGATGTTTAAACAGACTCCATACTTTAAAGAGACTTCGATAAAAAACAGGAACTCCTCTAAAATCAAGTTTTTTGGAATCCATTAAAAACAAAGCAGTGTCCAGGCCAAGTCCACTTATTCTACGTAAAATGCATTGAGCCACTGGTCTCCATACCAGTCTTTCAGATCCCAGCAGAAACTTCTGCAGAAACTGAAGACGATAAGCAGCACATCTACTTGTCAAATGTACTAAACCTTGGCCTCCATCTTCTTTAGCAAGGAACAAGACACTTTGAGGGATCCAATGTAAATTGTCCCAAAAGAAGTCCACCATTTCTGCTTGAATTTTAGATAAAAAACCAACAGGAGGGTCAACGCATGCAAGTCTATGCCACAGGGAGGAAGCCGCAAGATTGTTGATAACAAGTGTGCGTCCTTTAAAAGACAATTGAGGAAGCAGCCATTTCCATTTTTTCAAACGTCCTGTTACTTTATCTGCCATCCCTTCCCAGTTCTTCTGTATGAAAGAGTCATTGCCTAAGAAAACACCAAGGTATTTTAACCCATCTTTTCGCCATAGTAAACCTCCAGGTAGAATGGGATTTCCTCCCTCCCAATTCCCAAGCAATAAAGCATCGCTTTTTCCCCAATTTACAATTGCTGATGAAATATCTTTAAAATCATTAACAGTTTGTTGTAAAATTTGAACATCATCACTGTCATTTATAAAAACAATAACATCATCAGCATATGCAGACAAGTAAAAAGCAGTGTTACACAGTGGCAATGTCAAACCCTTTAACTTGCTTCGTAACATAAAAAGCAGGGGTTCTATAGCCAGCACATATAATAGCCCAGACATGGCACAACCCTGTCTGACCCCTCTCTGTACTTTAAAAGGGGTACACAGACCACCATTGATTTTGATCACACTCTCAATGTCACAGTACATTGTTCTGATCATATCAATAAAATTTGAATTAAAACCAAAGGCTTGTAATGTATGCCACACATAAAAGTGTTCAACGCGATCAAAAGCCTTCTCTTGATCCAAAGATATAAGGCCAGTATTAATTCCAAAAAGTTTTGAAACCTCTATTACATCTCTGATTAGAGTTATGTTATCAAAAATTGATCTATTTGGTATGCAATATGTTTGATCGTATTGTATCACCTTCCCAATTACTTTACTTAGTCTTGTAGCCAAAGTTTTAGACAGGATTTTGTACTCCGAGCACAAGAGGGAAACAGGCCTCCAATTTTTTATATTCTGGAGATCACCTTTTTTGGGCAATAGAGTGATAACTGCCCTTCTGCAACTTAGAGGAAGAAAACCTTTACTCAGGCTTTCATCAAACACTGTTAAAAGATCTGCACCTATGATGGGCCAGAAAGTTTTATAGAATTCAATGGGTAAACCATCAATTCCAGGAGATTTCCCATTCTCCATGCTCATCATTGCTGTATAAAGTTCTTGTACCGTCAAAGGTAATTTCAAACTTTCGTTGCTCTCTTCATCAAGTTTTGGCAGACCTTCAAAAAAACTAACAGTCATTTGTTCATTTGTTAAATCAGCTGTATATAATTTTTCATAAAACTGCACAGCAACCTCTCTTATCTCTGAAGTTTCAATCACTTCCTGTCCTGTGTCAGAAAACAAAGAATGAATTATTCTGCTTTGACTATTTTTTTTCTCCATACTGAAGAAAAATTTGGAAGGTGCATCCATTTGTGTAACTTTCTGGAAGCGTGAGCGAACTAACGCTCCCTGTGCCTTAATGTCCAACAAGTTTGACAATAAAGTTTTCTTTACTGTCAGAGCTTCAATATATTCTTTTTTGCCTGTAGATGCAGACAAACTGTACAGATCAACTATCTCAGCCTCCAATGTATTTAATGATCGTGTTATTTCTCTTGTAACATTAAGAGTGTATTGCTGGCAAAAACTTTTAATTTGTATTTTCCCGCAATCCCACCACTGTTGTAGAGAGCTATATAAATGCTTTTGTTGCTTAAAAACGTCCCAAAAATAAATAAAAGAATCTTTAAAATTTTTATCATCAAGCAAAGATGTGTTAAAATGCCAATAGGCACTATTTGACTTAACATTTCTCACTAATACAGAGGAAAGAACCGCACTATGGTCAGAAAATCCGACAGGATTAATCTTACAAGATTTAAAAATATTATACTGGTGCTTGAAGGTATAAAAGCGATCAAGACGTGCCAAAGACAATAAGTTATCCTTACAGTGAACCCATGTGTATTGTCTTAACTTTTTATGCATATTTCTCCAAATATCACAGAGATCAAAAGTTTCCACTAATTGCTTAATAACCCTTTGAGATGCAACATGTGGTTCCAAATGATTTCGATCTACTTTATCATTCTCCGTACAATTAAAAACTCCACCTAAAACTAAGAACTCTTCTGTATTCAGGTTTTTCAGAGTAGTGTTGATTAAATTTAAAAACAAAACTCTTTCTGCTCCACTATTAGGAGCATAAATATTTAAAAACACCATAACAATCTTTTCAAATTTAACAACAACTTTTAAAAAACGACCTTTTTCAATTTCCTCAAAATCATAAGAAACTGGAGTCACATTTTTAGAAAATAAAATTGCCACGCCTCCACTAATAGAGGATTTATGACTAAGGAAAAGTTGACCTCCCCACTCTCTTTTCCAGTCCACCTCATTTCTTTGATCGCTATGCGTTTCCTGTATGAACATAATATCAACAGACTTCTGATTGATAAACTCATACACCATCATCCTTTTCCGAACATCTCTAGCTCCATTTATATTTAAAGTTCCCATTCTTAGCTCACTCATTGTATTATTAAAGTTCAACAAGAAGCTAAGAGGGAAAAGAGCTGAGATCAAAAACACCAAACTCGGGAAATTAAACCATAGCGTTCTTCTCATCTCTAAAAATTTGTTTTTTTACCTTGTTTACAAACTTTCTTAAACGATACACTTCAAGATCAGAAAAAGCCCCTTCTTTAATCAAATATCTGGTGTCCTTCACAAACTGAGCACGGTTAGGAAAGTAATCCTCAACCTGTACACCTTTTAGCCCCTTCGTTTCCTGAAGAAAAGCACTAATATCTTCAGCTTTATACAAAAGGGTCACATTTTCAGTTTGAGAACAAGCAGAAAACTCTGAACAAACAGAAGCACTAGAGTCCGAATCATCATCAACCGAACTATGATCATTACCACATTTTTTTACTTGTTTACTGTTTTTATCATTTCGACCTTTTTTCCTTTTAATAGGAGTTTTAAAAGTCGATTCAACTTCCATGTCCAGTTCACAGTCATTCAATCTGAAGTCTGCAGTTATAACTTCACTGTCTTGTTCTTCAAGTACAGATACCGCATTACTCAAGCCCAACGCGATCTCTGCCGCCACGCACTCGGACTCAACCACCACACCTCCATCAACCGCAGCAGCAGCAGCAAACACCGGCGGCAACCCCGCATTACTCGCTCCCGCGAGCGGCTCGTCTAACGGTATAGCTGCGCTAGCTTCGACCTCTAGCGGAGCGGCCGCGGATGCGCTAGTCTCACCGACAGCGCTCCCCGCTTTATCTGCGTCAACCTGCCCTGTGTTTTTGTTAACTTTATCAGGGCAGCTACGAATGAGGTGCCCGATCTTTCCACAGCCAAAACATTTGATCGTCGTATCAGATGATGCAAAAACGGCATAATCAAACCCATCTATTTTGAATTTAAAAACCAGCTCAAGTTCATCTTCGCCATTTTTTAAAATCATAAACACCTGTCTCCTAAAAGACACGAGATGTTTTACCAAAGGCGATTTACACCCGAGCGGAATTTTTTTGATAGGGGAAACAATCTTTCCATATCGTGACAATTCCTGCACGATAATCTCATCTTTTACAAAAGGAGGAACGTTTGAAAGTATTATCTTCTTGGCTGGAGTACTCAGAGGAAACACCGGCGTGAGTGAACCTTTGATTACAACACCATGTTGTACTATTTCATTGGCCTTCTCGATCGTGCTAAAAAAAAGCACAAGCGCATTGTTCATTCGCGAAGCTGACACGATAGCTTCATGACCCACAACGTCCCCTACGGCCAAACAAACATCTTCCACGTTGGCATTAGAATCTATTTTCACTCCATGACGCCGAGTTAAATGTTCAAAACCCATTATGTTTGGAGTCGTCATGCTTCCCAGCAAGAAGCGGGAAGCAGACTATCCTCACAAGGTTTAACCAACAAAAAAACAAACAAAGACAAACAAAACACTTACAAAGAAAAAAAGTTTGAGAACTCACTCTTACCAGCCACAGACGACTACCACTCTCACCCACACTCACTACGCTCCGCCCACACACTCCCAGCATGCACGCGAGAGAGAGAGAGAGAGAGAGAGAGACAGAGAGAGAGAGAGAGAGAGAGAGAGAGAGAGAGAGAGAGAGAGAGAGAGAGAGAGAGAGAGAGAGAGAGAGAGAGAGAGAGAGGACAGAGGAGAGAGAGTTGGACTGTGACTTCAATCATGCTTCTGGGGAAAAGAGAAAAAAGACTGAGATCAACAGCGTGAACTGGAAAATCCATATTGTGCGTTTTGAGTTTATGTGCCCACGTGAACCAAGTAGTTTTATTACTACAAAAGCCCTATTCGGACTGGATTAGTTTAACATGGGGACATGGGGGTAAAGTCAGTTTACCTCAGGACATCTGTAATATTAATGGCCAATTCGTACGGGATAAGACATCTCGGTAAAACGAGCAAAAGTGGGAGGAGTAACTCGCTTTACGCACCTCCTTGACGTCATGTGCGTATGACGTTGCCGTTATCACGTGAGCAAACACAACCTGAGCGCCAGTCTCAACTCCGTCTCCAATATATATGTGTTTTAATAAACAGTTAGGTCCAGTCTAACGATTATGATTGGATTATGTTGGTAATAGACACTTTCCTAGAGCTAAAATGTGTTGAGCCTCTAATAAGTGCTTTTGATCTTCTTTTTGCATTAAATGATATGCGGAAAATACTGGACATTTTCCACAGATTTGTCCCACCACCTACAACGCAACCGAATGCTTCAAGCGCCTCCATGGTCGCAAAAAGTACTCTTTTTTAACTTTTAAACAGGAAATGACGGAATTTTACCATACATTTTTACAGCAGGTCTATTCGAACGGGATTAGTATTACCTGAGGTAATTTTTCCGGATCTTTTTACAGAAGGTAAAAGTCTCGGTAATCTTTACTGACATTCTCCGTAATGATTACAGAGATGGCACATTCGGACGGGACTAAAATCACCGAGAACCTCTGGTAATAATTACTTTACCCCCACGTCCCCATGTTAAACTAATCCAGTCCGAATAGGGCTTTAAAGTGTCAATTAAAGAGTTGCGACTCCCAGTCAAGCCGACCTCGTCTTCTTCCTTCCTTCACACGTACGAACCTCATTTCATTCATTTCATTTATTCATTTATTCCAGGCAATGGCACAAAAAGTCCAAAGTAGACAAATCCAATAGTGTCTCAACACCACAGGTTGCCAGTTGGCAGAAAACATAGCACATTGCTGCCATGAAAGCCAGCAAACAAACTGGGTCAGAGATTGCAGATTCTACCTGACCTAAACGGCCTTGGAATCTATCTAAAATCCATATGAGCGGGAGCACATTAAAATGCAGATAAATTAACTTACAGTGTGTACATCTCATCACCGTCCATTGTAAATTGCACTAGTTTCTATTGAGCGTCCTTAAACTGGCAACCTGCATGAGAATCAAGTCTAAAGAGGGGATGTGGCAAATAATATTTAGAATTTGTACAGCAGTACCCATTTTTAAACAATATCTATCATTCTTACATATAACACCATTAAGTAGACAAAATGGTAACGTCTGATAGATCAAAACCACCTCAATGATTGTTCCTGAATACCAATTTAATTGTGTATTTGATCTAAGAGTATGTTATGAACTACTGAACCAGTACTAAGAAAAAGTAATACAGACTTGGCCTGAAGCTAGTAAGTCATTTTAATTTTAACGAGTGCAGTTACTGTGCGGTGATAGGGCCTGAATCTGGTCTGAAATTTTTCAAGTATAATTTTTTGCAGTTACGTGCACAATTGAGCAGACAACTTCTTTTTGTGTTATAGACATAAATTGAATATTTGAAATGGGTCTGTAATTTGCCAATTCATTTGGATCTAGTTTTCTAGGTTTCTTAATGAGAGGCTTAATAACTGCCAGCTTGAATGGTCTTGGGACATGACCTAAAGATAGAGAAAATTAATATTAAGAGGAGGCTCTTCTGCTACAGGTACAGGTTCTTCAATTTCAGTAGTACAGTAGTAACATGATGATAGTTTCGATGCAATGATAAGTTTAGTTAGCTCTTGCTTTCCTAAAAAAAACTTCTTCTTCTTTTTTGAGGCTGAGTCATAAAACATTGTCCGCTTGTACTGTTCACTCAATAATATAAAAAATAATAATAAAAATAATAATAATAATAAAAAAAATAGATTTGTTCTTGACCTAAAGTGTCATGGCAACCAACTTTGTAGTTGTATGTGCAATGAAAAAGCTCCTTTCTTTCATACAACCCAGTCCAGCCTAGTCATCCTCCTTACTCAGTCAACCAGTACAAGACAGCTAAACACAAACCTTGACACAAACTCTCCACTGCCATTTATTTTTACAAAATCAAATAAAGTTCTTGTTTCCTTGATTGTTTTCAGTATTCTGTGCCCATGCAAATGCCTCCTTCAAAATACTGCATGCTTTAATTTTGTAGCTGACATTTAACATAAAAAATGTTTTCCTTAAATACACCCTTCATTGATTTGCACATACTACGTGCCTGTGCTTGACATTTTTTTAAATATCCTTTTACTTCTCTCTCTCACTCACTCAGTCACTCACTCACTCAGAAGCAAAACAGGTTAGAACACTGAATCACTGATGCATTTTTCTGTTGTGAATAAGTGTTTTTTTCTCTGTCAGCATGTATATACTTTTAACCCAGATAATTATAGCCCTTGAAAGATTGCAGAGACAGAAGATCATTTCAGCACAGACGATTTATATATATATATATATATATATATATATATATATATATATATATATATATATATATATATATATATATATATAATTAAAAGAGGAGGAATATTACAAATTACATTTGTAATATTCCTATATTATTAAAAATACAAAAAGGTGGGAAATGATGCACAATGAGATTAGAAATATGTATTAAATTAGTAAACTTTGATTTCCTGCTGACATGGTATGGCTACATTTATCTGTGTGTGTGCATTTGACTTGATCCCCGCCTATGTCTTGTGTTGGACTCCTTTGCCTGCCATGATAGTTTCTATAGTTACCTTTATTTGTCTCCATAGCAACCCTAGCTAGTTTTTATGACAATTAATCACCTTCACCTGTCCTGTGTTAGTCCCTTGCTATCGTGTGTAATTAAACCCCATTGTTTTCCTATGTTCTTTATCTGCGACCTATTGCACAAAACTAGGATAAGGGATTAAGCTGGATATCTTGGTTATCTTGTCATCTGTATGCAAAATTTAGTACACCGCTATCGTGTAAATGTACCCTGAAGGGACACTCACACCAAGAATGATAACGATAACACAATATAACTGTATATTAGCGGATAAATTGAGCCAGGATCACCAAGATATCCCGGCTTAATCCCTTATCCTAGTTTTGTGCAACAGGCCCCTGGTGTTGCTCACATGGATGTACCTTGTTTTCATTTCTGTTTTCCCTATGTCTGGATTATCTTGTTCTTTGCATGTATTCTTTGGTTCGCATTCAGTCAGTCACATTCAACATTAGGTCGATACTAATGTAGTGGGGTCTAGCTTGGGAGCCCTCACCTTAAGTGGTAACTAAACAAGCCAAAGGACATTAGCCAACGAGATTTGCATGCTGAGCCACTCCTGCCCAAAATATAGGAATAAATACGGCCGAGTAGTTAGTTTGAAACGAAGCGATTGCTCATTCCAGTCATTCCTTAGAAAAAGTCAGAGAAAAGCTATTTTAATTGCATTAAAGAGTACTATGCAGTCTAGATATCTCCTGCTGATGTGAGGGCGCATCCAGCATCCTGTGATTTGTGTCCTCAGAGAGCTGTTCATGAAGAAGTGCAGCGTTTCACCCCTCAGCGCATCGGCGTGTCAGGGCAGATTTCCTAAAAGAGAAAGCATGGGCAGCGAGCATTTTTAATGTAACTAGTTCCTGGATTCATCTGACGACCACAATTACTGTCTCACATGTCTGGACCGAGAGTAAGTCCATGTTGGCATTGCGGTCACGACTCCCTATTGAGGTACCCTCTGTTGTTTCTTACTCTGCCACCGTTTCTCATAGCAAAGCCGCAGGTCTTGTTTACACTTTAAGAGACCTGAGGGTTGCAGTGAGAGCCTTTCTGCTGGGCAATCCATGCCATGTGCTGTCGAGCTTCCGAGTTATGGCACTGGTTCCTCTCGTAGGGCGCCTTGTGCCTAATTTGGCGCTCTGGATGAGGACCAGATGTCAATCGCTGCATCGGCGAGTGGCCTATTTTCCTTTTGAGACGATGAAGAATCTGAGCTTCTGGTGGTTGCTCACACTGAATTTGATTCAGAGTTGATGGAGCACTCACATTTGGATGAATGGTTCCTAGGTGTGGTGCGCAGTTCACAGCTAAACCCTCAAAGTGTCTATCTTAGCAACGCCTTGCTTCCTCACACCCAGCCATCTCTTCCTTCGCCACGGGCAGGGGGTTTGCATTTCAAGCATGCGCTGCTTTCTCACTCCTCCCTAGCCAGTCCCTCATGGGAACTGAATACAAACACATTAAAGGGGTCATGCATTGAGAAATCAACTTTTCATTCAGCCTTTGATATATAAAAGGTCATCGTCATTATGTTTCGGAGCTGAAAACTTCCTTGTTAGTCAAATAAAAGCTTGTATTGACACCAGGCCCAGCAAACAAGAGATCTCAGAATGTGCCAAGCTGTGACATCAGAGTGTGGTGAAATGCCGCCTCAACAGTCAAGTCAAGTGAAGTCACCTTTATTTATATAGTGTCAATTTTTTCAAAGCAGCTTTACAGTGTTAACAGGAAAATAATGCAACATAATTTGATTTGGTTCAGCTCTGGTGAAAAATGGCGATGTTATCCAGCTAATTTCAGTTGTCATATAGTGTCAATGTGGGAAGATCAGTCATATAGTTGAAATGCAAGTCTCCCCAAATTAGCAAACCAAAAGTAATGGTCACAAGGAACCAAACGTCTTTCAGGGCCAGAATGGAGAAAGAAAAAGAAAAAAAACTTGGGAGAAACCAGGCTCAGCCAGGGTGTCAGTTCTCCTCTGGTCAACAAACAAACAGTGTGTGATTATGATTCTGGCAACATTACAGGTCAGAAGTCATATTAGATCAAGAGATACACATAAGGTTATTTAAAAGATTGGAGTCGTTACGGTGGAGACGATTTTATTATATTCAGACTTTCATTTTCTTTAAGACACAAAATAATGTGACAACATCAGAAAAGGTTTTTGTACACAAAATCAAAGACAAACTGGCAATTAACCATGTCATGACTGCAGATATGCAGCTGAAACATGGTTGTTTTCCCTCCTACCTCTTATTCGTCTGATTGTGCTTGTGTTTTTATGATGGCTTGACTATCCAAAAGCAACCACAAATTCCTTAGCATCCTTGAAAATTTGAGCTGAAAAAAAACTAGTTTTGACCTTTCCAATCAGGTTTTATTAACAACAACAGCACATCAGTGATTTACTCCCTTACTTGCTTATATCTCACTCTTTTCACAGGCCAGTGGGGAAAAGCAGCAGACTGAGGCATGTTGACACAGTTTTGATTAAAAGGCAATTCAGAGACTCCACCGTGCAAATGAAAAGCCTTTATTAATGGGTCAATAAAAATGATTAGCCATTAAGAGGACAAGTTTAATAAAATTGTCTTGTAAATAAGACAAGAGACAAGGTACAGCTCCTCTCCAATGCCCACACCATATTGTCATCCTGTATTACACTTGTTTTTGTTTTTATTTTTTGGGGGAGAGGGGGGTTATTTATTTATTTATTTATTTAAAGTGGAGGTGTTATATGTCACCTTGATTTTTATATGTTTTTTTTTTATTATGTGAATACAGAATATATAAGCAGACACATGAAATGGATGAATGGATGGATGGATCATATTTAGTACAATTTTTTTTCTTCTTCAAGTAGTTTAAATACACTTTTGTAGTGATTTCTCAACCACAAATGTTTGTAGATTTAGCTCATATAAAGAGGAGTTGAGTCTCAACCATGTGTCAACCAAGTTGTCTCCTGGGGGAAAAAACAACAAACAAATAAACCATAAAACTCCCATAGGAGGGTTTCTACAAAGAGGGCCACATCCCTCTGGAAAATCTCTATTTGAATTGCATCAATGTGTTTTTTATTTTTATATACAAACAGCTGAGCTGACTGTGACAGAAATTATGACTTCAAGCTATAAAGACAAAGTGTAAAGACCAGACCAGGACAACAATGCAAATGTGTAATGGTTAATTAGTATTGTGTGGAGAAGAAGGTGTAAAGCACAATGTGTCTCACTGAGCTATACTGTCATAATTCACTCACCCTCGTGTCGCTATACAACCTGCATCACTTTCTTTCTTCTGGAGAAAAAACAAACAAAAAAGAAAAGAAAAGAAAAAAAGAAAAGAAAAGAAAAAATAAATAAATGTCACCTTAATGACATTTTTGTCTTGCCAAGGAAAGCTATCCACTTAAACTCCAGGGACATTTTTTGGGGATTTCCACCTGGATTTGACCTACCCAAATTGAAAAGCTTCCCATACACACATACAGTGGCCTAAGTTCAAAATGTTGGTGTAATTTTACAGAAAACACTTTGAAGTCACATAAACTGCTAAACGTAATAAGCATGTAAGTATATGTTGTCTAAGCTGTAATAACCGCCCCAAAAAGGTAGTTAAGTAGTTTTTTTTTTTTTTTTTATAAATTTATTTTTGAAAGTGTGTAACTCATGCCCTCTGTGCTCTAGTACCCTGCAGACAGTGTGGGCTGTTTCCACTAAATTCCAGAAAATAGTGGAAAAAAAAGAAGTTTTGTCATGTTGTATGCCAGATTTATTCAAATGGGTCTGAAGGGATGACCCCCCCCCCTCATTTTTTCCCTTTTTATTTAAAAATTTAGTGTAAATACATTACTTTGTCTAAAACAGATGCCAAAGTGATACATATTTCCAGAAAGTAGAGACTCTAAGCTTTCAAATGTTACCAGATATGACATCATAGCTCCTCCACAGACATTTAAAATTGAAAGTATATACATGACGATGTCATTCTGGACCCTGCAGGGTCCACGGAGTTTAAGTGGTTAAAGGGGTTTGAAACGATGTGAGCAAATAATGACAGATTTTTCAGTTTTATGTGAACTATGCCTTTAACCTTGGCTCTCTGAAATGAAGAGAGCGGCAGACAGTGGCTCTTGGGGCGGCAGTGGCTCAGTGGTTCATGTACCTTGTCTACAAACCGAAAGGTTGGTGGTTCAATCCCCGATTCCACCTGACCAAGTGTCGAAGTGTCCATGAGCAAGATACCTAACTGCAGCTGCTGACGAGCTGGATGGCGCCTTACATGGCTGACATTGTCGTTGGTGTATGAATGTGTATGAAGTGTATAAAAATGTGTGTAAATGTGAGGCAAAAATGTAAAGTGCTTTGGATGGCCATAGAGGGTCTGTTAAAAGAGCTATATAAATGCAGTCCATTTACCATGAATGCTTTTAAGAGGGTTACAGAAAGAGAAAAAAAAAAAATGGTAAGGAATTGATTTGGATCAAATAACTCAAAGGGGTATTGATTTACAGTGAAATGAACCGTGATACATATTAAATGATTCAAAATTAATATTTAACACTTTATCAACTATTCGTCCAGTGATACGTTGAAATTATCAATCCATATTACCCGATATTACCCGTTACAATGGCAATAATGTCAATTTTATGTTCACTGTTTGTGAGCTTAGGTATAACACAATCGATCAGTTTGAGGCAGTAATTTATAAACACATAGCCAGAGACACCTGTATAGATGAAAAAGGTAAACAAAAGTTTATTGAACTATTCTAAACTATACACACACAAACTAACAAAACACATTCATAGTTACTGGGAAAGTGAGGTTTGTTAATGGAAAGGAGTAATGTCCCAATGTTTTCTTAGCCACAACCTGAGATCAATATACTAGCAGGTCGACCTAAGTTTGTTCGCTTAGATACGATTTTTACCAGTTCAGCCAGTCTTGTACTTGCATTTGAATGCTCCTACGAGCATGGGTTCCTCTTAGCATGCCGTTGCTCGTCTGGTGGTCAGTTGTTGTGGTCAGAGGGACAAATAGTTGGTTTTGCGGGGTGAAAAGCCGGATCCTGGATGTCGTTGGCTGACTGGAGTGTGGTGATGATGAAAAGCTCTGGGTAGCTCGGAGGACGCTGCGTGCAGGCAGGAAAAGCCTGCATGATCAAAGCAGAAGTCACCGCAAAACCATGGCAGTTAGTAAAGCGCGAAGCAAAACAAAAAGCAAAGATATCTTGTTGGCCACGGGAGTTTTAAACGGGCCCCAAGGTTCCTCCTTGGGGGCGTCTCCGGCCAATGAGTTATTGTTGTGGGCGGGTGTCCTGCCCACTTCTCCTGTTTATGCATATCATTAGTGTAATGTCTGATTAAACACTTTTAAGAAACCAACTTTCCTATTTAGATCACAGTACATTTTACACAAATTTACCTTGCATCAAAATTATGAGAATCATTTATCCATCACATAGACATCAAACAGCTTGCTATTCCCATGATGTGAGTAGGAGATAGTAAAGATACATATGTGATACATGTCTCGCGTACAGAGAAACTTCACAAGTTACATGAAAATATACATAATACTTTAGTATATGTTTAAGTCGCCATTGGGTGAATTAATTCATTTTATTGAATCTGAGGTTTAAGTTTATTCCTCATGTCTGCATTGGTGTGAGGTCTTTGTGTGATGTTCAAAGAGCCTTTGGAATGCGCGGGTCAAGGAAGGAAAGACAAGGTGTCTGTCTAATGTCGGGCAGCCTTCGAAAAGCTTTTAGCGACTCTGTGTCCCGATAACGATTTGAATTTGTGCCTGTCGGTAATAAATGAGTCCTTTCTTCGTGAGATTCTACCCGCTGTTATGCTTGTAGAACAAAGAGGAAACACGTCATGTGACTCATTTTGTCCTTGTGCTGGTTTTGAGATAACACAGGTAAACAGGGAGAGTTGTTGTCTCTGGGCCAGTTGGGGCATCATTGATTAGTTTTACGATCGGTTCAGGTTTCAGAGAGGGGGTCTCTGGAATGCTTTATTGTGTCGACTCACTGCTGGAATATACATACTACATATTATATGAGACATCATGAATACATTTTTAACGATTATGTGCTACTTGTCTTCTCTCAAAAAAAAATCTCTTATTGATATTTAACTAATATCCAATAAAAGACAGGAAATCAAATTTGTAAAACTATGACTTAATATCTTGATTGATCTCTCCTGACATTGAATATGTATCGTGAGGTAACCTTGCCAAACCTACATACAAAAAATGAATTGAAAATCTTTCATAGCGTGTTTGAGACTCATTTCAATAACACTGAAGTGAACAGGATTTTCAAGGTCAAAAATCACATCAGGTTATGTCTGTAACCATGGTTCCCTGAGAAGATTATGACATGCTGCGTCTGTTTTTTTATTGACACTATGGAAAGGCTCATGCATGATTGCATGTCCAACTAAGTCTAATGTCATTGGTGTAATGTCACAGCATGAAGTGTTACGGTGTACTATGGAAGCTATAAAGGTTTAACACAGCATCAGCTTATGACTGGCTGAAGCAGATTGCTGACAGGTATGCAGGAAGTATGGCAAGGCCACACAGCTTCTCATTCCCTTTTCAAGGAACCATGGATACTGTCATAACCTGAGGCATTCCCTTTTGAGGGAACTCTACACTGTCTGTTTTGATGATACTTTTGGAGTGTTATACCAACTGCGCAATACTGACAAATGTGAATCACTTGAACACATTTTATGATGGTCTAGTCCAAACCCAGATCATAACATCTGCTCAAATCTGCATACATTCTATACTGCTGCTTCACACACCTCCTGGACAGAAACTCCTGACCAATGAATCATATTCCCCCATTCTGGTAGAGTGGGATTTCACAGAGGTGAAGTTGAATAATTGAATAATTATTTTAGTTGAATAACTTAGATCATAATTTTAGTGTCCCCAACTGAGCAAGCCAAGCCAAAGGCGACAGTGGCAACACTCTAAATAATACTGGGTTGTTTTTTAACCCAAAATGCTTTGTTGAGACTGTTGGGTAATTTTTGTTGGTTTATTTGATCACATTTTAAACACCATTGGGTAGTTTCAAATTTCCAGTCGTTGGGTTAAACCTGCTAGGTCGTAATGCTTGGTTCATTCTACCCAGCGCTTTGTTGTTTCACATGCTTCTCGCCTTGATTTGTTTAAATTCGCTCCCAAACTGTCATTTTGAAAGGACAATGCAAAAGACAAAGCCACTGGTTGCAGATGTTTTAAGATAAGTTTATATGTTTTCATTAATAATCATTTGAATTAGCATAAATATAGTTTTTTTTCTTCTTCACGGCAACAATTCTTAAAGGACAACTCCGGTGAGAAATGAACCTAGGTGTAATTAACAAATGGTTACAGAGTAGATCGTTCTCTCGGATGCGTTCTCATTGAAATGAAATCGAATGTAAAGAGTTTTATCTCTAAAAACAGATTAGCTTATAACACTAGTCTATGGGGCAGAGGGAAGTGAAATTAAATCGCTAGTTAATACAACTAACAAGGTTAAAAATAGCATCACACTAACACAGTAGCATAATGAGGGTCCCTACATGCAAACCGAAGCATTGAGAACTTTGTAAGTGTACAAACAGTTTAATAAGAAGATACTTTATAAAGACAGTACATTACGCGTTCACGGACAGGCGCCATCTTGGAAAACAGTCTCGACTCGTCGAGCCACAAGCACTCTGCTAAGTGATGAACTGTGACTTGGAATCTCATTTGGTCCATTGTTTCCGGAAGAAAACACTGAACACAACAGAGAAAACAAAAATACAAATAAAAATGTCCATGTTATTACATTTCACAAACTTAATTCCTATCGACCAGCTCACTTACAGCGTTCCTGGATCGATTCGTCGAGACCAAGATGGTTTTCCAAGATGGCGCCTGTCCGTGAACGCGTTATGCGCTGTGTTTATAAAGTATCTTCTTATTAAACTGTTTGTTGACTTACAAAGTTCTCAATGCTTCGGTTTGCATGTAGGGACCCTCATTATGCTACACTCTTAGAAAAAAAGGTACAGTTCTGTCACTGGGGTGGTAACCTAAGGTACAAAAGTGAAAGGGTACATCTTTGTATCTTACTAACCCCTAAATGGTACGTATTAATACCTTAAAGGTACATATCAGCAGTACTTTAAGATTGCATATAAGTAACTTAAAGGTACATATTGGTACCTTTTTGGTTTTGTACCTTAGGGTACCGCCCCAGTGACAGCAATGTACCTTTTTTTTCTGACAGTGTACCGTGTTAGTGTGAGGCCTTGTTAGTGGTATTAACTAGCGATTTAATTTTACCACCCTGTGCCCCATAGATAAGCGGATCTGTTTTTAGAGATAAAACTCTTTACATTCTATTTTCATGAAAACGCATCCCAGAGAACGATCTACTCGGTAACCATCTGTTAATTACCCCTAGGTTCATTTCTCATCGGACTTGTCCTTTAAGACGTTAAGATGACAAAAGTTTTACCTCTGAATCCGATGCAATGTACTGACTTGCGTTTAGGTAGGCATGTGAGACGATAGATTAATACAGTTTGTAATTACACGGAACGATGATCCCCTACGAAAATTAGCCATGGTTTTATGTAGGGATGTTACAAGTACCGGTACTTCGGTACCAAGTACATAATGAAATTTAAAAAATGTGAAGATAGCCTATCTGTATATAGCATCGACTCACAAGTAGACTATATTCGGTCCCGCAGCTGCGTTCAGTCGCTTCACGCAGGGCTCCAGACAATATATACCAGTGTCTGTGTATATTAAATACTATTTAAATATTACTCTTCCATGTTTTGCGTCTCTGTGTGAATGACGGGGCGCGTACACACGCTCACTGTCTTTTAAGCCTCTGCCGTGTCACTGAGGAGTCGGACATGAGAATTAACCGTTTCATTTGAGAAAACTGTCATATCATGAACACAGACACTCAAGAGTCACGGCAACCCGTCAAAATAAAAGTTTGATTTAAACGTGAATAAATTGACAGAATATATTAGATTTGTAGTTGTCATTGTTGCCAATTTAACACATTTGTGTGTTGTATCATTTGTCAAGCAATAAAAAAATGATTGTTTTAACAGTCTAAACATGCATTCTTCATTTGTTCTTTCATGATTGTCTAGTTTTACAGTAGGCTAATGCACAGGAGAAATTTTAAGAACAACCCAGCAAGAATAACCCAGAATAGCAAATCCATTAATGGTAAAACTTGACTACATTTTGAGTTTTCTCAACTGTCCAGCCTGCTGGGTTAAAATGCCACTGGGTTCATTTAACCCAGCATGTGTTCTGTCCAATATTTACCCAGTGCTGAGTTGCCAATTGGGTTGTTTTTAACCCAGCCATTTTTAGAGTGAAGGAACCAAAACTTCAGCAGGGCATGATAAATTTAAAATAAAATAAAAAAACCTTGGGAGAAACCAGGCTCAGTCGGGGTGCCAGTTCTCCTATTAACAAACAGTATATGATTATTTTTCTGGCATCCTTACAGGTCAGAAATCGATACCAACAGTTGCTCTATTTTACTCCACTGAGCAGTCCTATGAACTGTGTGTGTGTGTGTGTGTGTGTGTGTGTGTGTGTGTGTGTGTGTGTGTGTGTGTGTGTGTGTGTGTGTGTGTTTTCATTGGATTAGTTTGTGTGTATTAAGTATAGTTGTGTGTATTCAGTATAGTGAGTATAGTTCAGTAAAGTCTTGTTTAATTTTTTATACAAGTGTGCTTACAAGTTACTGCCTTAAACTGTTTTTATTTTATTTTATTTTTTACCTTGCTCATAAACAGTGATCATATGTAATGATATTATCACCATTGGCCATACAGTAATATCCAACATGATCTCATGGTCATGCGTATAAATAGTACGAGTTTGCAATCTCGTGGAATGGATACGATAAGATGAGTTTTGGCGTGCGTATGGTACGCGGTTTTTAGTGAGCATATGATACGCACTTTATGGCGTGCATATGACACGCTCTTGGGTAGGTTTAGGGTGGTGGGGTGGGGGGTTCGTATGTACAATACGCTATAATGTGCGTATCATTTGCACGCGAAAAACCGCGTACCATACGCATGCCAAAACTCATTTTGGCGTATACATTCCACGAGATTGCAAACTCGTACAATTTATACGCATTTTCGTGAGATCCGGCTCTAATATCCTGACCAGAATTGGTAAATGCTCTAATCTCAATTTATTGCTGGATGAATAGTTGATAAAGTGTTAAATATAAATTCTGAGTCATTAATATGCAATTTGGTTCTCATTTATATGCAATTTGGTGCTGTTGTAATTAACCTTAAATTCCCTACCACACGTATAGCAGGCCTTAACCATGTACCATGTAGCTATGGCCACCACATAAACCATGGAACGGGATAGACCTTCAGAGATAGGCCAACTCAGGCCAGCCAGAATGGGTCTACTAGTAATAGATGAACCTCATCCTGGGAAAACTTCTTAAAAACTGGGGAAATGCATACAGACAAAGCCTCAACCATGTCTGTCTTATGTGGGAGATATGTGAGAGAGAACCAGAGTGGACAATGCATCATTTCGTCTGATGCGAACAAGTCTATTTCCCGTTTTCTAATCTGCAGGACCAGAACCCACTGAGAAACATTTTAGTGAGCTTGCTGCATCCATGCATTTTGAGCAAACTGGAAGGAGTAGCTCATGTGATTGTGCTCAGACGAGGGGGCGGCGAGAGGTTGGGATGCTGGGATTGGCAGCACGCTGTGCTGAGGTTTGGGAGCTGACCCTTGCATCTTTGAGAATGAGAGCGTGAAAAGGATAAATGCCCTTTTGTTGAAGGTGTTTGTTTTTTTATTTGTTGATCCACCCTGGATTTTGTTCATCTGTTTGCGTCTCTGTTGTTGCATTCCCTTGTAATGGGCCGCAGGCTCAGAGGGTGGTTGTATCTGCTACAGTCTCAGCCTTGCAGGCCAGGATGCAGAACAATGATTGTCTGTTGAAAGGGTACCTTTAGGAGAAGATTGCAATTTGGCGCTTATCCATACAGTGCTGTGATTTTCTGCTGGCATCAGAGGGAAGACACACAGTGTGGCCCACTATTCTTTCCCCTGTGGAACCTATTTGCATAAAAGACACAGTTAGAAGTCTTTAAAGCGTGTTTAAAGATGCATTTCTCACTTTCCATATCATCACCAGAATACTTTTAGCAATATTGTAAACAAATAGAGTCCAAACAAGATGGAAAAAAGATTGAACTTTCATGCATTCATTAATTTGTGCATTAACAGGTAAATGTGTGTAAGATGTTGAACTGCAAATAGCTGTCACTGCAAACAATATTCATTAGAAGTAAAAAATAAATTTGTGGCAGTCTCAAACCAATACCATAGAAATTAGTCTCTATATGAGTGGAAGGCAGAAACTACATGTGGTCTTTTTCTTGCCCTCCAAGTGTCTGTCTGTTGCATTCTGGCACCTTTTTCTGATAGCGTTAGAGAGTTTGTTTATGTTTGTCCACCAAGATCCAATCAAAATGTATCAAACCTTTGTCCACTGTTATGGTCAGAAAGGGGGCCCGACCATAAACTGGGCCCTGGAGTGTGCTGTCACCACAATAATAATTGAAATTATTGTTGAGCACTAAATAAGTATATTAGAAAGATTTCTGAAATATATCATGCACCCCTGCCAGAGGAATAAATTACACTTTGAAGTGTATCAAAATCAGTAGCAACCCCTGTCCATAGTAATTATTGTGAATAATTATTAAAGGTTTTGGATGAATTCCAGTGAGGAAGAGCAAGTCATGTCTATTCACAAACATTAAACAAACACAACATAATTGTATATTTACATAAGCATGTTTAAACTAAAGGATTTATACTTTCATTTATTTTATACGCTACCCCAAATAGGAAGAACAGACATGACAACTGGTTACTGACCTGATGCAGACTAATAGGTAATATATCAAAGTGTCCTTGTTACATATACTGTATACTTACCGGAGCAATAACAGTAACTTATAACTGTATAAGCCTAAATCAAACCCTGTTATTCAATGATGCTCATTACTTAAATTACACCGTAACAAGGACACCTTAAAAACAAAGAGTAACCTAAAAAGTACTTCATAACAATACAGATTTTGCTGGATTTCTGAATAAATAAATGTAGAATTGGTGAGGATAAAGCTTATTTAAAAACACATCAAATTAAAGATTAAAATCATTCAGACCCCACACTTTTGAATAGTGGTATATAAAGGTGCTCTGATACAGTTACAATATTGAATTGTCACAAAGATCCACATAAGATCCATAATTATATTTTATTGTTCATTATATTTTAGCACTTTTAGGTAATAATACTACAACTGTTGTTGTACAACATAGGCTAATTACAATAGTTAATCAAATAAATAGTTTAAAATCAAGATTTCAAATTTCTAAATATATTTTGGTAGATCACCCTGGATGCTCTGGCACAATCGGCAGTATAATATAACAACCTTAACTCTTTCATGTCAAAGCAATCTCCCTTAACTCCTGTGCACACTGTGTTATTATTCGAGTTGCTGTCGCTTGTCTATTTTGTAAAATGTACAGTTGTATTACGATAGCTATGACATTGTTTCCCCCAATACTTTTAACAATTTTCTTAAACTCTTAACACACCTACAGCATATAATTGCTAAAAAGGTTACTTTCCTGTTCAAAGTCACACTTTGTAAACTAAACTCCAACACTAAAACAATACACTATGTCTATACCAAAACACTAACACATGTTGTTTTCCAACAGGAACATTTAGTCAATCATAGCATAATGTTATATAAATATTATACTGTATGTCATGTCTGACCTTACACAACTGACAGTATATTTTTGGACAGTACAGTGTCTTTTGAATCCTCTCCACGCATGCATTTTTGTTTCTTTTGCTGTATAGCTTTAATACAAAGAAAAAAAATGAATGACCCATCTCAGAGTAGCTTTATAGAATGACCTTCAGTTTTATTTCATTGTTAGCAATCCCTTGCTTGACAATAGCAAGTTCCTGTTCGTCATTCAGGAGCTTTCTTTTGCCCTCTGAGGGAGGTAGATTTTGAATCCTTAGATAGATACAATACAGTTACATATTAGAAACCAGAGGCATACAGTCACTGTAATACATGGCAAAAGTATTTACACTTTGCAGCAGGAGAAGCCCTTTTACAACATCCTACCTGTTGTTTTCTCGAAAATTCTGGATAATGGATGCCACTCTGTCCTGGCTGAGATTTGGCTTTACTCATTCACCTGTCTCTCTATATGATAGCTTATTGTTTTTTTAACATGGTCTATAATAGTAGCTCTTACAAATCTTTTATGATCGCTATGACATTTTTTTTTTCAATACTTTAAACTAATTTCCTATACTCTTAATGCACCAACAAAACACACAATTGGCAAAACAGTTAATTTCATGCTCAAAATCACACATTGTAAAATAAACTCAACACTGATTTTCAAAATACAATAATACACTAACACAAAACACGATGTCTACCAAAACACTAACATGTTCTCTTCTGACAGGAACATTTAGTCAAGCATTGCACAATGTCATACAAACACTAACACCAGATGGAATTACATTAATTCTGGCCCTTTCTTCGCCACCATGCATTCTAACTCCTCAACCTTTACTTTGTCCTTGTCCAGGCATTCCTGGTTCTCATCTTCCTCTCCCTCATGCAGGCCTTTTTCGTACTTTATTTGTGTTGCTCTATATTCCTTCTTTTCTACACAAGACTGAAAGAACATCAACACCTGAGCAATTCATAGATGGGAAGATCAGCTGTGTGATTTATATATATTTGCATAACTTCAACCAGCTGTTTTTCAGTAGCAATGGAATAAAATACAGGGGTTATATTTGTATTTCAATTCACAATATGAACAGCTGTTCACTTTGACTTTAGATTATAAGGTTAGGTTTAGTACATTGTGTTAGCTTTTCTGACATAAAGTGTTAAAGTTTTTCTCAATTGATTTGGTACATTTCTCCAAACTCAGGTAACTGCTCTCAAAACATTTAACTCAGTGATGTACACTTTTTAAGTGTCCTAAACAGATAGTAAATTCTCCTTAATTTCATACAAATTACTAGCCTGGATGCCAGCCGAACTTACCCCTGTCCACAAAATGTTTAGGTCAGGCAGTTGGGTCTGGCCTTGCTCCATAGAGGAGTAATTATCCCCGAACAGAAACTGTTCGGACCAATGAAATCATCAGGGCGGGCTTTAGACGATGATGGACAGATAATAAACAGTAACGTAATCATGCACGTCATCAAACGAGCTTGGATTATATTTTTTCGAATCCTAAATGGAGAGCTTGTTTGTATATGCATTCACCTTCATAATTTCTCCCAGAAATGATGATCATGTTGGGTAAGGCTCTGTGTATCATTTAATTATTTTATTTTTTAACAACACCGACAAAGATTGTGTAATTCAGCCTGATTCCAGTGCGTGTGCAGACAGGGTTGCCAAGTTTTTACAACAAAACCCGCCAACTACTAGCCCTAAACAATAGCTTATCGGGGGGTTCTCCGGGGGAAAAATGTCGTTTGGGGGTAAAATGTGTTATTTTGGCAAGGTTGCCTGCTAAAATTCGCACTCATGGGATTTATATATCACATAATAGTCGCTTCAACCCGCGGACATAGAAAACACGCGGCAACACGGTGCAGTTGACATTTGACAATGCGTCACTTCGTTGCTCTGATTGGTTTTACATCTATCCAATTGAGGTCTTTCCCCATAATCACAGCCCAATGGAGCAGTTTCAGACTCATATTCTGACTAGAATTCAGTATGACCATGTCAGGCTAACAAATTACAATTCAAAAGCATAATTTTCTCAAAACACTGTGCACAAAATTCCCTAATGTTATCACAGCAGTTCATACAGCCAACCAAATATTTAATATATCAGGAAAAACTTGTATGTCCTCAGTTAACCCCAAATTAATAATGTTACACCACAGCTATCTCAATTGCAAAAAAAAAAAAAAAAAGAATTGGAAGAGGAATAGGTGTAAACGTTAGAGGTTTTGGAGAGAATAAATGAAGGGTAATATTGAGAGGGAGAATAACAGTGGAATAGGTAAAAAGAGATTAGGGGACGGGAATAGTTGGTATAGGAAGAGGATGGAGCAAGAAGTGCTGTGGATGTAGGAGACGCAAGAATAGCTGAGGATGTAGGGAGAGGAGTAGAGGGAGAAGAAATGGTAGAGTGGAAGGCAATGGCATTAGTGGAAAGAGCAAGACAATAAAATATAAGAAGACATTGACTGAGGGGAAGGAGAGATCAAAATGTAACAGGAGAGAGGAGAGGTAGAAGGATTGAGTTCAGACTGGTTTCAAATGAAATCAGAGCCACCCTAACTGACCATGTCATAAATTGTTTTCTTTAATTGAGAGAAGCTGGACAGAAAGTTCAGCCCAATATAAACATCATGCCACAGTCAATGTCCCTGGAAAACAAGTGCTGCAATCCACTGGTGTTGTGGCACCCTCAATTAAATTCTCTTTCCGCAGGGTGATCAGGAGCAAATTGAGCGAAATTGTGTAGTTGTATGGGACAATATCCAATTTAACCTTTCAGCACTGGTGCAAGAGCTGTTCACACATAACCAATATTCAGGATGATGTTCTTTCCAGCATATTCTCCTCTTGGAGATAAAAATATTGCAACCCTTACAACCAAGTAAGTCTTCTTCAAGCAATGGAAAATGCCTGTGGAGAAGTTAAAGTGCAAGGATGGATTCAGAATTCTCACAATGCATGACTGTCACGCTTACAACAAAGGAAAACTGGTGCAAGGATTCAAGAGCAAAAAGAGGATATTTACTAACAAATAAAATAACTCAAAACAAAACCCACGAGGAGGAAAAAACACATAATCAGAATAATAGCATACAAACTAACAAAGCAACAGAGATCCCGGGGAACTGGGAGACAGAGACAATACAACGATCCGACAAAGACTGATAAATACAAGGAGCTTATAAAAGGGGACAAATAAAGCAGGAATGATGGAACACAGGTGGGGCAAATGAACCCAGTAATAAGATAAAAAGGGGGGAGCGATCAATTAATGACAGGAGCACATGGCCACAATAACAAAACCCACATGTGCTCACAAGAAAGGACAGGCATGTGACATTACCCCCTCCTTAAGGAGCAAATACCAGACGATCCACTAGGGACACGGTGGACAGACCAGGGCAGGACAGAAAAGGAAGGGACAGACAAGGGAAGGGTAAACAAGGGAGGAACAGGGAACACAAAACATTCAGGAGGCCTGCAGAGTTTCTGAGGCCAGGGCTGTCCGCAGAGTTCAGGCGGCCAGAGCAGCCTGCAGAGTTCAGGCAGCCAGGGCGGCGAGGGTATAGCAGAACGCCTGGGCAGAGTGGTCAGAGCATGGCGTCTGGGCAGCACGGGTAGAGTAGCGTGCCTGGGCGGCGCAGTTAGAGCATGGCATCTGGGCGGCGTGGGTAGAGCAGGGCTCCTGGGCGGTGCGGTCAGAGCAGTGCACCTATGTGGCACATCTGGAATGGTTGGGACCACTGGAACTGGGACCACCGGAGCAGGGATCATGGGAACACCATCTATTCATTCATTCATTCATTCATTCATTCATTCATTTGGTCATTTTTTTGGAAGAAAACTCAAAAATTAAAGAACATATTTTTTTTCATTCATGTATTTGTGTATCTACAGCTGTTTTATTATTTTTATTAAATCAACAGAGAACACACTTAGTTTTAATGTTAGTATTTATTTTTGATAAATGCATTAATGGAAAAAACTGCAGTGCTTCATTATTCAGTGAATACTGAACTGTTCTGTCAACATAAGAGTGTGTTTAGTTTGCTGTGTTAATAGTTTTTTAGAGCAACTACATTCATTTGGAGAAATGTGTCAAATTGATTGAGAAAAACTGTAAAGCATTGGTAAACTTGGCAGTAAAAATCCATTGTTTTGGTCTTGGTTGAGCTTGAAGTTCAAGCATTTTAAATTTGTCTTAAATATCTGCCTTTGGGGTAAAAGCAACAACACGTGTTAATTGTATAGCCTACACAGACAGACGTTGTGCTAACTGCATTAAGTGTTTAGGACAATTGTTAAAAGTATTACAAAAACAAAAAACTGATCATAGTGATCGTAACAAACTGTATTTTGCAAATCAATCAAATCGCTCTGTTTTGGCTTAATTATGTTTTCTTGGTGATATTTTGTTATACATTTTTTTAGTGGTAAGATGTCCAAAGGTTACCTGTCGTGACAGACAAAACTGCAAGCATGTAGTACTTTAATGTCTTCCAAAACTCCTGTACTCTACCACAGGATGAGCCCCTTGCCATGGCACAATTCTCACGCTGCTGTCTCAGTTTGACTCCAAAATTATAAATGTAACTATTATTTATCTAAATTTGCTTTAATAAGTTTTTACACATTTCACCCAGTGAGAAGAATGGATTCAGATGAACAGATACCACACTGTTGTGGTAATTTGTTTTTTCTCGCCATGATGTCTGATAGCAGATATTGTAATCTTATCTAATCTCAACCATTATCAGGTAGGAAAAAAAAAAAATGTAACTACATAGAGGACACCCAGATATTGACAGATACTTTCTCACATCTGATGAGTGTGAGACTGTCCATTAAGATAAGAGATGAGGAATCAGGAATCTAATATTTTTGCTCCTTACAATTTGACATAGACCTTCTTAGTACAAATACATTTATTTGCAGGTAATCATGCTTCTTCTTCTTCTTCTTCTTCTTCTTCTTCTTCTTCTTCTTCTTCTTCTTCTTCTTCTTCTTCTTCTTCTTCTTCTTCTTCTTCTTCTTCTTCTTCTTCTTTTTCTTCTTCTTCTGAACTCACAATCTAATTAAACTTCACTCCCAGCTGATCTTATAGAGCCAATCACATCCATTTCAGTGTAAGTTGTATTCAGAAACAACTATGCTCATTTGTCTCTGTGGATACATCTCATCAGTCTCCACAACACAGTTTTTGACCTCAAGCTATACTTTTTATTTATTTATTATTTATTTATTTATTTATTTATTTATTTATTTATTTATTTATTTATTTATTTATTTTTACTTTGAATTGAGCTGTTTTTGATTTTGTAAATATTTATGGTATTATAGAAATATATAAAAAATATATATAGAAAATATTTTAAAAATTAAAGATTCTGAAATCATTTAATGAGATGCAATGATACCTGAATACAGTACTAACATTACATTTTATTTTATGAAATTATATGATTAATATCATATTTTTCAATATGATAGTTTCAAAATAAATATGGTGATTATGTCTAAGGTAGACACTGAACTTTAACCATGTCATGTCAACAAATGGAATAGTCAGCTGGCTGATTATTAAGAAGACCTTTGCCTAAAAATATATTCAATCATTTTAATAGGGCTGTCCTCGACTAAGGATTTAGACAATCAAATCAGAATAGTCGAATCTCTCTATGGTCGACTGATAGTCGAATCATCAATGTGTGTGTGAATGGGTTGGGAGGGGCACAACACTGTCAGAAGGGTAAAACTATTTTTATTTTCCTTTACACACTGCACACAGCAACAACTTTTAATAAAGCGACCAAAACTGCCTGCCAACTGACAGACGAACTGACGGCTTTCTTATTTAGGTTTAAATCGCCTAAAAGGTAATGTGGTGGATAAACATTCATAAACCGTTTTCTCATAACATGTTAAAGCCGCGATCGAAATACAGAACATCATACAAATATGTAAAAGAACATTTTAATAAATAAAAAAAAATACCTGCCTGGAGAGGAAAAGAACACTTTGAGTGCATTTACATGCACGTTCTGAAGCCAATTGTGCCTAAAGCGGGTGAAGACGTACGCGAAGCTCAGCCCCGCGTGCCTCAGGATCTCACTCACACCGACACCTGACGCGCACATTATATACACGTGAGCTCAATTTTGAATTGACTGACAGATGAGCTGCACGAAAGCGCTCTGTGGTGCAGCAGGATTTTAAACAACTTCCTGAGTGGCCATGGACAGGCGCTGAATGCTGCCGCCGGTGTGTACACTCATTGAACGTGTTCTAATTTTAAAGGCGCGGTGCCGATGCTCAGCTCAGCTCAGCGCCGCGACACGTCTTTAAAATATTGAGCACCCCCATATTGCCAAAATGGTATGATCCTCGTTTTATAACACCCGCGAAGATTCGACATTGAGATCGGTGGTCGAATCAGGCTCCGCAAATCGATGCATAGAATCTTCGTCTATTCGGGGTCACCCCTACATTTTAGAAATTCTCATTTTCTACTTAAATCTACACACAAAAAACAAAACAAAAACAAAACCCCAAAAAAACACATGAACTATTAAATGAAATTTGTGCAGAATCAAATTTGCGCTGTGCAACACTGGAAAGTGAAGTGCAGCCCTCGGTCAACCAAAATGTGATCAATTCCCATGCGCAGATTGAAAAGTGAATGTTTTGGAAAGTGTTACTGTAAGGTTTTTTTTTTTTTTTTTTTTTTTTTTTTCATTGAATGATTTAGAGGAAAATAAAAAGGCGTAATTTCCCTCGAGAGTCTTTAGCTCTGTTGTACCCTATACTTTTGATACAGTAGCCATACTCTAACTTAAGTGTAATATCTTAGAAGATGAGGTCTGGTGAAAATAATGCTGAATTAGTTGAGAAGGGATGAACTCTTTGAATGTTCATTGTTTACTTTTTATCCATCAAACTTTGAAATGAATCACACAAGTGCCCCCTGCTCTCTCGTATGCTTTGACACTCTTGCTGAATACATATACCTCTCAATATAGCCTGATGTCTTACTCCACTGCTCCAGACTGACAAACCCTTAGCATTAGCAAGCGCACTACAGATGGGGGCCGTCATGCTCTGGCTCCTTCATTTCACACAGTCTGCAGGGCAGAGAGTTGCTTTGGAGTTTCAAGTTCCATCCACACCCTCTCTAGGCCTAAAATAACTCAGGCACATCACCAATCATAATGATTGGATAATTATATTAGGAGATGACTATGGCCCTTTGCTTTGCTGCCTGACTGACCCCAGGCTTCGTTTTTCTCCACTCTTCTCCTAACATCCTATGGGCAGTGTCAAATGACTAGAGAAGTAAAAAATGGCTCCTGTCAGACAGTGTCTGTCTGGGAGGCCACATTTATATTCAGTCTTCCCTCTCTCTTGCCCTGTGTTTCTACGGCTCATGAGGAATACTGGACTTCTCGGAACTCCCATGGAACTTTAATTATCTGTGAGCGAAATACGCTATGGAGCATAGCCATGTGGTTGAATGTGTGCATCTGAGAAATGTTTGCTCTCATTTTTACTCTCTTTTTCCTCTTTTCCCTCTCTCTATTCTGCCTTCTACCTTGGTCAGACACTGTGTGACCTGAATGGGCAAAAATGCAGGCTAAATGGAATTGTCCAGGGAGATGGTCGCCCAGTCTGTCGGCAAGCTGAGATTCATCACATGCACTCATTCTCTAGTCTCATCTCCCTAACTAAACTTGAAAATGAATGTGTATTTAATTATTTGATAATATATAATGTGTATATATTTCCGAAGAGTTATGTGATATATATATATATATATATATATATATATATATATATATATATATATATATATATATATATATATATATATATATATATATATATACATATATACAAACACACACACACACACACACACACACACACACACACACACACATACACACACACACACACACACACACACACACACACACACACACACACACACACACACACACACACAGACACTCACTAACCTAAAGGATTATTAGGAACACCATACTAATACAGTGTTTGCCTTAATTTTACGTGGCATTGATTCAACAAGGTGCTGAAAGCATTATTTAGAAACATTGGCCCATGTTGATAGCATCTTGCAGTTGATGGAGATTTCTGGGATGCACATCCAGGGCATGAAGCTCCCGTTCCACCACATCCCAAAGATGCTCTATTGGGTTCAGATCTGATGACAGTGGGGGCCATTTTAATACAGTGAACTCATGGTCATGTTCAAGAAATGGTCAGAAACAATGTTCAGTTAGGCAGTGGCATTTACACAATGCTCAATTGGTACTATAAGGGGCCTAAAGTGTGTCAAGAATACATCTCCCACCCCATTACACCACCAGCATCAGCCTGCACAGTGGTAAATGTGTGTGACTGGATTGAGATCTGGGAAATTTGGAGGCTAATTCAATACCTCAAACATGTTGTGCTCCTCAAACCATTCTTGAAGCATTTTTGCTTAGTGGAAGGGCGCATTATCCTGCTGAAAGAGGCCACAGTCACCAGGAATACCATTTCAATGAAAGGCTGCACATGGTCTGCAACAATTCTTAGGTAGGTGGTATGTCATTCTTCAGATTAGGCAACTTGCTTACATGATATATCCATACATGATAGCCATACCATGGTTAAGTTCAGATGCTTGCATGCCTACTGTTGGCACTTTCAGTGGTGGACAGGGGTCAACATGGGCATCCTGACTGATAACAAATATGCAACAATGCAACAAACTGCAATGCACTGTGTATGATGACATCTTTTTATCAGAACCAGCCTTAATTTCTTGAGCAATTTAAGCTTAGGTAGCTCATCTGTTTGACTGGACCACATGGGCCAGCCTTCGCTCCCCTTGTGCATCAGTGAGCCTTTACCGCCCGTGCATCACTGTTCCATCCTTGGACCTCTTTTGATAGATACTGACAGCCACAAGAGATGCAGTTTTGGAGATTATCTGACCAAGTTGTCTAGCCATTACAATTTGGCCTTTGTCAAACTCGTTTAAATCCTTACACATGTCCATTTTTCCTGAACCAATCATAAAACTGATCAAGGATGAGACAGGCCAGAGACAACATCTCTACCCCTTTACCTGTGTTATCTCAAAAGCAGCACAAGGACAAGATAAGTCACATGACGTGTTTCCTTTTTGTTCTACAAGTGTAACAGTGGGTACAATCTCATGAAGAAGGGACTCATTTATTACAGACAGACATACATTTAAATCGTTATCAGGACACAGAGTTGCTAAAAGCTTTATGGCGGGCCCGTAGTCAACACACATTAGACAGATATAATTTCGTCCCCCTCCTTCCTTGACCCGCACATTCAAAAGTCTCTTTGAACATCATACAAAGACTTTATAGCATTGGAGACACAAGGAATAAACTTAAACCTCAGATTCAATAAATTGAATTAATCCACCCAACGGCGCCTTAAACATATACTAAGGTATTATGTATATTTTCATGTAATTGTAAAGTTTCTCTGTACACTAGACATGTATCACATATTAATCTTTACTATCTTCTACTCCCATCATGGGAATAGAAAACTGTTTGATGTCTATGTGATGGATAAATGATTCTCATCATTTTGATTTTGTAAAATTAACTGATCACAATAGGAAAGTTGGTTTCTTAAAAGTGTTTAATCAGACATTACACTAATGATATGCATGAACAGGAGAAGTGGGCAGGACACCCGCCCACAACAATATCTCATTAGCCGGAGACGCCCCCAAGGAGGGACCTTGGGGCCTGTTTAAAACTCCTGGGCAAACAAAATATATTTTCTTTCTGTTTTGCTTCATGCTTACTGACTGCCATGGTTTTGTGGTGACTTCTGCTTTGATCGTGCGGGCCTTTCCTGCCTGCATGCAGCGGCCTCCGAACTACTCAGAGCTCTTTACCACACTTCAAAACTCTGTCTGAACCTTGCCAAAGAAAACTTCCTGGAGTCCTTGCAGCCATGCTACAGAGACGCCCGTCACGTAGCAATCAGCCAACGCCATCCAGGATTCGGCTTTCATCCCACAAAACCAACTATTCTTCCCTCTGACCACACCAACTGACGAGCAACGCCGTGCTAAGAGGAACCCATGCTCGTAGGAGCATTCAAATGCAAGTACATGACTCTTCATTCTGGCTGAACTGGTAAAAATCATATCTAAGCGAACAAACTAAGGTTGACCTGCTAGCATATTGATTCTTAGGTTGTGGCTAAGAAATCATTGGGACTTTTTTCCATTAACAAACCTCCCTTTCCCAGTAACTGTATGAATGTGTGATTTTGTTAGTTTGTGTGTGTTTAGAATAGTTCAATAAACTTTTATTTACGTTTTTCATCTATACAGGTGTCTTCGGCTATGTGTTTATAAGTTACTGCCTCAAACTGATCAATTCTGTTACCTAAGCTCACAAACAGTAAACATAAAATTGATATTATTGCTATTGTAACGGGTAATATCCCGATTCAAGATTGATAAGTTCAATGTATCGCTGGACTAATAGTTGATAAAGTGTTAAATATTAATTTTGAATAATTTTATATGTATTACAGTTCCTTTCATTGTAATTCAATACCCCTTTGAGTTATTTGATCCGAATCAATTCCTTACAATACATACATACATACATACATTAATAAGCACCTTAATAAAAGCTCCATTTTTTAACATCAACAGATTCAGTGTCATATGCATCTCTACACACACAGGTTTAGAAACAGAACTAGTTGTTAAAAATGTCTGGCAAATTTTCATTAAAAAGGTCAGATTGAATGCATTTGTATTATATTCACAATGCTACTCATGCCAGAGGGAAAAGGAGAAAACCTCTGGCTAAGTCGGGTCAGCTAATATCTGGCTGGATAAGCTCATGTGATCTCTTCGCTCACTCTCTGGCTCTAAGCAGTGCACTGTGAAGGACCACTCACATGCACGTTTGCCTCTCTATAGACACTATTCTTAATATCCTTTGGCTCGCTTCCACGAACAGGACTCACAGCATCTATAGTTAATATAAAATATAAACTACATTAATATTTCAGCATCCCTGAAGCTTAATATAATATTTGCTTGCATAGCAAAAAAATAGACCAGTATTGCATCACAATGGGCATGTATAAATGTAACTAAGCAAAAAGTGCAAAGAGGATTACAAAGATAAAACAGCACTGCGTCCAGATTAAAGAAGACATCTGTGAGGTTCCTGCCGCCAACTCCACTGATGAAAATGAAAGTTTGTTTGGTTACCTCATGTGTAAATGGATTTCACCAACTGCCTCAGTTAATTTCAACATGATAATGTCACACTGATTTCTGGCTTGACAGCCTGCAATTACAAAAACAATTAACTGTTATCCAGACCCCAGCCATGTTGCGGGACAATAATACATGCATACTGTGATACTGGAGTGGTGTTTCCTGTATCTGTTGTGCTATGGTCTCAAAGCTGTTGTGCTGTTTCAGAACCTAAGTCTTTTATGCTTCGATAACATCTTTACTTTGTACTTTTAGAGTCAAACACACATTAAAGGAGCAAGTCTGTGTTTGACATTACACGTAGCTCCCACCTGCTAGGAGTCCCGTCAAGGTATAATGTCATTTTTTTAGGGTAATATTCTTGTTTGTATGTAGATAGGGAATGCTTTGACAATGACTGTCTGATAAGTCTAAATGATTATTTAGCCTTAACAGACACATGTCTGATAAGGCTAAATGATTGTCATTATCTTGCAGAACTAATTCTATATACCTGATATATTCTTCCTTCATTTATTTTCTTAAATAAAAAAAAAAATATATATATATATATATATATAAATTATTGCGATATTATATATTATTTATAGAAAGGACCGGTAATGTCTAAAGTGATTCATGAATAGTTGTAGTTTGAAATATTTTTCATTCAATTATTGAAAGTACCAGAAATTGTATGGAAATTGTACACACACCATATGAACATTTTATTTATTTTTTTAGGCTAAAGGGTATTGTAAATTATAGTTCTGTAATTGATCCATGCAGCTTTTTTTGTACAAAGTGTTACTTTTGAATTACGCTTTACAGAGCTTTACAAATGGCATACACACATTTGTCTATGTTCTAGTGCCACAACAAACACAAACGTATAACAGCTCATTCAAGCAAATATAACTATGAAAAGCATAGTTAAAATGATTTGCTGGACGCATTAACTGGAAAATATATAATGATCCCCATTTAGGGGCAGAGCAAGCGGATGTGGGCAAGTATGACAATAACTTTTTGGAAAAATAAATGGTAACACTTTAAAATGATGGTCTGTCATTAAACCTTTGACATGTACGATCACACTGGTGTGATCAGTCTAGCTTGGTCCCTGGAGCGTACAATCACACTGGTGTGATTAGAACAATCAGTTCTAACCTGCTAAATTAAAAAAAAGACTTTCGGTAACACTTTACAATAAGGGTGCACTAATATAGTCATGTGCCCCAACAAGTAAAGTCATAACATCATGATACCTTTATAAATCATTAGCTAATGATTCATTAAAGCAGACAACAGGAAGTTAAATGCATGGCTTTGAATTACCCTGCTGGTAATTAACACGTTAATTTACATTATTAGTTAATATAATACGTTATTAAGGAATTAAATAAGCACTAGGTAACTTTTCAACCTTCATAATATATTTTGAAGACTCTTGTGATAATACATCGACTTACAATATGTTGAATGGCACGTCTGCCATAGCTTGACGTGGTCTGTATCGTTTTTAATCATACTTTTAAACTTGAAAAGTAAAAAGAACTACAAAATTCGACTGCTTTACGGCATATACGTCACTTCCACCAACACCCACACTTCCTTAAATTTTGACGTGCGAGCCCAACTTTGTTCGTCGGATAATATAGTCATGTCCGAAGCAGCACAGACAAATAAGAAAGAAAAGGTTTTGTTGGAGGAAAGCAATAAGAGGAAATGAAAAAGTGATCGGATTAAAGGCAGGACGAAGATCAACATTGGACCAGCATTTGCTCGTTGGCGTGAGCTGAAGGAGGCGTGCCCGACCGATGCTGTCATGCTTGTTATGGTGATTACCTACCACTCAAACATTGAATTGAAGTATCATATAGATTCTGTAAAACGGTAACCAATAGACTACTATAATGACGCTGGCTTGTAAACGTGAGCATCGTGATTATTTGGCGTTTGAAAAAAATAAACTCATGAAATTATATTCCCGCCCCGCACCCGCGACCATTAAATAGACATACGGGGTCCGCAGGTTATTTGACGAACCACGCATCACTAGTTCAGCGCTATCAGGGTTGTCATGTCAACAAATGCATGCGCGATGGCATCCCCTGTTGTAGGATGACATATCTTACGACAGTAGTTGAGGACATTATTTTTTCCCAACTGTAGGGGGACCCCGAGAGCAAAATTTGCCAAGTGCTGCTTTAATACTTTATGACATATTTAACTAGTAATAATTTAATGATTACTTAATCTATTAATCATGTAGAATCTTCATTAGTTGCTGATGCAGTAATCATTAATAAATGGGTTAGTTCACCATTAGTAATAAATTAACAGTGCATTGATGATTATCTGTGCATTAGTTAAGCATGAATTAATGCATATTAGTGCACCCTTATTGTAAAGTGTTACCAGACTTTCAGTAGTCATGTAAAAGCAGCATCCTATCATCTCAAAATATTGCAAGGGGTCCATTGAGGGGTCGGAGGGACACTGGGAAGTATCATTGAGATGTATCTCGACGCGTATAGAGAAAATGCATACGTTTTACGGGGATTTCGTCCTCGAGTCTGTGGTCTTTCATCTCGAGGGATGCCAAATAAGCCAAATATGTTGTAGACGGATCGTATCTCGCGTTTGCTGAGGCAGCGTGTAGGTGACGATTCCGTATGTATAAATATATAAAAACAGTATCGTCTGGTGATTATGGCTGATTTAATTCTGAGGAATTAAAATTAATATAATCTGACTTTGAGGAGATAGATATGTTCTTTCAGTCTATCATTCGGACCATGTTCATTGATGGGTGATTATGGCTTCAATTCTGAGGAATTAAAGGGTTTATCTGACTTTGAGAAGCTAGATATTATCAGCCTATCTTCCATATGGTAAAGATGGTCATTAAATGTCACGGGTTTTAAAAGAAAAGGGAATTAAAACACTATGGCAAAGACCTGGTCATAAAGAGAGGCATTTTCTTGTTACGAGCTCCTCGCATGTGGCGCAACTAAAACAGAGAAGTTTCCGAGAAATGTGTTGTTCTAAAGACGCCTTTCTCCCTAGAAGTATAGAAGATTTACAAGCTCTCTCGGTGGCACCCTAGTGTCTGGAATTTGTGCCCGGTATGGCCAAGGCCTTCTTGTACCCTAGGCCGGGCTATGTTCCTAAGGCTCCTCGAACCTTTGTGCTGCAAACCTTTGTACTCCATCTCAGGTGACGTCGGACCAGGACATCTTATCTGCTCATGCACTGTTTGTGCCCAGACACTTATGTCCACATAGCTGCCCAGTGAGGAGAACAGTACAGTTATTTGTCTGTTTTGGACCTTCCTCAGGGGGTGGGGGGGGGGGGGTGATGCAGCAGGGCGGTCTTCACCTCATACCTTTGTCAGATTCTACGAACTAGACATAAATTCTACTCCTGGGGCTCGGGTGCTCGCTCCTTAGACAATTCAACAGGCGAGCACCCGGCTCGTATGGGGATGTGGGTATCCTCGTTCCCATAGCGGTGATGCAGCTCGAGTTCCTTGAACAGGAACGTCCTGTTTACGAATGTAACCTTAGTTCCCAGAATAGGAACGAGATGCTGCGTCACCGGCCCGTACTCCCTGCATGCCCTCTAGCGGCTTGTTTCAGGCCTTCTCAGAAGCTGGGGGCGTGTGTTTGCCGGCAGGCTTTATAGTTTCCGGGTCGATGACGTCACCCGCCTGTGATGTTCTGTCTCTCCATTGGACTGATTACATAAGTGCTTCACAACGCAATCACGCAGAGGCGTTCCCATAGCGGTGACGCAGCGTCTCGTTCCTATTCCGGGAACTAAGGTTACAGACATAACCGGGACGATTTCTTTATCCTCATCCTGAACTGAGAATGAGCAGAAATAAAAAGTTTCAGTACAACCGTGACAAGGGTTGAACATTGTTAAAAAGGCAAGCTTTTAATTATATTTGTATCATTACACTTGCAAGAGTTAGAAAAACAGAACACCTTTAGATAAATATGCCCTAATAATCAACACATTATTGGGGGAAAATACACATTTAGAGAAAGAGATTCATTAGATTCAATTTAGACAAAAACGTCAGATAGAACCTTATAATTCCAAGGGGAAGAGTTGCGAAGCAGATAACTTAAGTAATTTACTATCCATTTCATCCAGCGTCGCTTTCCACACAGGCAATATTATGGCCACTCACTGTACAGACTCATGTAAGTCACGTTTGCATTTTTTTTTTTTTTTTTTGCCGTTTCACAGTCCTCTTTCTCCGTGACCCGTGGTTCGTATCTTAGCTCGCACTACACTTGCATCCCATTTCATCACTTACTCGCTGCTCTGTTGCCTGCACCTACTTTTTTCTTCCTCCCAAAATCTGTCACAACCAAGCAGAAAAAACAGTTTTATGTTGCCCCCTCAGACGATGAACACAACAGTCTTTTATTTTCTGTTGATTTATTTGTTATATTAGGGCAAATGACCTACAATAAACAAAAACCTTAAAACAAATCAAATAATTTGTTGAGGTCATTACATGTGTGTGGAACAGGAAACCTGATGCAAGCACATGGCCATTGGGATAGCAGGTCCTCAAGCCATGTGCAATCTCCTCAACCTCAACAAAGATAAAATAACCCTGCAAGCTCAAAATTTCTTCTGCAGATGCGAGTAATGTACACTATACATTGTTGTGTAGTTAGTAAAACTGTAAAGCCCTTTGCTCCGAAAAAGGAGCTTATCAGTGGTGGTTTCTCCCAGGTGTCTCCATAAGTTTCATCCATCTGCTCTAACATGGTTTTTCATCCATTTTAACATTGCCTCTTGCTGTGGATGTGTATGTATGTGTTGTTAGTTAGTCTGTGATTTATTTAATAATATTTGTGCACAATATACAGCATGTGTGGTTCTGTCTCCATGCTTGCAAAAAATGTCACTTAAATGATCGATCTTGTTAAGCGCTCTAAACGTCACGATCCATGTGTGCAGGATGGAAACAGGAAAGCGGACTTTAAATAAAGACGGTCTTTAATAAACTCAGGAACAATCTCACAATAATTATATGTAACATAAACGTTGGTATAACAGCATAATATAACAAAGAACAGACAAGGAATAAATGAACAAGGGGAACTTAAATACAAACACAGATGACTCAATAAACGAAGGGAACGGGTGATACAGATGACAATAAACTAAACACAGCTGAACAGAACTAGACTAATGAGGGTAACCAAGGGGACAAACAAGTGGCGGGAAACAGAGACAAAAGAACATGACACGAGCAAACAACACAACAGAAACAGACCGACATGTGACAAAGTGCTTACAAAGGAAGATTTTTTTTTTTTCTGTGGCCAAGAAATATATAATTTTCTTAGAATGAATTAATAATCAATGCTGAGTGTTCACAGGACGAACTGCTTGATTTATTGTAATGTTAATGTAAATTAATCTCATTAACTGATTAAAATAATCCTAATTAATCATAAAGTATAATCCTAATGAGTTATTAATAATTATTTATATTTATTTTTTTATATTTATGTATTATATTTATTTACAACAAATAACGTCAAATGTATGTTCTTTGATAGTATATATTCATGTTACTTATCAAGTCAACACAACCCTAGTAACTTTACTGATTGCTTGGAACTTGAAATGTGCAATACACAGACATAACATCTTTATTCATATTTATTTCATGCTTGTAAATAATTCTAGAAACTTCAAAATCAACAAAAAACGAAATCAACAAAATTCAAATGTACTCACCAATTGTCACGTGGCTGATGCAAGGGAGATGCAAAGTGCCGTGTGCAAGTAAAATTTAAAGCAGTGGAAAAAAATAGCAACATAAACATGTCAACTATAGTGTGTACATGTTAACAATGTGAGAGTTTTTAAATTAAATAAAAAATAAAGAAAATCTTTCATAAAGTGCTCTCCTGCATGTAGTCATCAATCATGCATGCCATTCTGCGAAATGTCACTTGTCAAGGTTGATGCGTTACCATGGAAATTAGAACGTATGTCATTGTACAGTAACAGTCATATTACAAAACTCAGGACAGGCTGCCAGTCTGAATATTTAGAACATACATGCGAAAGGGTAAATAAGTAACTATGTAGGAAGTACATGCAGTACTAATGAGACTCTACTATCTAATGACGCTACTACTATTAACTAAAGAAGCAAGCTTAACTAATCAGTACGTAATATAAAATATAGGGAGTTAGTTCCTTGTTAAGTAATCAATAATTACTGAATAATATTAGCCTCATCAATAACAAACTAACTGAAAAATAGAGGGTATGCATCGACGTCTCTTTCCCGCCGGAACATGCCCCTTCAGCCGGGGCTGAGTGGCAGAAGAGCACTGCGTGACTGGAGCTAATAGAGGAAAACGCTATCAGTTTAAACTAAAGGTTTGGCTCTACAGTGGGGCCTTACAACTCTCCAAACATGTCTGTGAATGGCTACATTACTCACCGAAGCAAAAACACGTTGGAAATTTAATCATTTGATGAGTTCAAATACATATACACACTGGGTCTTTTGCTAGCTCCTTTTCGGTAATATTATGCTATTATTATGAATTCTTACGAGTATTACGAGGATAACCGATCATAGAGAAGCAGTTACGGGCAGCTTTTCCCTGTGGCAATGGTTTGAGGTTGAAAATTTCTCTCTTCTTTGGGTGGTCTCCCCCCACCCCCACACCCAATTATGATTTTATGATAACATATAGTTCACTTTTAAAATAATGGTCCAGGTTACTAGTAGTTCCTGCAGAGTGACTAGGTAACACTAGTATTTTATGATCACGTTAATGACACATCTCAGATACGGCATTGTGATTCATTATTAATTCTTTATAATTTGTTATAATTACCTATTCTTTCTAAGTGATGCCAAATCTCCTTCAGTAATAGTTCCTTATTAGATAATCAATTATCTTAGTTCTAAATTCAAAATTAATCACTGATTAGTTCAGCTTGTTTCTATATTAGTTAATAGTATTAGCTGAAGAGTGAATGCAGTACTACATTAGTCCTGCATTACTTTCTGTTTCTGCATAGTTACCTATTAACGACGGACCATTATTCTAAAGTGCTATCTCTTCTTGTTGTTCTTTTTTTCCGGCTGTTCCCTTCAGGGGTCGCCACAGCGAATCATCTGCCTCCATCTATTCCTATCCTCTGTATCCTCTTCTCTCAGACAAACTACCTTCATGTCCTCCTTCACTACATCCATAAACCTCCTCTTTGGTCTTCCTCTTGACCTCCTGCCTGGCAGCTCAAACTCAGCATCCTTTTACCATTATATTCACTCTCCCTCTTCTGAACATGTCCAAACCATCTCAACCTGGCCTCTTTAACTTTGTCTCCAAAAAATCTCATGTGCTGTCCCTCTGAGTTACTCATTCCTGATCCTATCCATCCTCGTCACTCCCAAAGAGAACCTCAACATCTTCAGCTTTGCTACCTCTAGCTCTTCCTCCTGTCTTTTCCTCAGTGCAATTGTCTCCAAACCATTAGACATCACTGATCTCACTACTGTCCTGTACACCTTTCCTTTCCTTTCATTCTTGCTGGTACTCTTTAATCACACAACAGCCCTGACACTGTTCTCCACCCATTCCAACCTGCCTGCACATGCTTCTTCACCACTTTTCCACACTCCCTATTGCTCCTTAAGTGCTACCAAAAAAAAAAAAAAATGCAAGGAAAGATTTGCTTGTGTTCATCCCCTGGTTTAGATTATTTTTTTTACACGTTATTTTGATAGTCCACTTTAGACATTCTACTAACAATAACTGTGCAAGTACTGTAAATGTAAACTAACTCTCATTAGAATATTAGTAGACTGTTAGGTAAGGGATAGAATAATTTGACATTTGAAGTACAGTCTAAAGCCGTATTCGGACAATATTTTTTTCTCATGTGGATGTCTGTAAAAATAAATTTGCATGCCACCTCAATGATAAAACTTGTGCTTTCAGATGGTGATTTTTTTTTTACTGTTGATGAGCAAGTTTTCTGATCCTGTGCACATGGGAACACTGTGTATGTGGTCAGTCGAATGATTGTCTGCTGTAAAAAATGTCATATGCTTGGAATAATAAGAATAAAATAATGTTTAATTTAATAATTGGACATTATTAATTATTTAAATCTCCTATTTAAAAATGTAATTTAAAAAATGTGGAAATGAGTGGAAATAAGTTAATATAATGCTGCATTTTTAATATAACGTTACTGCCATAATAACGCATCATTACATGTTTTTCTTCTCTTTCTCTTTTGAGCGGTGATGAAAGATTATTCTTCTAAATACTTTCCAGAATTTCAGTAATAAGGTTAGATCTTTAAAATGCATTCAAAATTCAAGGAAACGCAATGATAGCCTACGGTGCTCTGCAGTGGTCAAAGAGAATAAACAGTTAATTTTTAAGCACTCTTTTCTCTATAATTTGCTCTATAACAGGCCAAACTGACCTTGAAAAATGTAGCCTTTTGAATTGAGAGGAAACAACTGCATTTTAATCACAATCCAAACAAAGGTACACCCATGTAGCATGGGCAGTTTATTTTTTATTTTATTTTAATTTCAATTAGATTGCCTAATTTAATTGACTTTAGCTTTGTGAAATTGTTACACAGACACCTGCTCAAAACAAAAACAGATGGACTGAATAAAAATGCAAATTCTCTCTATAACAGTAGGTGGTGCTTATGGAAAAAAATGTTTCTTTTAGTAGCCTACCGCTGTAAAAGTGCCATCGAAACTATTCTGAAGGCAGTCAGTTTCATTCAGAGATACGTTCATTTAACCACTCTTCCCTTCCCTTCCCTCCCCAAATCAATATTTTCTTTCTATATTGCAAGTATCAGTGATCTTGCTTATACATGGTCTTGCCTACTAAGCCATAAGATTGGTACCATTTACATTTGGTCACATAAATGTGTCTCTGCAAAACGGATATAAATCCGATCTTCAATTCCAGAGAGAGAGAGAGAGAGAGAGAGAGAGAGAGAGAGAGAGAGAGAGAGAGAGAGAGAGAGAGAGAGAGAGAGAGCGGAGAGAGAGAGAGAGAGAGAGAGAGAGAGAGAGAGAGAGAGAGAGAGAGAGAGAGAGAGAGAGAGAGAGAGAGAGGGGTATAAGCACTGGTTAGATCATTTCATTTCTTTACTTTTAATGACGATTCGTTTGTAAATTTCACTTTAATTTCCGGCAGTTTGATGAAGACATTCAGCTACTCGTCTACAACAACGCGTGATGCAGTTGCGCGGTCATAACTATAACATGACAGCCTATAACACGCTCTCACACATTTATTTATTAGCATTGTTGGGAGGTGCAAATGCAACAGATGCATTTACATTTGTTCAGTTTCACCTGGAATGTGTCAGACACTGTGTCTGATATTTTCTCTGCGGCATGTCTGCACTCTCCTCTTCGGTCTTCAGTGCTTGTGTCCAATCTCTGGGCTGTGTTAACGTCCTCTTAACAGACTTTGTAATATTTTCACACAAATGACATTCGGGAAATTATACGTACTATTTAAATGCAATGTATATGTACTAAATGGCACCTGTTGTGTGATGTAAAGGCTGTGGTTTTTCAAAAATACACACAGCATATATTTAGCTCTTAAATAGCCTGAAACTGTCCACTTTATATTAGCCCTTGACATGTTTACAAGAGTAATTCACTGAAAAATCTCCAATTTTTCTGCCCTGCCGTAAACAAAGGAAGGTACAAAGCATAATATTAACTATTTTAATATTTCGAAGGTTTCCACTCCATTTACTGCCCAGCATTGCACACACTTATTTCATCCGTGAGATGAGGTAGAAGATTAATGAGCTCATTCTAAAAATGGAAACAACGGGATCTGTAACTATTAATATTGTTGTAGACGACCAGGTTATTTTTATAGAGCATTTCTTACACTAAATGCATACCGTTATTCCAGAGTAAAGAAGAGCCAATATGAAATACAGAGAAAGAGAGGGATTATGAGAGAAGGAGAAGACAGTTACTCATGAGTTAGGCATTACAGATAAAGTCATCATAGGTCTCCGTGATCATGAATTTGACAAGCAGGTCTGAATAATTGAGCATGAGGACATCCAATACCTGATAAATGTGACCCTGTGCAAATGGAAGCCAGATAGCACCTGATGAAATATTCATACCTGAGCTGATGACCTCAGTGCATGGAGCTCTCCTACCTACACAACAGCATAAAGAGTATGAGGAGGCTCATGCCACTGTTTGTGCTGATCCATTTGAGCCCGCTTCAAAGACAAAATCATATTGTGCAATATATTATTAATAATCTCTGAGGCTCATCCTGTGTCTGTCAAAGGTGAGATGTGTGAGTTGGAAACTATGGCACTGGAGGCTGTGGTCCCCAGTGATACAACACATACAGCACATTCTTTTTTTGAATAGCCTGAATCTGTCCACATTATAATAGCTTTTGGCATGTTTACAAGAGTAATTCACTGAAAGGTCTTCAATTGCACTGCCCTGCTTTAAACAAAGGAACAAATATTGCATGAAAAAGCATAACATTAACAATTGTAATGTTCTAAGTGTTCCGCCCCAGTACTGCCCTGCATAGTCCTTACTTCCTCCATAATAAGACTATTGTGAGAGAGAGAGAGAGAGAGAGAGAGAGAGAGAGAGAGAGAGACTTTTAAATTCTTCAATAAATTTACAATAATTAGTCTACTTAAACATCAACAGAAAACACAACAATTGTAAAAAAAAAAACTTCAAAGAAACAAATTTAAAAAGCCATCATCATTAACCTCACAAATACAATTATTAATACCCCACTTGAATGCAAATATCTCCAAATTCTCAATCAATTTATAATAACCAAACTCAATCTTTAGACGAGATTTGATTAGTCTAACCAAAATCATGACAACATCATTTGACTCCTCACTATTCAATTTTCTTTTGTGTGATAACCAAATTGCTAATTTTGCTTGACCAAATAAAAAATTCAATAAAATGAGAATGTCTTTCTTATTTGTTTGGTATTTAGGACCATATATAAAACTTGTCCCAGTCTGTGACACCATCTGTCCAGTGTATTAAAAAGTGGAATCAATCTTTCACAAAAAAAAAAAAAAAAATGACACTCCTGGTTCCCATTCAGTCGGTCACTCTCGACGCCACGTCGGAGTACCGACGAATAGGAATCTCGCTTGCGAGAGCCAATCTACTTCGAGTCTAACTAAACGAGCCAATGCACATTGGCATGCAATGATTGCACCAGGTGCTCATGCCACGCCACGCGGGTATAAATGAGACACAGGTGATTGCATCAAATTATCCTTTTGCTTCGGAGCCGAGTGGTATAGGGTTATGCCAGATATCACTCCTCACTTCGCAGTTCGACTGAGAAAGAGCCTGCCTTTTGGAAGAGATCTCTTCGGTCGGTGTTGGTGTGACAACACAGCAGCGGGTCGTGTGTTCTTCGGATCTTCTCTCTTCGTTGTCTATAAGAGCAACCACAAGGGCTGTTTTCACAGCTGGTACGGTGCGCTAGGTGGAGAGCGCTAAAAAGCCGTTCTCACGGCTGTTGAAGGCGTCCTGTGAGAGAGAGCGCGCACGACAGGCTGCACTACATTCCTGTCTGTGTCGCCGCGGCCCCACCCCCTGCGTGTTTCAGCACCAAGGAGAGCATCATTCTAAAATAGCAACACAGATAGAGCTTGCTGGGTTTCTGGGTGTTTCTGGGTGCGGTGGTTTCATTTCACCGCGGGATGGTCATCAGCGCTGTATCTCGTGTTTGGGCGTGCAGCACGCTGAGGCAGCGCTGATGGATGACTCATGTTCTTACTGCGGGAACATGACCATCTCGGAGTTGCGGTCGCGGCTCCGTCTTGCAAAAGGCGGAGTCCCCGTGCCTCTGCCGCGATCTAACCCTCCACAGAGGGTTACTTTTGAGGGGCCGATTTGAGGGTGACGGTGAGCGCGCTTCCTCCAGGGAACCAACTCGCAGGGAATCCTCACTCCTCCCGCGCTCCGCAGCCAGTAGAGCTGCCGTTGGAACGAGGTGGGCCGTCCTCGAGATGCGCACCACCCGTATCCTTCGGGGCTCCCCGCGATGACGAAATGTCCATCGCTGCATCGGAGGGAGGGTCAGAGTTGTCTGGAGATGACGTGTCGGCGCAGGGGGCTCCTTCGGGAAGACCCGCTGTGCCCGATACCGATCCGGAGATGATGACCATGCTTTCCCGGGCCGCCAACAGGGTCGGGCTCGTGTGGAACCCTCCACCGTGTCCCGAGCCATCGAGGTTGGACGATTGGTTTCTCGGGGTGGCCCGTGCTGGTTCTCAGTGCCCCACCCCGGTTCCTTTCTTCCCGGAGGTGCACGAGGAGCTCACTAGGTCATGGACGGCACCTTTTACTGCCCGAAACCGGCCCAGTGGGTCCTCCTCCCTCACCACCCTTGATGGCGGACCTGCAAAGGGTTACACGCAGGTTCCTCCCGTGGAACGGGCCGTTGCTATGCAACTGTGCCCTAACTCCACATCAAGGGGGAACCCCTGTCTCCCCTCCCGGGCTTGTAGGTACTCCTCCGATCTGATCGGGAAGGCCTACCAGGCTTGTGGAGAGGCAGGCTCCGCCCTACACGCTATGGCGTTGTTGCAGGTTCATCAGGCCCAGGCACTGAAGGACCTGCACGAGGGTGGTCACGATCCCGCGGTTCTACAAGAGCTGAGGGCGGCGACGGACCTCGCGCTTCATGCGACGAAGGTTACGGCGCGTGCCGTGGGACGTGCGTCCACTATGGTGGTCCAGGAGCGCCATCTCTGGCTGTGTCTGGCGGACATGAGGGATACCGACAAGATCAGGTTCCTTAATGCCCCCGTGTCCCAGACTGGCCTCTTCGGCGACGCGGTGCAGAACTTCGCCCAGCAGTTCTCGGCCGCACAGAAGCAGACTGAGGCCATCAGTCACATCATGCCGCGGCGGTCAGCTGCTGCCTCCACCCCGCCGCTGGCAGCGCCTCAGCCAGCTCGTCGCCGAGGGCGGCCGTCTGCGTCTGCCTCCGCTCCCGCGTTGCAGCAGCAGCCTCCACCCAAGCTGCGTCGTGGAGCCAGGTGCAAGCCAGCCGTCCCGCCCGTCCAGGCAGCCCCGAAGAGGGGCAAAGGCAAGGGGAAGCGGTCCTGAGACGGGCGACCCGGAGATGAGGAGGTCTGCTCTCCAGGAGACGGTGACCGCACCGCTCCATCCCCCGGAGGAGGGCCGGGTGGAGAATCTTGTGTTCCGTTTTGTTTCTGTTCCGCCGGAGGTAGTGGGGTAGTGGGGGTACCCAAATTTTCAATAAAAGAGCAGTTTCCTTCATCTCCGGGTCCCCAGGGGGCTCGGAGAGTTGTGGCCGGTCAAACGCTGGACCACACTCATCCTCCTCCTGTGTCGCCAGTGGGCAGCAGCGGACGATGCACGGACACCCCACTACCTCCGTGCGGACCCTCTGCCCAGCCGTGGAATCAGGTAGGTGTCGCACGGCACACTCACACCTCGCTGCGGGCCGCCTCCACGAGACAGCCGCCCCAGACCGGTGCCTGTATTCCACCTCGCTGCCCCTCGGTGGGTACGCCGGTGGTCCCGATGATCCCGCTTGTTCGGTCTCTGCGAGCCTCGTTAGAGCTTCCCAGTCCGTCTCACTGGCTCATTCGGACCATCAGGCTCGGCTATGCGATTCAGTTCGCCCGGCGTCCCCCCAGGTTCACGGACGTCCGCTTCACTTCGGTGAAAGCTGCAGACGTCCGTGTCCTGTGTGCGGAAATCGCAGTCCTACTGGCGAAGGACGCGATAGAGCCGGTCCCTCCAGCCGATATGAGGACAGGCTTCTACAGCCCGTACTTCATTGTACCCAAGAAAACCGGTGGGTTACGGCCAATCTTGGACCTGCGAGTACTGAATCGGAGCCTTCACAAGCTACCGTTCAAGATGCTCACGCAGAAATGCATTTTCGAGTGCATCCTTTCCCAAGATTGGTTTGCAGCGATCGATCTGAAGGACGCGTACTTTCATGTCTCGATTCTCCCCCGACACAGGCCGTTCCTGCGCTTTGCGTTCGAGGGGCGAGCATATCAGTACAAAGTCCTACCCTTCGGGCTGGCCCTGTCCCCCCGTGTCTTTACGAAGGTCACGGAGGGGGCCCTTGTGCCCATGAGAGAACAGGGCGTTTGCATCCTAAACTATTTCGACGACTGGCTCATCCTTGCACAGTCCCGGGAGCAGTTGTGCGAACACAGGGACTTGGTGCTCAGACACCTCAGCCAGTTGGGTCTTCAGGTCAACTGGGAAAAGAGCAAACTCGCCCCCGTGCAGAGGATCTCTTTTCTCGGTATGGAGTTGGATTCTGCGGCGGCAGTAACACCGCTCGGCCTGCTTCATATGAGACCGCTTCAGCATTGGCTTCACGGCCGAGTCCCGAGATGGGCGTGGACACGCGGCACGTATCGGGTGAGCATCACTCCGTCCTGCCGCAAATCCTTCAGCCCGTGGTCAGATCCTGGGTTCCTTCGGGCCGGAGTGCCGTTGGAACAGGTATCCAGGCATGCTGTGGTCTTCACGGATGCCTCATCCATGGGCTGGGGTGCCACATACAACGGGCATGCAGTGTCAGGAGTTTGGACGGGCCCGCACCTGCAGTGGCATATCAATTGCCTCGAGTTGCTAGCAGTACATCGTGCACTGAGCCGCCTCAAGGGCCGGTTATGGGGCAAAGATGTACTAGTCCGTACAGACAACACGGCGACCGTTGCGTACATCAACCATCAAGGTGGTCTACGCTCACGTCGCATGTCGCAACTCGCCCGCCATCTCCTCCTCTGGAGTCAGAAGTGTCTGAGGTCGCTTCGGGCCATTCATGTCCCTGGGGTGCGCAACCGGGCGGCCGACGAGCTGTCACAAGCTGCGCTTCCGGGAGAATGGCGGCTCCACCCCCAGGTGGTCCGGCTGATCTGGGTTCAGTTCGGGGTGGCACAGGTCGACCTGTTTGCCTCCCCAGAAACGTCCCACTGCCAGTGGTTTTATTCGCTGACCGAGGGCACACTCGGCACGGATGCACTTGCGCACAGCTGGCCCCAGAGCCTACGCAAATATGCGTTTCCCCCAGTGAGCCTACTTGCACAGACACTGTGCAAGGCCAGGGAGGACCAGGAGCAGGTCCTGTTGGTGGCCCCGTATAGGCCCTATCGGACTTGGTTCCCAGAACTCATGCTCCTCGCGACAGCCCCTCCTTGGCCGATTCCTCTGAGGAAGGATCTTCTAACTCAGAGACGGGGCACCCTCTGGCACCCGCGTCCAGACCTCTGGAAACTTCATGTCTGGTCCCTGGACGGGACGCGGAGGTTCTAGGTGACTTACCTCAAGAGGTAGTTAACACCATCACTTCAGATAGAGCACCGTCTACGAGACGGGCCTATGCCTTGAAGTGGAACCTGTTCGTCGATTGGTGTTCTCTCCGCCGGGAGGACCCCCGAAGATGTTCGATCGCGTCAGTGCTTTCCTTCCTGCAGCAGGGGTTGGAGCGGAGGCTGTCGCCCTCCACCCTCAAGGTTTACGTTGCTGCTATTTCTGCCCATCATGACCATGTAGAGGGTAAGTCGGTGGGGAAGCACGACCTGGTCGTCAGGTTCCTTAGGGGGGCGAGACGGTTAAATCCTCCTCGTCCTCCCTCCATACCCTCTTGGGATCTTGCTCTGGTGCTCTGAGCACTGCAGAATGCCCCATTTGAGCCTTTGCAGTCAGCAGAGCTGAAGATTCTGTCCATGAAAACTTTGCTGTTGGCTGCATTGGCCTCCATCAAGAGGGTAGGGGACCTGCAGGCATTTTCGGTCGACGAATCGTGCCTGGAGTTCGGGCCGGGTGACACCCACATGGTACCGAGACCCCGGCCTGGCTACGTGCCCAAGGTTCCCACCACTCCCTTCAGGGACCAGGTGGTGAACCTGCAAGCGCTGCCCCTGGAGGAGGCAGACCCAGCCCTAGCTTTGCTCTGTCCCGTCCGCGCTCTGCGGATCTACGTGGACAGAACCCAAAGCTTCAGGACCTCAGATCAGCTCTTTGTCTGTCACGGAGGCCAGCAGAAGGGAAAGGCTGTCTCCAAGCAGAGGATGGCCCACTGGATAGTGGATGCCATCACCTTGGCTTATCAGGCACAAGGCGTGCCCTGCCGCTCAGGCTGCGAGCACACTCTACTAGAAGTGTTGCATCCTCCTGGGCGCTGGCACGTGGCGCCTCGCTGTCAGACATCTGTAGAGCTGCGGGCTGGGCGACACCTAACACGTTAGCTAGGTTTTATAGCCTACGTGTAGAGCCGGTCTCCTCCTGTGTTCTCACCTCAAACGGGTAGAAGCACTGAGAGGCCCGGCTCTTGTCGGCTTGCTGTGGCTCGGCGCTTAATTCTCCGGAAGCAAACTCTGTGAGTCCTCCACCGCCCTCGGTGCCGGGCGTGGCGGAGCGTCCGGCATCAGGCCCTTTACCGCTGAATCCTGGAGAACCGGTAATTGGCTGGGGCCATGTGAGTGACCCTACGGGGATCCCACACTTCTTCCACGGTTGCTCCTCTCGGAAGCCCGTGTCTTCCCTTGGGAGAGCCCTCCATTTTAGGGATGGAGCCCCCCTCACGGCGGCGGGCTACGGCTCAGCTCGGTCCCCACATAACTCCCGTGGTATGATGTGGTTCCGCAGCTGCCCCCCATTGGGCACGCTTTCCCAGTGTTATCCAATAGTCACTGAGCGGGTCATGCAGAACAGCAGTGATGGACTTCTCGGTGTGAGCCCCGTCTCCACAGGTAAGAGGGCTCAGGAGGCTCACACAGGGCACTGGAAGGGGGCAGAGTCCATGGCGCTTTGGTAGAGATTCCTATTCGTCGGTGCTCCGACGTGGCGTCGAGAGTGACCGACTGAATGGGGACGTCTCGGTTACGTATGTAACCCTCGTTCCCTGAAGGAGGGAACGGAGACGCCACGTCCCGTCGCCATGTCCTCTGTCCCTGCCGGGGCGCCAGTCTACCTACTCGGCTCCTCAGCAAAAAAGATAATTTGATGCAATCACCTTTGTCTCATTTATACCCGCGTGGCGTGGCATGAGCACCTGGTGCAATCATTGCATGCCAATGTGCATTGGCTCGTTTAGTTAGACTCAAAGTAGATTGGCTCTCGCAAGCGAGATTCCTATTTGTCGGTACTCTGACGTGGCGTCTCCGTTCCCTCCTTCAGGGAACGAGGGTTACATACGTAACCGAGATGTTTCCTTGTGGATCAAGGTGTGCTCTGTGTCTGTTTGTAGCTATTATACCATGCACAACCCGCCACTGTAGATCACCAGTTCTCTTTTCAATGGGGAGCTTGTACAAGGTCCTCCAGATGCCTTTCGGGGAAGCATCTGACCCAAGCTCTTCATGCCACTTTGAATCTTTAAGATTTTCCAGAGATTTGAGATGTAATACTTTAACAGATATAATATAATTTGAGATGTAATACTCCTAAGACAAAATAATCACTATCTTGTTGTTGAGTTAGAAACTGTTTTAATTTGTTAAAAACATTAATTCTATCATTCCCTTTATTAGGAGCATAAACGTTCACAAAAACAAAAACTAGGTTACAAATTTCTACTCTCACTACAAGTAATCTTCCTGGCTCCACTTCAATTTTTGATAAAAGTTTTGCCTTTATAGTAGTTGAAAAAAGTATTGCAACTCCTGCACTAGTATTAGACCCATGGCTTAAGCAGCTTTCCCCCTCCCACCATAAACCCCAGTCTACCTCATTCCTATAATCACTATGAGTCTCTTGCAACATGTCTACATTAATATTTTTTAATTAACTTAATACGTTCTAACAATACATCATTCTTTGTCTTATCTCTCAAACCATTAACATTAAGAGATCCTACCCTTAAGACGCCCATGAGAAGAGATAAGAAAGAAAACCAGTAAAGAAGAAAAGATACAAGCCATAGTGATTTATTTACTTTCCCCCCTCGTTAGCCTTGCTTTGCTTGACTTTTGTCTTATTGCAGTTATGTGCTTTTTGAGGTGGAAACGTTTCTGATATTTCTTTGTAAGTGCAGCTTTTTCTTAGCCTGGTCACGGAAGCTACAAACTTCCCTAAGTCTGGAAAAAACATCCCTACTTCAACTCCCACTTACCCTTTTGTGTCATCCAGAAATCTATTAATTGCATCAACAGTATAAAAGTCCTTTGTCACATCCAAACCATCTAACCATTGCTCATCATCTCTTGAGCCCTCATCCGTGCATTGAGAAAGTACTTCCAAATCATCACCTTTATCTTCTCCCAACTCCTCCTCTGCCTGATCCATACACTTTGCATCCTGTCCAACAATCTCAGCAGTGTTTAGAGCCTTATCTAATTCACCACTCAGGTCTACATCAGCATTCTCAACATAACTACAACTTCGTTTTTTCACTTCTTATATTATTGCAATTTACATCTGCAGTCTTCACACTCTTTGCTTCAGGTTGCTTTGAACTTTTATTATTTTCCGTATCTCCACTTTAGTTTGTTTGTTCTGATGGCGGCAGCAGCTGATCGTTAATTTGTTTATGCGGACAAGAAAGACGTTTATGCCCCAAATCTCCGCAATCAAAGCACCTTAGATTATCAGTGCTTGCATAAACCATATATGAACTCTCACCATGACTAACACAGAAAGAGATTTCCAATGATTTATCTGGTGTTGTCAAGAACATATAGATCGGTCTTCTAAAAGACAATTTTTTTTCCAAATTTTATGAGTTCTTTCAATTCATTAGGCACGAAAGGCGGTACATTAGAGAGGGTGATCTTTTTCGCAGGAGCCGATAACGGAGTCACAGAAACAAACATTTCTTTCACCAAAATGCCATTCATGGTTACCCTTACGAAACAAAAATATATTGCAATATACTAGAATTTATATTGCAATACATTAGAAAATATATTTCAATGTATCAGAAACTTCCTCATATATTTGAAAATATATAGCAATATATGGATGGACAACCTATTGCTATATATTGATTCATATATTAAAATACATTGATATACAAACAAAACTGAATTATTTCATGTATGTTTATTGAAACAAAGTATTTTTTATGAGTTAAGCAAGCTCCTGCATATGTTTACAGAGGTTGATTAACAATAGCCCAAATCAGATGGTGCATGACATTCAATATATTTTCTATATTTAGAAAATATTTCTATTAGTGCCAGGACTTTAATTACGCAATAAAAAAAAATATATATATAAAAAAAAAAAAAAAAAAAAATATATATATATATTTACCACACTTATTTTTGCACCGCGGAACGTTTTTCAATGAATGAGTTTCGACGGACCAATTATACTGGAACACCAACTAGCGCTCCGGAGTCACGACAACAACAAACCATGTGAACAGGAACGATGCTATGGAAGGAAGAAGCTGATGAGACCGATTTGCTTGGCCCCGTGGATGGGAAATTTTGTTTTAAAAAACGAAAGAATGGAAGCGTCGTCAAGAGCATGGTTGTGAGCAAGCTATACAACAAGGAATTTGTGTATCACCGCAGCACATCGAGACTCAAATATCACAAATATGCTTTTGCTAAACTTAATGGCAAACATTGCGCTGGTCTGCTGGACTGAAATAAATAAACAATATTTTGTTGATTAAGCTTATGTATTCAGTCATTATTCAATGGTATACTAAAAATACATGTGAAAAATTACTTCTCATTGTTCTCAGGTCAAATATTTATATGCAATTAAAATGAGATTAATTTCGATTAATTAATTACAAAGCCTCTAATTAATTAGATTTTTTTTTTTAATTAAGTCCCGGCCCTAATTTCTATATTATATTTGAATCTGTTATATTTTAAAATATATGACAGACAGTGTACATTAGATTATTTCATATTTACCATGTATACAATATATATATGATAATTATATACTATGTAATATAAATCAATATATTTAAGACATATGTTCCCATACAAATCTGATTATATTATCCAGTACATTGAGGTATATTATCTCATATAACTTTACATATATTTTTACATATATATTCAATGACTCTTCCAATATATAATTTCATATATTGTAGGATATATTTCAATATACATAGCAATATATTGAATAGTATAATAATAATAATAATAATATGTATATATTCAATATATGAAAACGGCAATAATTGCAGTATTGTCCCATATATTGCAATATATAACTTGCATATATAATATATTATTATATAATATATCATATGATATATTACCATGTAAATTTTACAATATATGGAGACACATGCGTAAGGGTAGTTCATTAACCAACGTTTCACTTTTTAAAAACACAACAACTGCTCTGTTCATGCATGACGAGGAGACGGTATTATGGAACCCCACCTGTTCGCTCACTACTAAAAGCACATCCATAACAGTAATACCAGGTTCAGGCACACACCTGCACCCATTACACAGCGATATTAGTGGCGTTCCCTGGATTGGAGGAGACGCCATACCAGCAAACGGCGGGTTTACACTAACAAAGAACTCTCTCCTTAAATTTAAAACCTACCAGCTAACAAAAGGGAAAAATGAAAATTAAAGGTAAATTATAAACATAAACAAACAAAACAGAAAACCTGAAAAGGAGGGACAGTCGCTATCACATGTGCAATCTCAAGCATCAACCCACTCAAAAGAGAGAGAGAGAGAGAGAGAGAGAGAGAGAGAGAGAGAGAGAGAGAGAGAGAGAGAGAGAGAGAGAGAGAGAGAGAGAGAGAGAGAGAGAGAGAGAGAGAGAGAGAGAGAGATGAGTGACAGATGAGTGACAATACTGTGCTTTATGTATAGGCAATGTCAAACAGCTAAGTGATGATAATGGCTGAAGTAAACTCTTAAACAGTGATTTGTACTCGAGACTCGGATTCGGTCTCGGACTGACCATATTTTAATTTTCTTGGTTTTGTCATGGACTCGTGTGCATTTGGACTCGGAATTGACTCGTACTCTAACATATTAGGACTCTGACTTATTTCTGAGTCCACTCGAGTCCCGTTCAAAAGAGTCATGATTATTACTCTATGTTAATAGTTCTTTAAATTGACGTTTGACACGTCCAATGATGTGTGGTTTTCTTAAAGGGGTACCTCAGCTCTGGGAAGATAAATCTGTATTTAAATTGGGTCATTAATGTAGTAGAAATGTGAAATTATTTTTGAATTTGGTGCCTTCTAGACTGAGAAAAGACAGAAAATGTATTTGTTTCATATTTGGGATGAAAGACTACAATTCCCAGAATGCTTCGCTGCCCTGTGAGGCCATTCCCAAAGCCACCACTACTGGATTACTGTAACTGAGTTCAGAAAGTACAATTAAATACTGAATGTGTGTTCAATATAACGATCGAGTCGCTGCGTATGTCTCACAGCACTAACTCAGATTAGGAGTCAGATTACATTTAATGTCATAAATGAGCTGATGAGCTCTCATGATGAGAGCTGAGGTAATCGCGACCACATTCGCGGCATACATTCACAACGTGTTTTCAGTTCATGCCTTTGGAAGCTTAACTTTCATAGAAATTAATTTGAGAAGTTAAAACACTTACATTGCTTAGCATTCATTTAAATGAATGCCTGTAGCTGAGCTGTGCTGTAAGTGTGATCTCCATTCCCCATGTGCGGGTGTAAAACATGTGGAAATGGCTCCTTCTGCTGGCTGTAGTCTTCAGCTTCTGGGCAAACATTCCAAAGATAACGCAAATATCGTCAATTTGCGTCACGAGAGGAATTTTTCCAGAAATAAAATGCATAAATCTCTCGTCTTAGGGGGATATAAGAGGGGGGAGCACGATCATTTGAATATACTCCATGGTTTCTACTGATACAAAGCCATATACTAATCGCTGAAGTAACCCTTTAAGCGCAACTGTGCATGACTAACGCAAAGGTAGGACTCAGGTCAGGAAGGTTCATGTGGAGTGAGCCTCTAGCACTTAACTATGTGTGGAAATGTCTGCTACATCATCTGTTATTCAGTTTGCATATAAGAGCCACAAAGAGTTCCTAAAAATACAAAAACATTCTGTGATGTGTAAATTCTGCGGTACATCAATTACAAAAAAGCAAAGGGAACAACGTCCAATTTTCATTGACATGCACTGTAGACATGCACATTTCTGAAGATCAAGCTCAAATTTGAAACACAACTGCTAATTGTCGCAGATATACTTCACTTTCTAGGTTCCTTTCTGCCTCGCGCAGACTCGAGCCTTTCAAAGTCTACTCCTTTGGCAGTGAGCACGGAAAGACGGGATCTAGTTGACGTTTTTTTTCCAAGCGTGTAATTCGTTGTTGCACATGCATCATCCACGCGGTGTCAAAAGATAAACTGTCTTTTCAATGCAAAGTTTGAAAAGAAACTAGTCGTTGAATAAACACCTCTTGTTAAAAGCATCGTGGTCCAGCCTGGCCACCTCTTGATATGGATGAAACTCGTTTCCATTGAGAGAGAACACATGCGGGTTGAGTTGTAAATTAACTTACAGTTTGTCCTGCAAAAGTGCCCAAGTCTAAATTGAGCATATTTAGACTTGGGCAAACACGTGCATATCATACACATACAGATGAACCTATACACACACACTCTCAACACATGGTTTTGTTAATAATATGGATCACATGTTTTTGTTTCCAAATTGATTTTGGACAGTTTTTGAATAACTGAAAAAAGTGTGCATGTCTATGCTTGACTTTTATTGATCACTGAGATAGCATTTATTGGAATGAAGTTGGTTTAATATAAAATTAAATACATAAAAAGTAGCTTAGATGTAGTAAACTACTTTTGCCAAGTTGCTGTAGCTTAGCTTGCTACATTTCCCAGAGGGGTAGCTTCAGTGTGAAGCTTAATTTAATGTAGAGTAACTGGTAGCTTAGCTCACTACATTTTCCAAGTAGATTGCCCAACACTGCCAGTGGTTGGTTGAGGCAGGGACTTTTGTGCTTACTCAACTCAAGCCAGGAAACAGTTCCAGGAGTTATTTTGGCTGTGACAGAAGGTTCGGAGGTAGAAACCAATTTCTTGAATCTTTCATTCAGGTTGAGTGTAGGTCTGAAACAATGTCTTCTGGGAGTCTGAAGTTTCTAATGATGTGCTTAAACATATGTTCAGCAGTTTCTATGGCGGTGGGTTATCCTTTAGAGGGACTAGTTGGCAGGCCTTAGAGAACAGATCTACTGTGACTAGGACACAAGTAAAACCATCAGAAGGGGGTAAGTCAATGATAAAGTCTACACTTAGATGTGACTAGGGACGTCATGGAATGGGCAGAGGAAGAAGCTTGCCTGATTGTAGATTGCCTAGAGTCTTAGTGATGGCACTATTTGGAGCATCCCTGCACATACCTTTTAATGTCCTTATCCATGCAGGGCAACCAGAAGCAATCTTGTAGCAGTGAGAGGGTTTAATTGGCCCCTGAGTCGCCAGTGCCCACAGAAGAGTAAATTGAGGTAACTAGAGGGATACATTGAGTTTGTGGAACACACTGGTGGCTTGGAGGACAATCCGGTGGAGGATTCTCAGAGGCATTGGCTTGACTCAGTTGTTCTTCTAAGGATCATTGAATGGGGCTCACAATGTAGTAGTTTTCCGAAGTGCAATTTGAGACTGGACAATAGTTATGTTCGGTACTTAAAAAAATAATTCTTTTGAGCCGGTTCCCAGAAAGTAACTGGTTGAGCCGGTTCATTAATCAAACTGACACAAACATTAGTGCCGGGTTGATGACACAAGAGGCAAAAGCAGAAGTAGCATGTCCAGCTAAAAAATAACCAAAAGAGCCGATTTCACTTTCATAAACGTGTATATACTCCTCTGATTATATAATGGTAAATATTACATTATCAAACAATGATTAGTAAATAATGATATGCCTACTCACAATAAAAATAAGGTCATATAACGCAATCTTAGAGGTAACAAGTGGATTATCCTTCACCTGAAATGTTTGCTTTTTTCATCCTGAAATGTGAGGCAAATGTTGGATCACAGTTTCCACAAAGCCTTTCACCCGATTAGGGTGTTCTCTCTTATTCTGGATGGCAAGGGCAGTGACTGTAAAATAAAGCAAACTCCTGCGTCATCGTTCAACGTAGCACCATTTCCGTTTAAAAAACGCTTTGCACCTATGAGCATGAGTTGAGAATTACCAATAAAAGACAGCTGAAAAAAATATATAGTTAATTTCTTCCAAATTAGAAAGAAAGTCATAAAGGTTTGGAATGACATGAGGGTGATTAAATTGTGATGAAATTATATTTTTGGTGTAAACTATATCTGTAAGTTGGATATAAAATGTGGCACACCACAGAAACATTGAATCGTGTGATTGCTGCAGTCACACATAAAAGAAACATAATGCTTTTTAATTAATTGTGAATCTCCACAGGGGCAAAGGTAAAAGATTAATTTCAAAATGTGGCTATTGTATAGGACCAGAATATGCAGGTGGGGCATCAATCAATTGTGACAACTATGTATGGCGGTGACATGACAAGATTTTATCTGTGTTGTTTTTCAACATTGATTTGCTGTTTCCCCTTCCCTCTGCTTCCCATGAACTCGCAATCATCCTGCTCTTAGAGACATATTTGCCAAAGCAAGAAATCAAATTAGAATCTGTTTTGACAGTATCTTCTTATGTACTTATGGTGAATGTGTTTGTCTTTCATTTGGAAACCCTGGCTGCTGGGATCAAAGCGTGATTATATTAACTGATTTTAATCAGCACTTCAAATGGCATGCAAAAACTCTTTGTAAAAAGATTAGATACAAAGACAGAGACCAAAGGAGCTTATTTCAAAGGTTTTGCAATTTAGAGACAAAAAAATAAATAAATAAATAAATAAATAAATAAAACTTTCTTTTGAAAAATAAAAATAAGCTTGTCAAAATGCATGTACTTATAACGTATTAAGATTTTTTTTTTTTTTTTTTTTTTACATTGCTTTTGTAGTTTACAGTCATATAAATGATTGAATATTTTGTATTTGCAGTAAGATCAACATGAATTAAATCTATGGGTTTGTTTTTATGCATCAAAATATGTGGTCAAACTATTTCATTTTCAGTGCAGTAATTAAAAAAATATATAATTAAATAAAAATAACATTTCTGGCTAAACCTTGGCTAAATTTTTCTTATTTTATTGTATGACACCCCTTGGACATTTTCATAACTTCTGCCTTGTTTTTAAAGACAAACAAATGGTAATATTTGCATCACAGCTCCTCTCTACATCTGACCATGTTCACACTCACACTCATATATTTTCAGGACTCATAACCACATTCTTGGAAAACCTGCGCTGTGTGAATGGAACGCACTGGACAACTAGTTGTCTATCATTTCATACAGTGCAAGAGAGTTACTCTGCTTCAGTTTCAGTAACTTACAGGGACAGAGACATGAGCTATGTGTGTCATCTGAGGTTTCTAGATCCAGTCATTAGAGCGGCTCCCATCAGTTTTGTATTCTATGTGTGACTCCAATTCTGTGTAATGTGCGAGAGGCTGCAAAGGACGTTTGATGCAAATGCAGTGGTTAAAGGGTCTAGCGTGTTTACTTTAAAGCCTCTGTCAGTTTACAAAGACTCAATTGGACTCTTGACTTTTCGGTTTTATTGTCATCGCCCTCTTTGATATTACTTTGGTCACTGTCCCTATGGTTACCGGTAAAATATTACCTGCTTGTCTGATTGTAACCTCCTTTATCTCTCTTTCTCTTGACCATGCCATGAATTTAATAACAGAGGCTTACCCTAGATCCCCCGGAACTCTAAAAATACGGAGACACTATGGATTAGGTTATAGTACACTCAAAAAAATCTGTGATGTATATATAATTTTTTATTTTTTTTTATTTTTTTTTTTTTTAAGGCACAATGTACAGTATTACTATTCTGACATAATTTTCTGAATTTTTAAATAATTTTTCTATCACTATTTTGAATTTTGAACTGTATTACTTATTTCTGGATAATGTCTACTTAATAAGCTGCCGGTACCTTTTCTGTTATTTTACAGATTTATTTTTTACAGTGTATTTAAATTTAGATTTAGAACATTGTTTTCTTCTCTTTTCCTAAAATAATTTATTATAATAAAAATCTGTATAAGTAATGTATAAGCCTGCATACTTGATATGTGTGAAACTAACGGTCACGGCTGTAATGAGAGACAGAAAGGATCCAATAGCGAAAGATAACAAGTTTATTATTTAAACAAGACAGTAAGCATCAACAATAAACAAGATTCACACTCTAAAAATGGCTGAGTTAAAAACAACCCAATTGGCAGCGCTGGGTAAATATTGGAAAGAACACATGCTGGGTTAAATTAACCCAGTGGCATTTTAACCCAGCAGGCTGGGCTGTTGAGAAAACCCAAAATGTAGTCAATGGGACTGGATCTCAATGGATTTACTATTCTGGGTCATTCTTGCTGGGTTGTTCTTAAAATTGGTCCTGTGCATTAGCCTACTGTAAAACTAGACAATCATGAAAGAACAAATGAAGAATGCATATTTAGACTGTTAAAACAATAATTGTATTGCTTGACAAATGATACAACACACAAATGTGTTAAAATTGGTAACAATGACAACTACAAACCTGATATATTCTGTCAATGTATTCACATTTAAATCAAACTTTTATTTTGACGGGTTGTAACATGTATCCCATGTATCCCATATGGGTTCTAATAAATGGGGCCAATGTGGGCCACATACAGAAACCTTATGGGGCCTAAATGAGTTGATGGTCTCTTAATGGGCTCATACTGGGCCCATATGGGTAACCCAGGTAGCACCCATTTGGGGCCTACATGGGTCTGCCCATATGGGTTGATGACGGGATCCAGATGGGTGTTATGTAGGGCTCTTATGGGCCACAATGGGAATATAGATGGGCTACCATATTTTCTGTTTGGGTTATCTTATAGTAAACCCCTAAATACAAACATTACATGTAATCCACTAACTACACTAAAATGTTAAAAGTATTCAAGGAACAGAAACCAGTAGTTCATGCTTTTGTTTATTATGCAAGGTTTATTTGAAATAATTTAAAATGACTACATTTACAACTTTATAAAACAAAAGTATCAAAAGTACAGTCTAAAATAATGTATTTCACAAACAAATAAAAGGAAAACAGTACAGCTCCTCACTCCTCTGTCAGTCATCGCTCTCAAAACAGCCCTTTGAAAAAGACCAAACAAATGAATCAACCATTGTGCCACCTTTTGGTACCCCACGTCAGACAAAAACAGATGGCAAAGAAACGACACACGCTAACTGCAAAACAATTCAGAATTAAGGTGAAGAATTACGTGTGAAACCATCAGAAAACCTTTAGGCTCCAACAGCACAATTTTCCAGAACTACAACCTACCTGGAGTCTCCAGAAGTGAAGGTGTCAGGATCTCAGAGACTTCAGTTAAAGAATCCTAAAAAAAAATTACCCCCACTTAATAAGAATCACAAGCAGATGTGTTGTAAAATACATGGTTATGGTTACAAACCTGTCTTGGAGTATCACCAGCCCTGCAGATGTTGTATGTCTCCCTATATCTGACACACCCATTTCAGGTTTTTCAGTCTAATGAGCTCATGAGTTGAATCAGGTGTGATAGATGTGGGAGCCGTTATATAATTAATTATAAAGTGAAGATCTTGGTGTAACCTACTACATTTACATTTACATTTAGTCATTTAGCAGACGCTTTTATCCAAAGCGACTTACAAAAAAGGGGAGAGCAATATAAGCAACGAAACAGACAAGGCCAACAAGCTGTAAGAAATCTCAATTAATCAGTACAGTACACAATTTTTTTTATTTTTTTTTTATAGACATCTACAACAAAAACTCACGTACTCATACTAATAATGACTGAGTATTACCAAATCCTTCTGAAGGCACTACAAATGATTTGTAACAGTATTCTAAAGTGTTACTATATTTGGTATCTTTTGTGCATTTGTTATTTAAATTAGCACTAAATAGGGAAAAAGCACAGACAGCTGAGTGAGGAGATGGATAAAGCTCCTCAGATCTCATTGCTCAGTGGAAACTAGTTGTTCTGTGACAAAATAAACATTTATTAAAGATCTATTTAAAATGAAACATTTGAAAATGGAAATATTTCCCTCAATGTGCACACTTTTTGAATAAAAGCTAAAATGGCCCCTGTATGGCGCTTTTCTGTGATCACAATACACTTTTTTATTGCCTTTTTTCTCTGTATCCACAGGCTCTTGATGCCTGTTACCGCTGAATGGCATCATATTTGGTCAAATTGCAATTGTGCTGGTCTTTTTAGATTTTAATTAGATTGAAGTCACATTGTGTTTAAGTGTCAAAATAACAATACATATTATTTCAAGGGTGATATTTGTGTGCTATCTATCCAATCCACCTCTGGAATTGACTGTGTTTGCACTTGTCTTGACTGTGAATGAATTAGACCACTGAGTTGCCCATTTTTAACCCATGTACTCATTTCCCATTAGTGAACCATCTAGGTCCCACATAAGGAGCCCAGCTGGGTTTGTGGGAAGAACTACATTTATTAATATACAAAAAATCTCAAAGTGCTACAGATTTAAAAAAATCAACAACAAAAAAAAAAAATAATAAAATAAAATAAGAAAAAGGAAAAATTAAGAAGTTATGTATAAACTTATGAAATACTTAAATTGCAATAAATGTAATCAGTTGTTAGGGTTAGGCTGTTACCCATAATTGTACAAAAACAAAACTAACTGTAAACAATAAAGGTTACAATTTTAAATATAGCCCAAATATGGCCCACATGGGACCCTCAAATAAACAATAATGGGCAACCTAACTGGGCCCCACAACTTTATCCAAGATGGGGCCCACATTCAGCCCATCAAACTGCCCACCCTGCCCAGCCCATGCCCAGATGACACCCATGTAGCCCAGCTAAACCCCATGTGGGGCCCACATGGACATGTTGGCTGGGAAGCACGTGAAACGACCAAGCGCTGGGTAGAATCAACCAAGCATTGCGACCCAGAAGGTTTAACCCTACTGGAAACGTGAAACTACCCAATGGTGTTTAAAATGTGATCAAATAAACCAACAAAAATTAAACGACAGTCTTAACCCAACATTTTGGGTTAAATACAACCCAGCATTATTTAGAGTGCAGATATCAGACAAAGCAGAAAAGAGACAGTCTCCAGGGCACAGGCAGGCAAACTCCGGCGAAGGTCAGGTGCAGGCGGCCAGGCAGACGACACGGTGGAGCAGGGAAGCAGCGGACAACCAGAGGCCGAAATCCCGGATCCGGAACAGAGATAATCCCCCAGGGGAATAGAAGCCAAAGCCAGCCACACCAGAAATGCCTGTAACAATCTGACAATGGGTCCATTTACATGCACGTTTATCTGACTGAGTTTTTCAAATGTTACGTCAGTTGTGATGTTAAATAACGCGTGCGCCGTGTCAGCGGGAGATTTATGGCTCATATTATCCCTTATTCAGTTATGAAGCGTTTTGACTGAACCTCTTCTAGGCTACTTCTGCTGCATGAGAAAAGAGAACACCTCTTTACAATTTTCTGGGTCTTAAAGGAGTCTGCGTTTGTGATATTCCTTACGAAAGGAAAATATATTTACCAATATATCACTTGAAATATATTATAATATTGTAAATACATGGAATAATATATTGATGGTATTATACAATATATTATATTCCTGTAATATATTGCAAAATATACAAATGATTGCCGCTTTCATATATTGCAATATATTGGAGAATATAAATATTACATTCCATATATGTGAATATATTACCTAATGTATCACATATTTTCCAATATACTGCAATATATTTTTGTTTCGTTAGGGATATATCCTTATTTCATGCAAAACGCAAGCTCGCTCTTTCTGGATGCTTTTAAATCTTCTCTAAGTTTGCGTTTTTGTCACCTATCACACATGCGCACTTCAATAAGCCGACAGAAAGCAGGTTAATGCTTTTACATGCAGTGCGATCTCGAGGTAAGAGGACCAAGACTGACCAGTTTATGCTTACGCCATTTATGACATTACTCCGATAAAAGAAAACGGGTTACCGCGTTTACATGACCATGTTCATTGTCGGTTTATTGGGCATGATCGGCTTAAGAACGTGCATGTAAACACACCCAATGAGTGCCAGTGAGAGATTGGTTTAAATAGTTAGACTGATGAGTGCAGCAGGTGAAGGTGATGAGTCCCATAATCAGTGGCCACGCCTCCAACACAACCTCACAAGACACCGAAAAAAGAGACGATGAATTCATAAACCATGACACTAACAACCCATATGTGTGATACCTCTGCTTGTATCTTTCCTGGAAGTCCAAGATAAGCCTGAAACAGCCAAAACATGGGTTTTTCAATGGGTTCCTTTCTCTCAATGACCATTAAGAGTGCGTTCACCCTTGTAGTTCGGTTAGTTTGGTTAGTTTGGTTCGGACCAAAAAACAAAACATATAGTCCTGGTCCGCTCAACGTTCACACTGGCATTTATAACAGCGAACCTAAAGTTATCGAACCAAAGGCATAGGGAGACGGTAACAACCTGATTGGTCGGCTTATATGACGTAGGAGCTTGCTTACCGAACATTCAAAACAATGCTGTGTGCAGATTACATGGCATAATTTTATGATGTACATACGTGTACATATGGCATAAATTTTACCTGCTAAGAACTTATATAAGTTCTGCTAAGAGCTTATATAATGTTCAAAACAGCAGCAGTATTTCCTCCGTTGTGCAGAAAAGAGATGGCTGTCTCTTATGCAAAAGAGACGACCGTTCTGTCGTCTGTACCTACTAATAATGGGCAACACAGGTCCTTTGATGAGAAGAACCAGGTATGCTTTGTGTGCTTTTTTTCTAGCATTTTCGAAGCATGCTCATCGGACCAAATATTGATTAGGCACTTCCTCATTGCTCTTGCTCTAACGTTAAAGTTATTCATTTTGGATACACCGATCTTTCCGCGTCATCAAATCAGCTGACTATGCGTTGCATCTTGTGACATTATGTCCGGTTTTTGTTCGTTTACATGTCTTTGGTCCGTGTTGCGTTCATATATCAATCGAACCGCACCAGAGTTGTTTGGAAACAGACTGAGACCCATCTTTTTAGCGGTCTCGGTCCGCTTGTTTGGTGTGCACCAGGGTTCGGATGGCAGCGCTCACATATGTTCAAATGAACCGCACTAAACAAGCAATCGCACCAGGGTTTGTTTTAATCAAACCAAACATGACAAGTGTGAACGCACACTAAGCCACATACTTAATTGTCAGGTTTGAGTTTTGTCTCTCCATTCTCCTTATATTTAAAGAACAAAGACTGGAAACATTTCTAGACAGAATACAATATACACAGTGATTATGAAGTGTGTCATCTGGCCTACTGTGAGGTGGGCTGTTATCTCAATGCCTGCACATCACTCAACTACTCTATGAATCATGGATCTTCTATCAGGGGAAAGAAAAAAAAAAAGTATAACGATTTAATGATGTAAATCTCATCAAAATCATGCAATTATTTATTAGCAACTTGATGTACTTAATGTGTGTGCCTCTTTCATGCACTGTCTCAAGAGAAGAGTCACACAGTTCAACACTTTCTCTTCTCTCTGTTGTAGTTAAATGCAGACATGTTAAACATATTCCCTTGACTCTAGGAAAAAAGTGATCTGCAGTGCCTTCAGTATAACGTTTATTCCAAAGTTCAATGTGGAAGAAGAGTCGTTCTGTTCTGTGGGAATTCATTCACAGTTCTGAACGCAGGAGCAGAAGCAACCCATATTCCCCAGCCACTCTTTAGTCTGTGTGAGGGGCTGAATGAGACACTCTAATGTTTATTATAATGAAAAGCTCCAACCTGAAAAACACTTTCAAAGAAAAAAAAGTTAGATCTCTGCATTTTTTTTCCTCTTGTATTGTTCCATTTCTTCCCCGTAGTCACCTTTACTTTTTTTCCATATAGACTTTGATAAAACATTTCATATTGCAGCCAGTGATACAGATGAAGGCTTTTCCAAACACATATTTTACTTCAGAGAGCCAGAGCAGTTTATTTAAATTATAGTGGTGTATTACATTGGCCCAGTAGGCCTGTCCTCTCAGGCCACCCAAGAGAGAACCAAGGGCAGTGAAAGATGTATGGTAGGCATTGAAAGATGAATCAAATTGACTGTGAGTCAATGCTGCTAAACCTCTCTATGATCTTTTATTTCCTAGCATTTTACATTTTCTTTCTTTGACAGATGCTCAAAGGCCCGAAGTCAGGAGTGAAACGATTCTTCTACAAATTGTCGACACACATTCAGATCAACCTGCTTCGGAAAACATTACAGTAACAAACACAGACATGTTTCCAAATGCACATTGAGCTCGTTTTTTGAAATCGAGGTCACATATGCACATGGAAATAAATCAGGCTGGCTGGATTTTGAAATCCCTTTGTCTCTAATGTTATTGGACACATTGCACAGCACTTAGGAAACTTCTCACTCTCTGAGTGCCGTTTTGAGAGCTGGGACCCATTTGCACCGAATGGGTCCATTAAGTGCCAAGTAACTTTATTTGTGCCTGTTTTAGATTACATAAATCTTCTTCCGTGAGTCCCAGTTGGTACTGTTAATTCCTTATTAAGTGCAGAGGAGCCTCGGGGTGATGAGTGATTGGAAAGCGCGCAGCCTTTTCTCCTCCTTATAACCATAAATGTTAAAGTTAAAGAGACAGCACTATGGCAAGAGTTTCCAGCTGAAACACATACTACCCCTGGAAAGATGCCATGAAGAGCTTACCTTGATTGATTAAGAATGCATATCACTTTGCAGTAAGATTAACTAAACCAGAAGGTGGAGTGCAGTTCTATGAATGCAATCCCATCAACAGCTCACTACCATACAGAGCAGGCAAATGCTCACAGTGTTTACCTTGATGCTTCTTTGTAATGGATTATATTGAGGCCACATACCTTTTATTTAATGAGCATTTAATCTCGCTACACATATGGTGCCATGATATTGCACTGTGATCCATTTTCCATACTTGTTCTTATAGGGAATTCACTGACCTGCACAACCCGGATAAAATGGTCAATGATCCTGCGCAAGTTATGGAACAGATACTCTAATGAAATATTGACTCTATTTGAATTTCTGTTACAGAAGTAATGGTTGCACTTGATTTTACAGTAAGTGAACTTATGTGTACTTACAATGTAGTACTGAAAGTACTGGGTAATTTAAAGTTACTAAGGGTTAAGGTTAGGTTTCAGGGTAGGTTCATTGTTACCCAGTTATTGCAGTTACTATTATAAGTATAGTATGTACATGGGAAACAGCACTGTAAAATAAAGCGCTACTGAAGTACCAAATGTACTCAAGTATTATTATAACTTCTTATCCATATGTACAATATATACACTGTATTTAAATATCTTGTATCTCATGTCGTTCGACACCCGGAAGACCAGCAGCCATATCACCCTGTAGCCCAAGACTGGTTTCACACTGAAGCTAAGCAGGGCTGAGCCTGGTCAGTACCTGGATGGGAGACCAACTGGGAAAACTAGGTTGCTGCTGGTAGAGGTGTTAGTGAGGCCAGCAGGGAGTGCTCACCCAGTGGTCTGTCTGGGTCCTAACACCCCAGTATAGTGATGGGGACACTATTCTGACAAAGAGCACCGTCTTTCAGATGAGACGTTAAACCGAGGTCCCGACTCTCTGTGGTCATTAAAAAATCCTAGGATGTCCTTCGGAAAAAGAGTAGGGATGTAACCCCGGCATCCTGGCCAAATTTGCCTATTGGCCCCTCTGTCCATCATGGCCTCCTAATAATCCCCCTCTCCAATTTGGCTTCATCACTCTGCCTCCTCTCCACCATAAGCTGGTGTGTGGTGAGCGTTCTGGCGCAATATGGCTGCCGTCGCATCATCCAGGTGGATGCTGCACATTGGTGGTGGTTGAGGAGAATCCCCCCTTCAATGTAAAACGCTTTGAGTGCCTCGAAAAGCGCTATATAAATCGACCAAATTTTTTGTTCATCTTCGGAACACAAATTAAGATATTTTTGTTTATAATCTGATGGCTCAGAAAGGTCTCCATTGGCAACAATGTACTTTCCTCTCTCAAGACCCATAAAGGTACTCATTACAAAGTCCATCTCACTCCGGTGGTTCTACAATCATTTTATGAAGCAACGAGAATAGTTTTTGTGTGAAAAAACAAACTTATATAGTGATGGCTAATTTCAAAACACAGCTTCAAATGAATCAGTGTATCGAATCAGCGGTTCAGCTCACTAAAGTCACATGCTTTCAGCAGTTTGGATCATGAATCATGAATCATGAATCGATACGCTGATTCAAACAGTTTCAAGCTTTACAAAGCTTTACGAAGCACTGTTTTGAAATCACCCCATCACTATTTTTTATTTTTTTTTGTCACAATAAAACTATTCCGGCTGCTTCATAAAATAATTGTAGAACCAATGTAGTGAGATGGGCTTTGTAACGACGTCTTTAGTGCCTTTTATGGGTCTTGAGAGAGGGAATGACATTGGAGGCCTTTCTGAGCCATCAGATTTCAACAAAAATATCTTAATTTATGTTCCGAATTTGAACAAAGGTCTTACGGGTGTCGAACGACACGAGAACAAAGATAAATTAATGACATCATTTTCAATTTTGGGTGAACTAATCATTTAATAATATTTAATTAGGGCTTTGCAAAAACAAAAACGAAAAAGAAAAAAAATTCACAGAGCAAAATTGTAGTTTGTAATTCAGTAAAATGAAACAATTGTATAAGGATCTTAATGTTGTAATGCATTGTATTTGAAGAAAATGCAGAAGATAAATAAAAAAGGCAATCAGCATTCACAGTCTCTACAGTCTATCTGTCAAACCAAGGCAATGTGAATGAGAAGAGGTCCCCAGTCTGGGTCAGGTAAAGCAAGGCTCAGCTGATCTGAGCACTACACAGCAGAGCTGATGCTAGCACAGTCTGACAGTGTGATGGATACTGCTGAGTGAAAAGCTGATAGATTTTCTGTTGATCCCATATCACTGTTTTTCTGCAGCTGGGCCTCTTCTTTTAGCCTACAATGACATATGACTGAAAATATTGAGGGCTTTGGGGAAATGGCTCCCAGAGACAAAAAGCATTGTATTCTTGAGCACCACTAAACGATAACTATTCCAAACCTCGAAGTGTGCTCGATGTGCAATATTTCACATGCCCGAGAAAAAAAAAAAGAAAAGAAAAAAAAAACCATATATCTCTGAATTGACTTTGAAAGAACTCATAAAGACAATATATTTATTTTCTTGTTTCACTACATTAGAGGGCAAATTTATGATACTGACTACTGTTTTTTTCAGACATTTCAAGTTACATTATATGTTTTTTCGAAATGAGATTATTCCTTATAAACATACCCGCAGCACCAAACACATAATTTTAAGTGCATTCGAGATCTGCTAATCCATTCAATCATACTAGATGTTGTTTTGGGTGAGGCCAAGAATTTGTTTTAAAGAACAGTCATGTGTCCTGCGGAGAGAGGCCGCTCCACATCCACAGGACAGGGTGTGCTACTAAGTAGACTGCAGCCTCAGCACAAGAAGTTAAGAGAAATTTTTCCAATAATCAGGGCAGACACAAGAGGTAACCTCACAATCCATCTGTCCATGCACCTGCCAGCACACTCAACTACTGGCACATGTCTGATCCTTACACTTAAATTGCTCTGGCATGGACTTTCTAAAGGGAGGTGCCTAAACATCTGGCATCAAGTCATAATCAAGAGGATCAGGGTGTCACCCCAGCCTGACCGTGGACAAGCTGTGCGATAAAGGTTTGGTTCACCTTCAAGCAAGTCTGAAGATTTAGAAGATTTTAAATGAATTAATATACATTCAGAGGCAAAGAACAGAGAAAATGAACATATTCAATTAGTTAAGTTATAGTTTATATGATAGTTAAGCTAAAAATGAAAATCCTGTCACAATTTACTCACCCTCACCCCCACTTTTTAAATGAAAGTCAATGAAAGAAAATTAAATTCAACATTGTTTTGACCAATTGATGTTCATTGTATGGTCTAAAAATAAATTGAATGAATTGAAATACTTTCCAAAATTTATTTTACATAACAATTCATATTAAAGTGCAAACAAATATAATTACTTTAAAGAACATTTATGTTATGAATGCTAAGTGTATTTTTTTAATTATTTAAAAAAAAAAAATGCAATATCATCAGCATTTTTTTTTTTTTTTTTTTTTTGAGTAAGAATCCTTACTTAAAGGCAATGTGTTCGTTAGTTCGGACAGATCCATTCACGGTGTGCTCCAAATGTTCCAAAAAAGCTGAGATTGCAGCAATCATGTTAATGTATCCAGTTCTTCATCTGACTCGGTACTGATGGATCTGCTGTTCGAAATGACTTGAATTTTTGAGAAGGGTTCAGATATGTTCAAGCTGCTGATTTGAGATGAAATGATCAAAACCCAGTTACACAACACATTATATAAAAAATAAAAAATAAAAAAAAAAATAAAAAAAAAAAAAAAAATATATATATATATATATATATATATATATATATATATATATATATATATATATACACACACACACAAACAAGCAGCAAAGTACACTTCACCAGATATCCTGTAGCACATGGTACAGGCATGCAGGCACAAGCCGCAGTGCAATTTGAAATAAGAAAATCCATTTTATGCACAACAACATTCACAGTTTGAAGGGCTACACTCAGAGGTTGAGCTCTCTGTATGTAAAAAAGCACACATCCCTCTTAAAAAAAAAAAAAAAAAAAAAAAAAGGTTATGATATTTGTAATCCAGAAATATGTGTGTCGGCATTAATTCATTTGAATACAAATTGAACTGGAGCACACTGAGTCTGACTTTAGGCAGAACTGAAAGCTCTTGACAGCTGTATGCAAAATACTTGGGAAGTCTGACGAAATGGACAAAGTTGGCTGAGAATAGTGAGTGAGAGGTACAGAATCTGTCTGAGTGAGTGAAGGTAGAAACTGATAGATTTGGGTCACTTTTAAAGGATGCATGTGTGTGTGTTTGTGTGTGTGTGTGTGTGTGTGTGTGTGTGTGTGTGTGTGTGTGTGTGTGTGTGTGTGTGTGTGTGTGTGTGTGTGTGTGTGTGTGTGTGTGTGTGTGTCTGTCTGTCTGTGCATGTGCATGTTGATGTGTTCTGAGATCAGCCTTCTTTATGTTATGCTTTCTTATGATTTCTGAAACAGATAGTTAACCCCAGCATTCAAATGCTGTCCTCGTTATCATGCCATTCCAAACCCATAAGACATTAATTTTTCTACAAATGACAAATTAAAATAATTGAAATATTCGCTCATCGATCTTTTCCAGGCAATGAAAGTCCACACAACCAAAGCTTTCACTTATTATAAAGTATAAATGGAGATCATACAATAATCCACATTAATCAAGTGGTTTAATCCAAGTCTTCTGAAGAGACACAACTACTTTATATAGGATACACTGTTTTTTACACTTTTACTAAATTAGATTTAATTTAGGCATTTATTTACACATTGATCAAAGCATATGCATAGAGTTTATCAACATGAAGCTCAACCATACTTGCTTGACCTATGAACACACCTCGTTGGTTCTTGCAGATGCTCAAACATGTTTGCATAACATGAGAGAACAAACGTCATTAAAAAAAATTATCCCTTTGTCAGTCAAGCACGATAGAGCATCCATTTACCATAATTGATGTGCATCTATGTGTATCGGAAGCACAATGTCTCAGTGCAAAGAAGTCCCCGGGTAGAGCCCCAGCTGAGCCAGGAGTCCTTTCTGTGTGAAGTTGTTCCATGTGGATGTGCTTTCTGTGTGGATGCACTCTGGTTTCCCACACAGTCAAAATGCTTGCAGGTTATGTGGATCGGGCATGCCAAATTGGCCATAGGTGTGAATGTGTGTGTGGCATGGACATTCTTTTCGAGATGGCTACGACTCACCAAGAGTCGGATATGACTGTAATATACATAGATAGATGTGTATTTATCAGTGTTTATACATGTATACAATCCCAAATAAAATCTGGTCATCATATAAAATGTGTCTCAAATGTGTCTCCGAAGACCTGGATTAACTGCTAGCTTCATATGTATTACTTTTACAATCTCTTTATTAACCATCAAAATGTTGGTTTTGTGGACAGATATATCTATGGTTAAATAAAAAATAACAATGTATTTCAAAGAGGAACACAAGTCATAAAGGTTTGGAAGGACTTGGGTCAATTAACTGTGACAGAAGTTTTCAATTCTGGGTAAAGGAAGAAATGTATTTCAATGAATCATAAATCATAAAATGGCCCTGATATGTCACTAGACATTAGGAATGATGTTAATTTCAAATATGTATATCAATGACAACAGTAGTCGTGCCAGGATATTGTCATTTAAAAGTTGTTGTTGCAGCGCTCAACGGATGTTGATGTTGACATGTTGTGTTTTGCCCTGAAGCTCCACCCTCTACCTATCTACCAATCACAAAGTCAGTAGTGTTTCGGCATCCGGGTTGCCAGCTATACTCTAATTACCACAGCTGCAGCTACAAACGTTCCTTCAGATCCTGCAGCCTATCTGGCAACCTCGAGTCAGGGGGGAGGGGGAGAGGGGATACACTGCTCTACAGTCATTTGAAACGGATTGCAGTACCAGTGTTGGCCACAATCTTACATACACTTCCTTAAAACTATCCCGCTAAGGATTTACAAAATTACAAAAAGTTAAAAACGTACCATGATGATTTAATTCTAATTCACACGTCGCTAACATCAGGGTGTTGTCCCTGTTGGCAATGGCTGGCATTGTAATTTCACAGACTGAACATGTTCAATAATTTTTTGTCGTGGAATGTCTGAGAAGTGTCATACTGTTACTTGGTGATTTTATTGGTCGCTGTCTGTCTATGTAGTGTGAAATAGCCAAGAAATATACATTTACATTCTTGAAATTCTTATCTCTCCTCTGTCTATAATTTGCATTATTGCTAATACTGCTCATTAATAAGGTGAAAACCAGACCCGTTATAAACCTAAATATACTGTAATTAATTAAAAAGTGTATCCAAGTAGTAATATTTTGGTGTTTACGGTCAATGTCAGTAGCACACAGCTGTTCCGTGCTCCAGTGTGGTTAGCGGTCACACTACGTGTGATTGTTACATTGTTACGTGTGTACTGCACCCGAGACGTGAATAAGACGCAGTGAAAGGAGCGATCTCATGTAATCATATGCATATGTAAAATAACATAATCATCGTCAATAAACAGCATATTAATCAAAACTGCCTAATATTACTGAATGAAATGTGGACCCATTAGGAGTGTTGATGGACTCGATCTCCTCCATCTGTGTTTGATCATCACTCTAAATCTGATCTAGAAAGATTTGTCTTTCACAAATACGTGATTTTCTTAGCGTTTTGTTCAAAATATTTATTTTTTTATGAAACCTACACATATTTAAGTGTTGATAAAAAAGGGATGCATGAAGCTAGAATAAAAAGTTTTTTTTTTTTTTTTTTTTAGCTTTTTATTTTGATATATTGCATGCTCAGATATTCATTAAACAAAATATACTATGGGCTATTAAAGTTTTGTGAACATTTTCAAAAAACCTGGCGGTGGCTGGCAACTTTTAAAAAAAATGCTGTCAGGGAAAGAGTTAATATTTTCAAAATTGGCCTCTGTCAAACAGGACAGTAGCTCATGCTCCTTGTAGGCCTTGTTGACATGGACTTACATAAATAGTTCAAACTGAAATGTACCCACAAAACGTCCCCGGTTACGACTGTAACCTTAGTTCCCTGAGAACAGGGAACGAGACGCTGCGTCAGCTGACGCTATGGGGAACGCCTCCATGGTGACCGGTGTCTGAGCTACTATCAAATCACAGCAATCCTATTGACCGGCAACAGGCTATGATGTCATCAGGGTGCGACCAGGAAGTATATAAGGGCGCCTTGCAAACATGACACCAGCTTCTTCATCTTCAGGGACTGTTCACAGGCAGGCCCCGAGGCATGGCAAAGTGACGCAGCGTCTCGTTCTCTGTTCTCAGGGAACTAAGGTTACAGTCGTAACCGGGGACGTTCACTTTCGAAAGGGAACTTGAGCTGCGTCAGCTGACGCTATGGGGAGCGATATACCCACGCCGCCATTCCCGAGGGGAGTGCATGCCTACTGGCAGTGACAACTGTCAGGAAAAGCAAATTCAACTGAAATGCCTGAACCACTCCCCCTCTGGTCACATTAGGCTGTCAGTGACAGCATTCCCTACGGTCATAGCCCGAGCCATGGCCTTGGGGCACCTTCATGTACCCTACCCCGGCCGCTCAAAGGCCTGGAACCAACCTGTTCGACAGAAGGGGTTCCTTTAAGAGAATGTGGCTAGGGGACCCGAGGGTGCTCCAGCCAGTCACTATTCGGGAAGAACTTCACCGAATGCCACCAGGGAGGCCTGACCTGGCGTCACTATGCGGGACGCTTCCGTCGGCCAGCCCTGTCTGTTAAAAAACAAGGCCTCTGGAAACTCGCCTCTGGAGAGGCATCCAGCTGAGGGACTGCAAACTGACAGTGCCTGCCTCAGACCGGACGTCAGAGATGGGCTATCCTGGAGAACAGTGCTCAGCGTAGTGTCTTCCGACCCTTGCTAGCGAGGGGAGTCAGCTGCTCGATACTAGGATCTACCGAGCACATACATTACAGGGGTGCTCAGGAGGCCTGAGAAGGCCTACAGGCTGATCTCACAGGGAGGCCCCGAGGGGCCTACGACCAACTGATCAGGCCCAGGTGGCCGTAAGCTCACAGAAGACCCTCATAAGAGGGAAGCTCTTAAGCCAGCCTGGTAGGTACCATGGTGTAGGCAACCTATGCAGGTCCGTTCCTGTAGGTACTGCATAGCAGCAGCATCATCTCGTCGTGCTAGAGTATGCGACCGCCATCAGGTGCTGCCGGCTAGGAGCGAAGCCTGATGGCAGGAACTACTAGCTGTCAGCTTGAGCCAGTTATGTGTCTCTGTCCAAGGAACTCGTTCCCACAGGGAGGCCCCGCAGGGCCTACTACTTGCCAGGCTACTCGTAGCCAGCACTGAGGCCGTGGAACGACCTCTGGGAGGCCTGGTGAGGCCTGCTACCTGATAGCAGACCATGCTAGCCGCCCTGGCTAGCAACCATGCGCACTGTCATAGGAACTGGGAACCGGGGCTCACCCTCCGGGAGGCCTAGAGAGGCCTACTCCCTGTCACCCAGAGGCCGAGGCTCTGGACCACCCCCTCAGGGGAAGCCAGATGAGGCCTGCAGCAACCCAGCAGGCCCTCAGGGAGGCCTGGTGAGGCCTGCTACCTGCCATCTGGTGACTGGAGCCCAGGAACACCCTCTCTGGGGTGGCCAGAGGAGGCCTCCTGTACCTCATCAGGCCCTCAGTGAGGCCTGAATAGGCCTAGTACCTGTCATCCAGCGCTGATTCCCTAGAGTACCCCCTCAGGGGAAGCCAGATGAGGCCTGCTGCATCCCAGCAGGCCCTCAGGGAGGCCCCGCGAGGCCTAGTACCTGTCATCCAGTGACTGAAGGCCAGGAACAACCCCTCGGGGGAAGCCAGACGAGGCCTACTGCTACCACAGCAGGCCCTCAGGGAGGCCTGGTGAGGCCTACTACCTGCTGTCTAACACCTGAAGCACGGAAATACCCCCTCAAGGGAAGCCCGGCAAGGCCTGCTGCACCCCAGCAGGCCCTCAGGGAGGCCTAGGGAGGCCTACTAACTTGGCTTGTAGCCATGCCAGCGATTAATGCCCGACTCACCCGCAAGGAGGCCTGCTGAGGCCTCCTGCTCAGAGTCCACTGCCAGGACTGCCAAGCCTAACCCCAGCCAGCTGGCAACCCATGCCCCCCCCCCCAAAATGCAGAGAAGGGGACGGGCCTTGGCCGGACGACTCTAATGTAAGAGGAGGCTGACTAGGGATGCGAAAGAAAACGCCCTGCAATATTCAAACAGAGGGCCTCGGGCGATAATTACTTTCCTTCTTTGGAAAGAAATGCCCCCCATCCCGAAAAAGCCTAGGCCAACAGATGCGGCGGCCCGGAGAGGGCCAGCCTGCATAAGAGTATTATCCGCGGCTCGGGGGAGCGAAAAAACCTCAGCAAAAAACAGAAATAATACTCCGTCCAAGCCCTGCGAGGCTAGACATAAATCTGTAGTTCGTGCGTCAGCCTGAACTCACCCTCCCGTCTATGAAATTCCACGAAACCTTTTTTTCGAGGGTAAAGCGATCAGGGAAACGTTGATCGCTTTACCCTGGGGTGGCTAAGAGCTTCCTGTTTGACTAGGTGAGCACACTCGCCTAAAACAACAGCACATTCCCACAAGAATGAGCGGTTGCCTCAATACTGCTTCATCACACAGAGAGAAGGCAAAAACTGTTTGCACAGCTGTACATACAACGGCGGCTATTCTCTCCTAGCAAAGCTAGCTCTAAACATACCACATAATGGCATCTAAATAATCGTTCTAGCCACCGGACAGGGGAACTACAGGGCCCTATGGTGTCCTCCACGATACCGTGATCCCCAAACCCTCGGCGGTGAGCATGAAGTCTCACACAACATAAAGAATAAATGTTTCCCTCACAAGGGGAACTTACCAGCTCCACGTATAAGTTTTACTCACAGTATGCATGCTTAGGAGCGCAACCGCCTGAGGGTGCACTTCTCACAGCCAGGCGGGATCTAGAGTATCATCGTCACGGCCCCAATCAGGGCCTGATGTAAGAAGAGCCTGGGGAGATAATAAAGAAGAGCAGTAAACTAGATGTAATTCTTAACTCACCCACCTAAGGGAGGGATATTTCATTCACGACAACAGCGTTGTGATTCCTCTTCTGTGGGAGTCCGCCTCTTTGCACCCGCCCTTAACCGCGGGGAGCATGAGAGGCGATGTTGTCACTCAGGCCCCGTCACTGGTTCGTATACCGTGACACCTCCCGCCTGCCTGGGACCCGGATCTCAGCGGTGTGCGGGTCCTCGGACACCACCACCCGCGCTTCTGTGACACTGGCCCTCAGGCCCTGCTATTGCTGATATGGCGCACAGTTGCGCAGCGCGTCAGGGTATTTTCCCTGATTGAGATCCCTCAGCAGGTATTCCCAGTACACTTGCAACACCGACATGGCGTAAAAGTAGCACCAGGCTGATCCGCTGCCGTGTATGCCCCGCCATCTAAACTTCTTGAAACATAGTTGAAAGAAGCTCAGATGGCAGGGTTGGAGCTCTTAGTGTCCCCACCTACCCGGATCTTTCTAGATTATTCTTAACAGCAATCCGGGGCGAGAACACATACCCATATCCACCCATCCTCCAAACATCAGCGTTTACCACCCGCTGATGTCCGTGAATACACTGAATATGGGTTCTTCCATACCCTCACGATCTCAGTCAGGAGATGAGGAAGGAATAGAAAAGCTCAACTGAGCTCAAAACAGCCATCGGCTTAGCATACACGGTCAGGATGGCCGAGAAATTTATTTCCCTTCTCACCAGCCATCCCTACGAGCATTCGTGATTAATCTCGTCAGTCGCTAGATCGCCGGAGGGAAACATCCCCTCGCGGCGATCGGCGACCCCATTCGAGGGACTGTGACGCGCATCCGCGCTCAGCCTCGGCGTGAACGGGGGACCACATCACAACTCTCAGATGCAAAAACGCTCTTCCCTCAGGAAGAGCGCTAGACGAGAACGGAGCGATCTCGGATTGAAAATCTCGCGCACATTACACACAATCGAACAAATGACTCCACAAGAGCTTGATTGTGCATGCTCTTAATCCCAGGAAGAAAATAAATGAATTTGGATTACCTTTGACTTGAAGCATTCAGACAAAAACAGTCCTTGAAGACGAAGAAGCTGGTGTCATGTTTGCAAGGCGCCCTTATATACTTCCTGGTCGCACCTTGATGACATCATAGGCTGTCGCCGGTCAATAGGATTGCTGTGGATTTGATAGTAGCTCAGACACCGGTCACGCTGGAGGCGTTCCCCATAGCGTCAGCTGACGCAGCTCGAGTTCCCTTTCGAAAGGGAACTAGTGTTTAAATTAAAAGTAAACTTTAAATGTCATCAGAAAGAAACAGCAGTCTATCATATACCTTACTTGCAGGGAACACATTGAACTGTTGAAACCATGGTTAAATTAAAATTAATTAAACCAAGAACAGCAATAATAATAATAATAATAATAATAATAATAATAATAATAATAATAATAATAATAATAATAATAATAATATACATAAAGACATGACCGACTAGCCTATATGTCATCAGAGAAAATGAAGCTGTGGTGTTGGTCTGGTTGCCACTGAAGGAGTGAAGGCAAGACCAGGGCTTTGGGCATATGGGTAACCATGATGATGATGGTGATGGTGTGAAAGGTAACGTCCTGGCAGTAGGGGTGCAACATTTAGAGCTTCATGGTGTCTCATTAGTGCAAATCCATCTGCAATTGAATTTGTAAGTTTGTCAATGTTGGAAGTCAGCCTGCCATTGTTCTCTGAAAACTCTTTGTTTGCAGCCTCCATCCTCTCAAATGTTTGCCTTCTAAGCTTAAGATCATTCTGAACAAGCTAAATGAATTGCTCAATTTAACTTCATTTGTCAGTTATCTTTTCAGTTTCTTTTGTCTGCAGGATGACATTGTTGCGTTCAGCTGGTCACGTCTGTTTTGGATTATGGCAGACATCACCTCTTTGTTCCTTGTCTGGAATTGTTATAGCAGGAGAAGGAGCATAACTACAGACAGGATTATCTCAACTGATCGACTGAGGACTGTTGACATCATTGTTGCTGTTGTTGATATTGCTTGTTTCGAAGCCAGAATTAAGGTTGCAGGTCCACCCCAAAAGCAAAGCAAGACTACTCTGCCATGACTACTATGACAGGTTTGTGTGTGTGTGTGTGTGTGTGTGTGTGTGTGTGTGTGTGTATCTGAGTGATTGAGGGGGGTGTTGTGGAGATAGATAACATATCAGAAATGTACAATAATAATAATAATAATAATAATAATAATAATAATAATAATAAAAACTAATTACACAATTAATTGCATTGAAACCATGTTTGTGATAATTCCATGTGATAATTTAGTTTTGTGATTTCACCTGAATGGATAGAGTCTCTTCAACTAGGCTGAGTGATAGATTGAAGCACTCATCTGTGTGAATACTGCACAGTGTGCACAAGCAGCAAGAGAACACTGATAATAGCTGAGCACTCAGCCTGATTTAAAAAAGGTAACAGTTTACAACAGTTGCACTAATATGCATTAATTAATGCTTAACTAATGCACAGCTAATTATGAGTTAATGTATGACTCGTGAATAACTAAACCATGTATTAATGATTACTGTATCAGCAACTAAAACACATTCTATATGATTAATATATTAAATAATATGAATTGCTATTAATAAATGTGTTATAATGTATTAATTCCCTAATAACATTTTATTAAATAATGTGAATGAATGCGTTAATTAACACAATGGGTCAAAGCCATGCATTTCAACTTCCAGTTGTTTGCTTTTCATGGATTTGACCCATTGTGTTAATTAACGCATTACTCCACCACTTTTGAAACATCTCATAATAAACATTTAACTAATGACAATTCTTATGTTACTTAATCTCTTAATCATATAGAATATTCATTAGTTGATGATGCAGTAATTATTAATAAATGGTTTATTTGTTCATGAGTCATACATTTACTCATGATTATTTGTGCATTTAGTAAGCATGAATAAATGCCTAGTATACCCATATTGTAAAAAAAAAAAAAAAAAAAAAAAAGCATCCTAGCACCATTTCACCACTTAACTATTAACTACTAATGATTCACCTTCATAATGTATTCATTTTTTTTTTTATTATGAGATGTTTCAAAAGTGGTGGAGAAAAAAAAATTGACCCTGGCAAAAAGTGATGGGGACATGTCCCACCCGCTCCGTCCACCCCGTGTTACATCTATGCCTGCAGCAATAACTTCACCATACTTTCACTCCATTTAATAAATTTGGTGTCTTTATTCTATATTGCTGACAGCAGACAGAAATTACATATATAGATGGGTATTACATTTTACTCATACACAGTTGCGGGGAAAGGAAAAGTTTTCAGACGTTTCAGTATGGTCAAGAAGCTTTTGGAAAACTTCTATATTGCTCTTCTATATTCTATTGCTCTTCTACATTGCTCTTTACTGCTATAGCTCTTTCTTCTATATTGCTGACAGCAGACAGAAATTACATATATAGATGGGTATTACATTTTACTCATACACAGTTGAGGGAAAGGAAAAGTTTTCAGATGTTTCAGTATGGTCAAGAAGCTTTTGGTAAACACATATTAGAGCGTTTTAAAAAGGAAAGTGCTGCTTTCACATGTGTCCAGATTAATGTCCATATAGCCTTAGGGTGTTCCATTTTGAACACTGCAAGGGTGGCACTCGTGCAATGCAAGCAATGACGTACATTCAAGTGAGCAAGGCGGTGGGAAGTTATTGAGGCAAGGGCATAAGACAATGGACTTATGCTCCCCTCATGTGCCATCAGAATTATCGTATTTAATAGTTCATAAGTTATTGACCTGAACGTCCTCTCAAGTCAAAATTCGAAAAGCTCGTAATCAAAATATCAGAGGTGGGAAGTAGGAAAAATCTCAGATAGTACATGAAGGCAGCATAAAATGCAGCATGTGACACAACATTATCTGGAGATTCCTGAAATTCTGATTTCGGACACCATCATTAACTTCTATAAAATAATACATAATTGAAGTGAGTTCAAGTTGGTTTATAGTATTAAATAATACTGTTCACTTGAATGACTTGAATGAACAAAGATTTCAGTGCCCTTCTGGCCTAATATCCTTTTTGTATGCGCACTAGATCATTTTTTCTCACACACAGGAGTGGATTGGTCTTCATCTGTCAGTAATGACAAACTTGCCAAAACAATTGGTGGCCTTTTACTTTTATCCATATTAAAAGATTCACTTAGACCAGGGTTCCTCAAACACAGAACTGGAGGGCCACTGCCCTACAGAGTTTAGCTCTGATCAAACACACCAGAACAAGCTAATTAAGGTCTTCAGGATCACTAGAAAAATCACAGTTAGATGAGTTTGATCAGGCTTTGAGCGAAACTCCTCATTGCAGTGGCTCTACACTACCAAATTTAAGGAACCATGACTTTGAATAATAAATACACAATAACTGCACCACTGTCACAAGCAGTTACAAAAGTAGAGATGATCTAAGGGGAGCAACAACAACAACAACAAAAGTTTATTAAACAAAAAGAACTTAAGAACATGGAACAGAACAACTGGTAAAACGCAACAATAACAGACAACTTAACTGAACCAGACACTGGGCTTAAATACACAAACAGAGGGAGAAACTAACTAGATAAATGACAAGACACAACAGAACAGAACAGAACAAACATATAACGTATAACCATAGAAGAAAAAAACAGAAAAAAACAGGTAGATAATAGATGATAACTGAATTAATTAATAGACAAAGGCTACAGGGATATCGCAGTTACAGGGATATAGCAAATAAACATACACACATACACAGGAAGCCTCCAGGGTGACGCAGGAAGTTCAGGTGACCAAGGCGACGCGCGTAGTTCAGGGGACCAGGGAGGCGTTGGCAGTTCAGGGGCCCAGAGTGGCGCCAGCAGCTCATATGTTATTGTATTATCATATAATATTCTTGGGAGGAGCTTTGAGGTTGTAAACAGGAGTGGGCTTTCGGGCTGGAGCAGTTTCATGGGCTGGAGTCCTCTCTGGATGCCAGTCAGGGGCTATTACAGGCTAGTCAGGAGCCATCAAAGGACACTGGTCAGAGGCAAGAGCCATCTCTGGATGCTGGTCAGGGGGTGGAGCCATCATGGGACTGGACAGGGACTGGAGTCATCTCTGGACTCTGGATGGGGACTGGAATCACCCGAAGTGTCAGGACTGGATAACATATAAAATGTTATACATCCATAACTTAAGTTTAAGGAACACCATACCCTAGAGGAACTGATGGAAGGTGATACTTATCCAGTTTAACCAAAAAACAAAAAAACAAAAACAAAGCACAAGTATGGGGAATACAACCAGCTCAATACTCTGGCCAGATGGCCCAGACATCACCGGTTCTGACATTTTGGCAGGTACATGCTCTTGCTCAACTTGACTTCAACTCTGGTCTAAGGGGAACTCAAGTTGTCAGTCTGTGGTGAGGATTGACTATGAGGATAGATATGGGTTGGCCATGCTGGAAGCTCATTGTGAGAATTGAGTGGCTTCTTGATATTCATCCACCTCACCGACATCATATGGTGATCCACACCACAACAGCAAAAGATCTAGGAATTGCCCCAGTGACAAACTGGGATCTTCCAGGGTTAACAAATTATTGACACCATCATCCAATCCCTTTCTAACTATCATTCCACGCACTTGGGTGACAATGTTGTAAAATCTGTAAGTTCTAGCACATAGTCCTTAATATTTATTCTGTCTTGGAAAAGTGTGCACAGGAAAGCTCCTCACTGCAGAAAAACTCCTCCTGATTCCATCATCTCGCTGACCAGACATTCACTGCTGCTAGATCTTTTAAATGGTGTGTTATTCTATCACAAAACAAAGTTGAGAGAATCTAAGTGCAGCAGCATATTTAGCAGTTTATTTAACAAAAAATAACTTAGGACCGTAAAACAGAACAAATGGTAAAACCCAACAAAAACAGACAACTAAACTGAACTAGACACTGGGATTAAATACACGAACAGTGGGATAAACTAACTAGATAAATGACAAGATACACCTGAACAAAACAAACTCAATCATAACTACAGAAACAAACAGGGACTACAAATCAGACATTACAGTTTTTGAACGTAGCTTGAACACTATAGACCCATGCTTAGACTAAAGTAACACAACTTGAAGCTTTTGTTACCATACCTCAAACACTTGTACCTATACCTTAAACAAAGAGAGAGAGAGAGAGAGAGAGAGAGAGAGAGAGAGAGAGAGAGAGAAAGAGAGAGAGAGAGAGAAAGAGAGAGAGAGAGAGAGAGAGAGAGAGAGAGAGAGAGAGAGAGAGAGAGAGAGAGAGAGAGAGAGAGAGAGATTGTCAAAGAGACTATACACAGCAGAACAATATTTCAGATGATATTAGAGCATTGGTGGATCAGGTGATAAGTCATGGCCTGACAGTGAGGGAAGCTGGGCAGAGAGTCCACCCACATCTAGGCCGGTTCACAGTTGCATCCATCATAAGGAAATTCAGACTGGAAAACAGCAACTCTCCATTCCAGACTGTATCGATCTACATACTGTACCGTATCACATAAATGTACTTTCACAGCATAGGACAAAGCATTGTCTCTACATGTTGTTAACAGACTGTAAACAAATAAGGACGTAGTGTCTGTGACATCACCCATAGGATTCTAAAGAGCAGTTCTGAAGCGTAAAGTAGGGTCGAGCTGGCCATCACCATCTTGGCAGCACGTCACTCCTGGATAGCTGAAAATTTGAAAAAAGAAGCGGGACATGGGCGAAGCTGAGGTGACGTGATGACTAACAGACAGTAGACAAATGGCAATCCACCTGTCACTCAAAGTGGTCACACACCTATAATTACGCAGAACTTTATGGCTTTCTATAATGTAAACAAATTAGTTATAAAAATAAAATAAAATAAACTCACAGTTGTCATTAAGGGCAAAATTAGATACATAGACCAAAACCCCAATTTGTACCAGGCTGCAGACATGTATTTTTTCTGCTGTATAGTTCGGTATTTTAACATAAGGCTCAGTGAGATTCTGTGTCTTGCGGCCAGTCGATGAACTGCAGTTTAGTCACTTCCGTATTGACTTCAAGAGAAACTGGGGGAGTTTGCCGCTTGGTTGTTAATCATACCAGAAAGCTAGAGTGTTTGTGGGTGGGTAAAGTTGTTCATGGAAAGACAACATAGAACATAGGCAGGGCATTATGCAGACGTATTACCCAGTTAAATGTAGCCATAACACAGTGAGATTAAAATTCCAGACGACTCAGTTAGTCTATTTTTTTATTTTTTTGGAAGACAATAGCTTTATTTATCATGCTCTTTTGACTTTACAACTTTGCGGAATGTTATATTACACACTGCAAGAAAGATACAAACCATAATAGGGGCAATTAAGACAATTTTAGAATGTTCAATTTTCTACATTTATACCTTCCCAGAGGAAAGAAAAATCAAACATGAGCTCTCCTTCTCAACTCACATCTTTCTCTTAGACAGAAATGAGATCAAGTGAACATCAGATTGAGACATAAGGCTACGGCCGGGGACACACTGCAAGCGTGCCGTGAGCGTCTCGGCTGCGTGGCGTGTCCGTTTTTATTTCGGCTCCCATGTTAACCGGTTAGCGCTTGCATACTGCCTGTGTCAGCCGCGCGGAAAATGCGTGCATGCTTCAAATAGAAGAGCTATTTTTCACGCGACACGCGAGCGTGTTGGAAGCGTTTCTAGGCAAAATAGCATAGGAAAAGATGTTTATATGCCATTTTGACACGAATACATATTAATAAATTACATTTTCATGTTTGAAAGTCTTTAGGTTAACATAAATGCAGCTATAGGCCTACTTGTAATAATAAAAAACAACATTATCGATTTTGAAATATTAAACCTGTCAATACAGAACTAAATATTCTGTAGCCTATTTTGCCCTTAATACCATATATATGTAGCCTATGGTCAATAGGCTACTGCCGACGTTGTCTTTGCTGTATCAATAGGCAATTTATATTTAACATGAAGTATTGGGCTTCCCAGCAGTAGCAGCGCCGCGTCAGACACGCTTCTGGTGTGCAAAGACAGAGAAAACCCTGCGCAGCCGCCCCTCGGCTGACACGCAGCAGAAACACCACACTTGCAGTGTGTCTCCGGCCTAAGTCTCCTGCTTCTCACATGTTTCTCCTGAGACAAAAAGAGTTTGTCTCTAAAGTTTCATAAGAGATCTCGGTAACATTTCGTCTTCAGGTTATTCTCCTTAACCAGAGACACTCACGTTCTCACATTTATCTCCTCTAAAGCTTCATAAGAGATCTCAGCTACATCACTCACAGTGCTCAGGTTATTCTGCTTAACCATAGCCAATCACAGTCTCACATTTATCTCCTCTAAAGCTTCATAAGAGATCTCAGTAACATCACTCACTGTGCTCAGATTACTCTCCTTGTCTAAAGAGACTGGATGGCTCATATTTGTCTCCTCTAAATTTTCAGAAGAGATCTCAACCACATCACACACTGTGCTTGGATTTGTCTCCTTGGCTAGAAAGACTGGATTGCTCATATTTGTCTGCTTTAACCCTTAAATGCATGACTGTTTCGCCAAACATTCTTACATATTCGGGTCGTTAGCGAACCGGATCTATATTTAACATGGATAGACCTCTACCAGTCGTGATAATATATAAAACTCCTGATGTTGGAGTAACACTTACAGAAGAATAAAATAAAACACATTTCATTACCTTTTGGAGCTTGGAAGGATTCAGTTTGAGCAGATGTTTAATACCATCATCATATGTCCTGGTCAGAGTTCGTTTACCAGTATGTATATCAGCATGAGCCTCATATTCGCGATCTCGAGCATATTCTCAAACTCATTTTTAACGTCTTCAAAATCAATATTTTGATCACTGACAGCTTCTTGACCACATCCATCATCAAGAGACAGTGACACTAATATTTGATTGTTTAGTACTTGCTCTCTGCTGTAAATCACTGAGCCATTTCAAGTTTTGCAGATTATAATTATTATTGTTTAGTTTTCTGTCAGAGGTAACTATGTGAAACGTCACTTCATCATTGCGTATCAGACATTGCCACCTTGTGGAATAAAGGTGAATTGCGCCCTATTTCATCATTATAGATTCATTTATCATTGCGGAAAAAAAAAAATACACGTACAATCCTACACAACTCGGGTCGTTAGCGACCCTATACAATTTTGACAAAAAACTAGTAAAGAAAAACAGGCATTCAATTATAATTCTTTTTTTTTTTTTTGTTACATTGTTTAAAATAGATTGATTGAGGAATACTAAGAAGGTTGATGTCTAACTTTTTTAAAAATGAATGAGGAGCAGGGTAGTGAATGACAATTCGGGTCGCTAACGACCCGAGGTATGCATTTAAGGGTTAAAGGGATACTTCACTGCCTTTTCAAATTAAACTATGTTATTCCCTTAACTTAAACGAGTTGATACACACCTCTCTCGTCTCAGTGTGTGCACTTTATCTCTCTGACGCGCAGTGATGATCTGATAGTATTTAGCTTAGCTCCCTAAGCCCAGTTCATTCACTATGGAACCAAACAGAGATCAAGTTAGAAGTACCAAACACCTCCACGCCCCCTATTTAAATACAGTTACACGAGTAGTTGAACGATCAAGTATGGTGACAAAATAAAACGTGGCGCATTTCTAATCTGATTAAAAAGGAGAACTATAATGTGTGGCGGAATAGCACTTCTGAGAGTGCTTCGGCTCGGCGCAGTAAAAAGTCCCGGCCGCAACATCTTCCCTCACATCTCCCTATTGACAGAAATGAGAGAGAGAGGGGGAGGTGTGAGGAAAGATGTTTCACAGACTCACCAAAAAGGCTCACAGATAGTTCACTCGAGATGATTTTGCTACTGTACAAGGGTTTTGGGGTACTCACACCGTTACTAACACGAGGTCTCTTTTTCCAACCAGTGTTTGCTGATTATGGTCCCGGCGGAACCAATCTCAGTCTCTTTTAGTTCCGCCCTTACAAGGTCACTCCGTGACAACTATTGCTGTGTCCCAAAGTGAAGTGCACGCACTTCGAAGGCCGCATTTGAAGTGCGATTACATCATAGCGGCACTACGAAGGCTGTCCCAATGTGAAGGCTGCACCCTCTGAAGGCCGCATTTGAAGTGCGATTACGTCACAGCGGCACTACGAAGGCTGTCCCAAAGTGAGAGCTGCACCTTTGAAGGCCACATTTGAAGTGCGATTGTGTCACAGCGGTGCGACGAAGGCTGCCGCAATTCATGAGCGACTTCAAAATGCGCCCTTCAGTTCTCAGGCAAAGGAAGGGTACAGCAGATGGAACCTTCCCACAACTTGGCAGCCTTCCCTTTCCCAGAATTCATAGCACACTGATGACTGCAGGATTTGACTGGTCCGCATTCCCGCGGCACTCAATCAGATTTCCCAGTTAAAGACGGTATAGCGGTCGGTAACTCAAGTGTAGTCTGGATACTATTGAACAAAACAGCGCAAGAGCTTGAAGTTAATAAAACGTTTTTTGCATTTGCACAGTTCCCAGTTCCCTGCCCTGAGCAACCAAGATAAACTTTAATTTCCCAAATTTTAAATGCTATTTATTTCTCAACCATTCCCCCAAGAAGATGAATCAGTCCATTATCACCCTTTTCGCTGTTTCTTTTTTTTTAAAAACACTTTCTTTAAATAGCCTTCTGCCCGGGGCTGTATTTTCGTCCCGCTCCCGCTATGCACCATACCGCTCGTGCAAAATTCACTACGTGCTCACCCGCTATAGGCTAAATTATTTTATTTCCGACCCGACTCATCCAGCTAAATTTAGGTTTAGATTTAGATCTTTTAAATGTCCCTTACAGAAAGAGAGACACTGGATAGGAATTGCCCATGCAATCATTTATTTTTCTTATAGCCTACTGTGAACACCGTAGCTAAAACAAATATCACAGAAAAAAATAGGCTAAATGCAAATGTGACATCTGTCACTCAGAATTATAAGAAAAAAATGCAAATAAACGAAAACTGCTGACTTAGATGCTAAAATAAAGTTTTTATATGAATTTTATATGAATGAATGAATGATTGTTCACTGACGACGGTCACCGAAAGATCGATCCTCCAGAGGCTGAATGCCTGGCCGACACAGAATAATTTAAATGGCTAGGCTATTATTAGCTTTTTATTATTTTTTATGTAAGTTTTTTGTAAATTAAACAAAGAAACTGCGGTCTATTGTTCATTTTCGTTAACTTCAAACGTAGGCTAAATTAAAGAGAAGTTGTTCTATAGCCTACATTGTTTATTTTTGTAATGCACGTTATCATTTGTAGCGATACATTAAACACATTTATATATGTTTATACATATATTTTCTTGTCATGTAATTTAAAATGTGTAAATTAAAATAAATTGGTCTATACATTAACCTACCTAAAGTAGGCTTTTTACAACTAGCCTATTTATAGACCAATAATAACTTAAGTTTAACATCATAAACAACAGAAATTTTAATTATCAATTTTAATATTAGGCTATACACTTTCATTGCGGGAGAAGCTGGAGCTGGACCGGGATGGGGAATAATGCACATTAGAGACTCTGGTAAGGCCTGTGTGGGACATCATCTTTTGGGATGAGTGCATATTTCAACTGTCCGCAGCTTTGCGGGGCTGAATCAGTCGATGGCTGGCATCATGTCATAAAAAGTAGACAATACATCTGAATAAAAATAAGTAGACCTACTTAAAAAAAAAAAAAGACTTGGACGTATATATATACATTTTTAAAATATATTGTAACAGTTAGGCTACATTTAACATAAGAAATAAACTGTTCACTAATATTTGCAATTTGACAATATTTAACCGGCTACAGATTTACATGCTTATGGTCCTGTCTCCCATTGTCGCAGGCTTTGAAGCGTGTCAAAATCCAATAAAAAGCTATATATAAAAAAATAAAACAAATAATATATATATATATATATATATATATATATATATATATATATATATATATATATATATGCTCCATTTCTCTTTTTAAAATCTCCTCACGAACATCCGCTGTCAGTTGTCACAACCTGCTAAGGCCATTAACGACGCTTGAATCATTGTTGCCATGTCTGGAATGGGGTTGCATTTAGGCTACTGTTGCTTTGGGGTGTCTGTAGCCTATAGTCCACAGGTTAAGTTGTCTTTACTTAAGCAATATTTCTACCGCCCACGCCCTGCATTTTGGGATATTTTTGCCCATTCTGACCTGGCAACCCTGTCTCTCTGTTCGCCCTTCGTGCCGCTTCGTGCACTTCGTGCACTTTGAACGCGTGGCCAGGCCTGGCCTTCGAAGTGCATGGCATTCTAAGTGCGCACCCTTCACCTTGGGACAAAATTAAGTTTCAAAACAAAATTCCTGATGAAACATTAGAGACTAGTGTGATCAACAATACCAATTTTCTTCAGATTTTATTTAATATTTCCAAAATTATTCCAATTTTTTTTTTTAAATTACTCAAAAAATGAGATGCCTACTTTCAAATAAATGAGGCCTATGATTATTCAGATGCAAACAGAAACATAAAACCAGTCCTAATTGAAAGAGAACATGTTGACAAAAAGATTGAATCCAAGATTGGATGAATATTTGGTATAATGAGTGATTTATAAGCTATTTTTTTATGGGCCGGTCATGTTTGACCGGGAACACCTCAGGTGTTATAGGGTTTTGAACACCACATGAGGGTTAAAGGAGACAAATATGAGAATGTTAGAGTTTTTGTCTCAGGAGACAAGTGTGAGAAAAAGGAGACTTAAGCAAAAGTCTCCATTTAATGTTAATGAATCCTCATTTATGTCTCGCAGAGCCCCATTATCCCCAATAATCCCAGCACTCACCATCAGTCAACGTCTCACCTCAAACTAGGAAAGACCCACTTACTTGGTCTCCAGCGATTACCCATACTCCAGTGATTCCCTGTTCTCCAGCAATTACCTGTGTCCAGAGTTTCCTTTGTGTCTCAAGTCTCTCACCATCGTCTGTGTTCCTCCACCATTGTCTCTGTACATCCTGCCATTATCGCCACATATCTCCGTAAGACTGATCCATTTTCATCTATCCATTCACGCTCCACTCCCTGCCCTGTGGTTCAATAAACGTCTTGTGTATTCACCCTAACCTTGTCCTGTGTGTATCCTGACAGAAGGTGATACCTAGACCGAAGATGGATCCGGGTCTCCACGAGGTCTGGAGGAGGACTGCAACGGGTTTCTCCTCCAGTGCTCTCTTGCTCTCGAAGCGCAGCCACAACTCTTCACAACGGAATGGTCCAAGATCTCCTTCATCATTTTTCAGTTGTCCAGTGGTGCACTCCAATGGGCGGAGATAATCTGGTTTCAAACCGGTGCTGCCACTATTTCCCTCCCGAGTTTCATCTCCCACTTCAAGGAAGTGTTTGGCTGTGTTCCGGGTGATTTGTCTATGGGTGAGCGACTATACCATCTACGTCAAGGCAAGTCATCAGTTGCCGAATATGCCCTCATTTTCAGAACGCTGGCTGCCGTGATCAGATGGAATGAGAGAGCACTGATCACTACTTATCGTTAAGGCCTCAATCCCGCCCTTTGTCTTCAGCTTGCTATTTACGATGATTACCTGGGGCTAGAGAAATTCATTCACGTATCCATTCGAGTGGATCGTTGTGCTCAAGGTTGTTATTCTGAGTTATCCCCGCTGCAGTCTACTCACCAGCCCCTCCAGACAGTGAGCTCGCCGCCACCAGAACCAGAGAGTATGCAAATCGATCATTCACGTCTATCTCCCTCTGAGCAAGCTCGACAGCTGACCCAGAACCTCTGTCTATATTGTGGAGCAAATGATCATTATATCAAGGTGTGTGCCACCCGTCCTCCAAGTCTCTTGATGAGTTCTGTGAGCCCTCTGTTACCAATGTTACATTGATTGCTGCCGAATGTTCTGTTACAGTCACGGCACTCATCGACTCTGGGTCACCCGGTAACGTAATCTCCGGCGACCTCTGCAGGCAGCTCAAACCGTGACTGTGGCTGTGTCACCCGTCAATTTAAATCAGTCATTCTGCGAGTAGGCTGCTTGTACAAAGAAATATTCTCTCCTCTGGTTCTGGACGGCTCTATGGTGGCAGACATCCTGGGTCTCCCCTGGATCACTTAACATCATCCTGAGGTCTCCTGGCACAACGGAGACGTTCTAAAGTGGGGCTCCAGCTATTTTCCCTCCTGCACTCAGCGTTCAGTCACCCGAGTACTAATCAGTCACCCCTGCATCTGGGCACCTCATCACAGCTCCCCATATAATCCCAGCACTCACCCTCAGTCAGCGCCTCACCTCCTTCATAATTGAATTTCCTGCACACGCCTGTGCACGGTGGTTCTGGATGTTTCTACTCCAGACTCAGTCCAGTGCTTCTGCAGGTCCCCCAAGGTCTGGAATCGGTCCTTCTCCACAATCTTCCTCAGGGTCCTGTCACCTCTTCTCGTTGTGCAGCATTTTTTGCCATTTTTTCCTTCCCATAGACTTCCCACTGAGGTGCCTTGATACAGCACTCTGGGAACAGCCTATTCATTCAGAAATGTATTTCTGTGTCTTACCCTCTTGCTTGAGGGTGTCAATGATGGCCTTCTGGACAGGGTCGGGTTGGCAGTCTTACCCATGATTGCGGTTTTGAGGAATGAACCAGGCTGGGAGTTTTTAAAAGCCTCAGGTATCTTTTGCAGGTGTTTAGTGTTGATTCAGATGATTAGGTTAATAGCTCGCTTAGAGAACCTTTTCATGATATGCACATTTTTTGAGATTTTTTGGGGTTTTCATAAGCTGTATGCCAAAATCATCAGTATTAAAACAATAAAAAACCTGAAATATTTCAGTTGGTGTGCAAAGTATCTAAAATATATGAAAGTTTAATTTTTAGCATTACAATATGGAAAATAATGAACTTTTATTACATATGCATTTTTTTTTTTTTGACCTGTACTTTTTTGACCTGTACTTTCCTGCTCCTGTTCCCTTCTCACCTCTCCCATTGTTTCCGGTCGCTTATGTTACGGTCCTGTCCATTAAAGGTGAAAAACCCCAATGTCATAAACAAAAGAAAGGGAAAAAAAAACACAATAATGAGACCGCCCATGTTTCTTATTTCTTATTTTGCACAAATTTTTCTCCGATATTTCTCATGTCTCAGTTGTGTCTACTCTTATTTCTCCTAATGTGTTTTACGAGAAACATCTGAGACACTACTGATACTACAACAAGAGCTAAAAAAAGAATCTCAATTAAGTCTCAGATATTTGTGTCTCAGTTGTGTCTACTCTTATTTCTCCTAATGGATTTTAGGAGAACATGGGTAGACAAAGTTGACACCAAGTTTAGACAATAAAGAGATTTCCCAAGCTTCTCTCACCACAATCTCCGTTTTGACTTTCTTAGACATCTCTCATTTGTGTCTATATTTGTTTCTCCTGGAATTTTAGGAGAAACATCTGATAAACAGCTGACACTTAATCAAGGAACATAGGAGAATCACAACTATGTCTCCTGAGCTTAGAAAAAGCAACAAATGAGCAAATCGTTTTTTTTTCCCCCTCTGAGTTGTACCTTTTAGGCCTCACTTTTTTGAGCAATCATTTAATGTAAAGCCGATCCTGCACAGTGTTTATGTGTTGAAAGCCCCCTGCCTATATTTTTCCCTGCAGGTAACTGATGAAACATTGGGCTGATTGATTGTGGGCCATTGTGGGGGGAAAATTGGTACCTTTATTTTTAGACGGTCATTCTTTACATTTAGATATGAGACTGCTGAAAGAGAGCTGGATGGCTAATTAACTGAATATCTGTGTCATTTAAGTGATGGAAACAAAAAAACAAAAAAAAGATTTCTGCAATAATAAAATATCCAGCTATGATTACCATGCAACACAAATCCAGGGGCAAAAGTTCTCTCATAATAAAAACTGTCGCCAGCGGAACTAGCACCAATAATACTGTAGAAATCAACAGGATTGTTTGAAAAACAGCTGGTGTTTTATAGTTTGACACCACTAGCTGGGTCCTGCCTCCTCCCTTTCTGGTCTCTTGCACAAAACATAAACATACAAACATTCATTTCTTTCATTTTATCTTGGTTTAAAGAAAAAAAAAAACATTTGTTTATTTTTTTATTTTTCATCTAAAATTACAGATTTTTAGTTCATTATTGAAAGTTCTTTCTGTTTACCAAAGTAAACCATAAAAACTTTGTGGATGGCAAGTGAATTTTTTAATTTTTTTCCTGTATTCAACAATGCCAAATGACAAACTATACATCTGTAATTTCCTTGCAAGCGTGAGTAACATTGCATAGACTATAGACAGTATAGGGAAGTGGGGAGCACAAACTAATGCGGGGTTAGTTGTAACACGCATGGTTTAAAACTTTCTACACATGCCAGGATAACAAAACTTAGTTTTACTAGTTTCCATAGCAACATTATTCAGAGATTTTTTTTTTTGCCAAAATTAACAAAATAATTTATTTAACCATATAGCAAAAGCACATTTCTAAAGTAAATACGTTTAATTTCCATCTCTGTTTGTGTTTATTTAAAATAAGACATATGTGATAATTTTAAAATTATACCTATTATTTAACAGTTGAGATTGTTCTATCTATAAACATGTGTTTAAAGAACAACACGTTTAAATGTTTGCATGTTCAAGAACTAAAGGTTCGCTCTGTGCGACTATCATACATTTTGCACTTCCGTTTGTAGCGCCTCTCTAGTGTGCTTAACTATAATGAGAGGTGGCTGAGTTCTTTAACTATCAATACAATCAAATAAGTGAGGTTTCACTAATTAACTTATCAATGTTTAACTTGTGTGTGTGTGGGTGATTACTTATTATTTATTATTACTTATTATATTAGATACTTTTCCCCTTTAATACTGATCACAGCAGAAGACACAGGGTGTGGTTTAAATCCCAGTAGCGCAGGTGTGGTGCATTGTAACACTGCATTACAATGAGCCCCTATTATAAATATGCTATTATATTCTATACTTTCATGAACTCTTTTATAAAGAATTAAGACTGAGAGTCAATGTTCAGAAATTATTATGTGATTATTATTATGTTTTTTAATTATGCTGAATAGCTATATTTATCAATGTGTTTGTTGTCAAACTCTTGTTTGTATATTTTAAAGGGTTACTTCAGCGATTAGTATATGGCTTTGTATCAGTAGAAACCATGGAGTATATTCAAATGATCGTGCTCCCCCCTCTTATATCCACCTGAGACGAGAGATTTATGCATTTTATTTCTGGAAAAATTCCTCTCATGACACAAATTGACGATATTTGCCCAGAAGCTAAAGACTACAGCCAGCAGAGGGAGCCATTTCCGCATGTTTTCAACTCGCGCATGGGGAATGGGAGATCACACTTACAGCACAGCTCAACTACAGGCATTAATTTAAACGGATGCTGAGCAATGTAAGTGTTTTCACTTCTCAAATTAATTTCTATGAACGTTAAGCTTCCAAAGGCATAAACTGAAAACGCGTTGTGAATGTATGCCGCGAATGTTGTCGCGATTACCTCAGCTCTCATCATGAGAGCTCATCAGCTCATTTATGACGTTAAATGTAATCTGACTCCTAATCTGAGTTAGTGCTGAGAGACTCACGCGGCAACTCGATCGTTATATTGAACACACACGTTCAGTATTAAATTGTACTTTCTGAACTCAGTCACTGTAATCCAGTAGCGGTGGCTTTGGGAATGGCCTCACAGGGCAGCAAAGCATTCTGGGAATTGTAGTCTTTCATCCCCATGAGACAAAAATACATTTTCTGTCTTTCCTGAGTCTAGAAAGCACCAAATTCAAAAATAATTTCACATTTCTACTACATTAATGACCCAGTTTAAATACAGATTCATCTTTCCAGCGCTGAAGTACCCCTTTAATGATTAAAATGCCATTATTTCATTTTAAAAAATGTTAATAATTGTATTTTATAAAAAAAAAAAAAATATATATATATATATATATATATATATATATATATATATATATATATATATATATATATAAACTTTAGTTTATCTTGGATATTTTTTGTATTATATCAGGTAACATATTAAGCTGTAATTCATGTTACATTGTGCATTTCACATGTTACAATGAACCCCACCTATGGGGCATGTTGTCACATTTCACTTCCATTCTTTCGGAGTAAATCAATAAAAAAGTATACACTGTATTAATGAAACAAAACCACATAATTGTACTTGACATGTGTGCAATTATGTGGGGAAAAATAAATGCTCTGAACTCCAAGCGGATTTACACAAACTGAGACAGTCAAAAAGCATTTGGTTGTGCCCGCTCTCCACTACATCAGCATTGTCACATGCTTTTATTCCCAAGGCAGCAGTGCACCTCTCCAGTGTCACGTCTTGACACACGTGTCTAGGTCGCACATGTTGCCTTTGTGCTTAGTGACGTATGTTCTGAATGACTGCTGAGATGCTGTAGTTGGGATAAACAGACCATCAATCTTCTATTGCTGGATAACACAGCTGTGCAAACCTCTAGGCCAGTCACACTTTTAAAAGACTCTGCTCATCTCAGTGCATCCCTTCTTCTTATGTAAAGTTAGCATGGAGCAATAGTATAATCTTAGCTGCAAGAGACCCTGAAAGGGATAGTTAAGAAAAAAAAAACATGTAATTATGTCATCATGTACACTCTTAAAAATAAAGGTTCTTAAAGGTGGGTAGGACGGACTGATCTAAAACACTTTTGTCCAATTTTGTTTAAACTTTCTTTATATGTCAATACATAATTAAAATGTAAGTTCTCTGAAAAGGAGAGTATACTAAAAACCGAGTGACTCTAGACTTTTTAAACTGCAATAAATACCGCTCATTATTTTCGTTCGGGACGAAACAAATGATTGGCTTGGGCGACTGTCACTCTCTCTCTCGCGACCACGGCTTTCGCTACAGGATCTACCCACATGCGTGCGGTCGTTTGATTTGAGCAGTTCAAGAGGCAAGAAACCTAGGCAAAATAATGGCAGAGAAAGAGCCTTCAAAATTTACAGTGCAGGGTTTTACAGTCAGCAAAGGCAAACAATGTAAAAAAAAGGAAGACAGTACGAGAAAAGGCAACGCACAGAAAGTCTTTGGATAAACAAAGAAATCAAAGGTGAGTAAATATCTGTGTGGCTTTTCAATGATGGTGAGAACTGGGGACCTGAAAAACGACTCTGCTGTATTTCTGCTGGACAGGTAATCTTTCATTTTGATTATACATTTGTTTGGTTTATGTTTTTATGAAGCATGGATCAAGAGCACATGAAGCTGCCTAATATAGCTAATAACATTACTTAGCACAAAGTTACAATATTATACACTTAGCCATTAGTAGAGATGGTAAATACTCAATATGTTTAGCTCAAGTTAATCGCTGTTGTGTTGAATTTCGCAAAATTAACTTTAGATAACAAAATGCATGTGTAAAAGCTAGTACACCGCATCCAGGAACTTTTTTTTAGAGCTAAGTTAGCTTTAGCTACTACTAATCAACAATGCTTTCATCATGGAAACTCTTACATGCAAAACACAGTATATGTTATGAATCTTACCCGAAATTCATCTTCATCACAGTATAACTGATGTTATTGGAAAAACATGATGCTACCCATTTTCTTTGCCTTATAGCTCGTTACCAAATCAAACAAAAATATATTTTAAACTTTACCATTCTAGCTTGATAGTGAGTACTAAAAGACATCTTATTTGTTTATATTCATACTGATAAAGTTTGATTTTTTTATTACATGTGATTGTGACATGTTGTCACTACATGCACACTGCTTGTCTGAGGAAAATAATGCTTCTTCCAGCAGAGCGGTCGGTGAAGCGCGTTCATGTATTTTGGGGGGGCGTGGCTTTAGAAAGAGCCCAGAAGGGAGAAGGTGGAGTGAATGGAAATAATGAGCTGTCTTTAAAACAGTCGTGAGAGGTCTACAGACACTCAATTTTTATACTTTCTTTTTCAGAGTACTTACATTTTAATTATGTTTTGATATATAAAGAAAGTTTAAACAAGCTTGGAAAAAAAAAGTTTTTTAACCACTTCCTAGCTTTCCTTAGCCTAGAAATCTAGACGCACCCTAGCGGCAGCAAATTTAATCTGCCCGCAAGTTTCATCTAGGAACTCTCAATACCCTTCTGAGCTGTATTCCTCACAATCTGGACGGGCCAATCACATCGTGGATAGAGTCAGCGGGCGGGGCCATAATGACGACGATCGAGTTGCGTTTGCATGCTTCTAGTAAACACAGAAACTGGCGAACAGCGGCGGTCTTTTGAATCAGCTTTGACTGCGATTCTGGAAGACTTGGAGTTAAGCTTTTCTCTGAGAAAAGAACAAAGAACGGCACTGAAGTCATTCTTAAAAAGGGAAGATGTGTTCGGAGTTTAGCCGACCGGATACGGCAAATGTTTAATCTGTCAGCGAGCTCTGCTTCACCTTCGTTGCTCTGGTTGGTGTAGCGCTATCCTATCGCGTGCATGAGTTTGAAAGAGAACCGTTTATCCCGCCCCTCGGATTGAGCCCTGTCTATGGTGAGTTTCCAGACCAAACATCTTGATGTGGGTCTGGCTTGTCAAGATGTTTGGTCTGGAATGTTTGGTCCCACATCAAGATGTTTGGTCTGGAAACTCACCATAGACAGGGCTCAATCCGAGGGGCGGGATAAACGGTTCTCTTTCAAACTCATGCACGCGATAGGATAGTGCTAACCTTTCCTACCTTTAAATGGTTCTTTTGGGTGGGTGTATGGTTTCTTGAAGAATCTGTAATATCCAAAGAACCTTTCCATAGCCCAAAAGGTTCTTTGTAGTGCAAAAAAGGTTATTTAGACTATAAAATGGTTAGGGAAAAAAATGGTTCTTTAAAAGACATTTTACAAAACGGTTCTTTTGGGAGCCAGAAATGGGTCTTCTATGGCATCACTTTGAAAACCTTCATGGCACCTTTATTTTTTAAGGGTGTAGTCACCCTCATGTCATTCCAAACCTCTATTACTTACTTTCATCTGTCGAACATGCAAAGATATTTTTTCAGGTGTGACTTTTTACTGCGCAGAGTCAAAGTACTCTCAGTAGTGCTATTCCACCATACATTATAGTTCTCCTTTTTAATCCACTTAGAAAAGCGTGAAGGTGTTTGGTCGCTTCTAACTTGATCTCTGTTTGGTACCAAAGTGAATGAACTGGGCTTAGTGGGTTAAGCTAAATACTATCAGAATGTCACCACGTGTCAGAGCGAGTAAGAGCACACACTGAGACGAGAGAGGTATGTATCAACTTGTTTTAGTTAAGGGAATAACATAGTTTAATAGCAAAAAGCGGTGAAGTATCCCTTTAATGGATTGGTTAAAATAATTCATGATATCCATCTATGAATCTGCAGTATTGCAGTTGGAATCATATTCAACTTATTTTGTTATCAGTAAAGCTAAGATTCTGTCATCCCAGGAGACATGCAAACCACCAAACTGAGTATGGCACCAAAGCTTATCATTCATCTGTGTAATAAGAAGTTGCTTTGACAGGCCCTTCACTTTGGTGGGGTTCTCTGCTGCTCCAAAAGCACTTCATTCAGATAATGAAGTTGGCAGTGCTGGGCCTCGTTTCATGGATGTGCAGCTCATTAGTGTCAAGCTTGTAATAGTCTTCTGTCTCTTTGAAATGGTAGACGAGGATTAATACCCCGCACCATTAAAGAAGGAATAGGCATTGGCACGATTTGGTGGCCCTATGAGAAAGCTAAGAATCTTATTGGGTATTGACATGCAATGGCTCTCTGGATGGATTCATGGATTTTAAGGTGTCATTTTGGTGGCCCTATGAGAAAGCTAAGAATCTTATTGGGTATTGACATGCATTGGCTCTCTGGATGGATTCATGGATTTTAAGGTGTCACTAAATTACCAATGGGAATCTATTTGAGCTAAACATGGGCCAGGGTTTGGGTTCTCTCTCTCTCTCTCTCTCTCTCTCTCTCTCTCTCTCTCTCTCTCTCTCTCTCTCTCTCTCTCTCTCTCTCTCTCTCTTTATTATTTGTCTTTCATCTAATGTTCTGCTTGACTTCCTGCCGTTGTTCATCTGTGAGATTGAACCTCTGAAACCTGAAACGCTCTGCTGACTCTCCACATAGCCATCATGGATAAAGGTTTGCAGATGGGAAAACAAAGAAGGAAGAAGAAAAGGAAGGAAGAAGGAAGTTCATTACCGAGGTGATAATGCTGAAAAGCAAATGATTGGCAGAAATGGTCTGAAACTGCAGGCAGTGTTGTTCTTCACACTGTCATGGGCTGGATACAATTTGTTTGGTTCAACATTAATAAAACATGCAGTCATTCCTGTTTTCTGTTCTGCCAAGAATAAGCCTGCAAAACCTTAGAACACAATAGAACACAATAACAAAAAATAAAAAAGCATAAAGATGCTACAAGAATATATGTACATTTGTCATACAGAAATTTCAATATCCCAAAACTGAAACATTGCACTTCATACAATTCTGGAATAATCTAGAATAAGAACTATCTGTCTCAGGGATTCTTGGAATCTTCCACAAACTTATGATTTCAATTATATATTTTATTCTTTCAAATTGAGAACCAGTGATGCTTTCCATTGTAACTCCAAGGTCAACAACATCCCATGAGAGTGTAGTTTAAATCAAAGAGGCAGAAAATACATGTATGTTCCTCAGGACACAAAGACTATGAGCATTAGCAATAAAAGAAACAAAAAAATAAATAAAAAATAAAGACTGAAACACATGATAGTAGCCACCAGCCTTACACAATTTATAGTACTAAATATGAAAGCTGTTGAACACCATTACTGATATTATTAAGATATTATTTTGTGACTTTTGATGCCTATGGTCCCCGCTGGTGACTAGGTTTTCAATCATTAATAACACAACGCTTGTGGTTCCCGGTTTTGACCAGTTTTTCTGCAGCAATCCGTGTTGTCACTGTTTTATGCTGTCGGGCATGGGGGGGGGGGGGGGTGAGAGACAGGGCAGAAGGATTGCTTAGGGTGGTGTGCATGGACTGGATTATTTAATTGGCCCCACTTCATATTAGGTGTCCTTAAGTACTATGTACTTACATAAAAAAATAAGTACAATGCACTTACTGTGTTCAAATTGTACTGCCAAACACCTTTGCTGATATTGAGGTGGGATACGGGTAGAGTTAGGCACAGGTGTGGTGATATGGGTCAGTTTAAGGGTAGGGTTTGGTGTAAGTGCCAACTGTGTAATTACAAATGTAACTACAGAAATTAGTTACAGACGTAATTACATGCAGGTATTTTTTTTTTTAAATGTAAGTACAATGTAAAAACATGTATGTACACAAAAAGTGCATTGTATCAAATGATTAATTACAATGTTAGTACATAGTAGTTAAGGCCTCCTAATATAAAGTGGGTCCATTTAATTTGTCTTATTATTCAGCTTGTTATTCAGCTAATTATTCATCCACATACATATATATATATATATATATATATATATATATATATATATATATATATATATATATATATATATATATATATATATATATATGCCAAAGGTTAAAGACTACAGCCAGCAGAGGGAGCCATTTCTGCATGTTTTGAACCCGCGCATGGGGGATTACACTCAGAGCTCAGCTTGCAGCGGCAGGCACTAATTTAAACGGAGCTATGGTGAGCAATGTAAGTCTTTTAACTTCTCAAATTAATTTCTATGAAAGTTAAGCTTGCAAAGGCATGAACTGAAACGGCCAGACTGAACTCGCGTTGTGAATGTATGCCGCGAGTGTAGTCGCGATTACCTCAGCTCTCATCACGAGAGCTCATCAGCTCATTTATCTGACTCCTGCAGTTAGTGCTGTGATACTCACACGGCGACTCATTCATTATATTGAACAGACACGTTCAGTTTTTAATTGTAGTGTCTTCTCCAACTCAGTCACAGTAATCCAGTAGCGGTGGCTTTTGGGTGGGGGGGTGGGGTGGGGGGGTGGGGGGGCCTCACAGGACAGCAAAGCATTCTGGGAATTGTAGTCTTTCATCCCCATGAGACAAAAATACATTTTCTGTATTTTCTCAGTCTAGAAGGTATCAAATTCAAAAATAATTTCACATTTCTACTACATTGATGAGCCTGGTTAAATACAGATTTATCTTCCCAGCGCTGAAGTACCCCTTTAATCAACAAAATATTGTTTATTTATTTCAGTCCAGGCTCCAGCAGACCAGTGCAATGTTTGCCATTAAGTGTAGCAATAGCATTTGTGATATTTGAGGCTCGATGTGTCCTGCGGTGATACGCAAATTCCTTCTTGTATAGCTTGCAACCCTGCTCTTGTCGACACTTCAATCCTTTTGTTTTGTTTTTTAAACAAAATTTCCCATCCACGGGGGCCAAGCAAAGCGGTCTCACAGCTTCATGTTCACTATGGTTTGTTGTTGTCGTGACTCGTGAACGCTTGTTGGTGTTCCAGTATCTTGGGTCCGTCGAAACTCATTCATTGAAAAACGTTCCGTGGTGCAAAAATAACTGTGGTTAAAATTAGGTTATATATATATATATATATATATATATATATATTGCGCATTAATGACGTCAAAGACAAACCATTAAAAATATATACACATACATATTAGCCTGGATTCCAGCCGAACTTAGCCCCGCCCACAATTTGTTTAGGTTGGGCAGTTGGGTCTGGCCTTGCTCCATAGAGGAGTAATTATCCCCGAACAGAAACTGTTCGGACCAATGAAATCATCAGGGCAGGCTTTAGACAATGATGGACAGATGATAAACAGTAACAATCATGCACGTCATCAAAGGGGCTTGGATTATATTTGTTCAAATCTTAAATGGAGAGCTTGTTTGTATATGCATTCACCTTCACAATTTCTCTGAAAAATGATGATCATGTTGGGTAAGTACTCTGTGTATCATTAAATTCTTTTATTTTTTTACAACACCGGCAAAGATCGTTTATTCCAGCGGCAACACAGTGCAGTTGAGCTCTGTTGACGCTTCGCTGCTCTGATTGGTTGTAGGTCTATCCAATTGAGTTCTTCCCTGGTTCGGTTGAAACACACCCCATAATCACAGCCCAATGGAGCAGTTTCTGACTCATATTCTGACTAGAATTGAGTATGACCACGTCAGGCTACATATATATGTGTGTGTGTGTGTGTGTGTGTGTGCGTGTGTGTGTGTTAAAATTGCGCATTAATGACGTCAAAGACAAACCATTAAAATATTTTAATTTTTTTCTAAAAAAAACAGATGACAGCTACTATCGGTTTATCCCTGGAGGCCTCTTGCCTCAGGTAAAATTTAACTAGTAAATGCTTCCATTTATTTCGCTTAATAATAAGTTGGATGGTTTTCATTCTGGAAATATACAGGTAAATGCACATAATTGCTCACTGTTAAAGGGGGTTGCTTTCTCTGTCTTCCTCAATTTTTTACTTTATCTATGTGATTTATTTTCTTCATGTTGCTTAATAAAATGGTATCCATTTGCAAATATGAAAAATTATTTACATAAATTAAGTAGCCTGCTGATTTATTGTTTCAAGGATAAAGGACAAGGTAATGGTCTTATGAAACTGTGATACAAGCTAAATCAAGCATTACATATGTGTCTTATGAACTGATCGTGCTTCACATCTCCTTTGGGACTGTATGCTTGGTTGGCTCATATACCCATTCAGTACAATGTAATGGATTTTCTGGATTGAATGCTTGAACAGAGGCACCTGCTGGTCCAGATGTCTCTGTTTTTGACTGAAAAATAAAACATGAGTAGCATTGAAGGCTCTATTATCTTGGTCAGTGGTAGACTAATAGTGAATTATATATAGGCTATTTACATATGTTGTGCAACTTTAGGCACAACCAGTAGTGCTGTATATAGTCACAACTAAGATAATACCACTATATTTTCCCTGAAAACCTCAGACAGCCAGGCAAGCACGAAAACACTTTACAGCCCAGTTGGTGTAGATGGAGTTCATCACTTCTGTGGTTTGCTTCACTGTACTTGCTGGCAGTGGGATTTGAGGCTTGCAGAAGCCCCTTTTCATTTTATTATTTTTTTTTTGTCATTGGAATGGATGTCAGTGACCCCTCTTAACTAATTGGAGAAAAGCAAGCCTTCCACATTCTGACGGACTAGTCATATTCCTGTGTAGCATCTAATATTTTCATTTAATTTGTGACCACCCAAAGAGCTTTCCCTGTCAAAATCAATAAATCCATCGAATGCTGCATGTCTTTAGTTGAATCAATGGAAGACATGTTTGCATTAACGGAAATCAAAAATTGATCAGGTACAATTGTAATATACTTAGAATATTAGATACTAAGCAGTAGAAAATCATTGTGTACAGCAATCTGATTACCTACCAGAATGGGTAAAATAAAAAGACACAAAGGAGAGAAGGAGGCAAAGGGAGGAAGTTGAAATGCTGAGAGGAGTTGTTTGAGTCCAGAGACCAAAGGAACAGACAGTGGTAATGAAACCATCATTCAGGGGCCATTTGTTCTATTTCGCCAGTGTCTGTTTACTTTTTTTCCTTCTCCTAACACACCCCAACACCAGCCTCACATCCCCATCTCCTCTTGTTACTCCAGGTTTATCTTGTCACAGCTCACAGGTGATTTTTTTTTCTTTCTCAAGAGCTCTATTCTGCCTTGTTGTATTAGATTAGTCTGAGCAATACTTTCAGAACTTATTATTATAGTTATTGATTGATTGCATTAGTTTTAAAATGCTACTCATAGAGACAAGATATTAAAGTTAAGCTTAGTTTATATATATGCCGCTCTACACTGGCCTGTCATCCAGGCTAAAAAAAGGTAAATAGGGCGCACGATTTACTATTTAATTCCTTCGATTTATAAGTTGTGCGCACAATTTAGTAAATCAAGTGAACTAATTAGTTAAACGTGCGCATGATTTTGTAAATCGAGGGAACGAAATAGTAAAATGTGCGCACGATTTATAAATCAAGGGAACAAAATAGTAAATTGTGTGCACTATTTAGCCTACTATTTTTTTTTTACTGCATGTCATGTGTGGGGCTCCGTACTATAGTAACAGTTTTTCTTAACCTTTTTAAAAGCACATTTTAGTCAGTTCAAAATAGCTATCGGTTGATACATTGAATTATTAACTTAATATATGCTGTTAATTTTAATTTTATCTTCCATTACTGTTTTCAAATCAAAATTGTATTAAATGCTACTGATAATATAGAGAATGAATAACAAAGAATTAGATTGTTGTGCCTCTGAAGTTGTTAAAAATGAAGCTCTAGCGTACGTTCTTCCAGAAAGACTCAAATGTTACATCAGTTATGACCGTCAGATCTAACCTATCATGGTCTAATACTGGGAGTATAAAAGATCGGTACTTATACATGTCTGAGTTTGCAGATGCTGATGCCAACATTTACCTCCATCCTCCAGGATGGTTCCTGCCTGTCCCTCCCATGGGGTCGGCTATGTCCCTGCCTTAATCTTCAGGCAGGAAATGCAGAGTTGTTAACCTCTAGATGTACGCTATGGATGGGGCCTACGCCAAATAGCTCTTAATATTATACTTGGTGGTCTGTCAATAAATTAACGCTTGTTACTAAATTTGGCCTGCTGATTCTTTCTGGTAGAACTTGTTGCTTTACAGTTACAGTCACCTTTCAAGCTGGCATAGCATCAAAAGTAAATTAAGTGAGCAGTGATGTCCATAAGGAATTAATGAATCATTCCAAAGTCATATCATAAGTTTAGTGAACATGAATCTGCTGCAAAGCAAGGATCTCCTGTAATATATAAAATAACCACCAGCTTGGTCCCACCAGAGCAGTGCTGTCTTTTTAAATCATCATCATAATTATCAAAAGCCCCCAGAATGGAAATGTGCAAGCATTTCTATTATATTTCTTTAGCTTGGGGATACAGACATGATTATCTTTTTACTCATGAGGTGACCTCATTCAATTAAAAGAGAACTTCGGAAGGACATAAAATCAATGGAGGACCAGAACCAATTAAAAAACAGCTAATTGCAGATGCATTTTTAAGTGGATTGACTAAGTAGCTGTCAATAACAACATTGTCTGCCAAGGAAGTTATGCTGTGTTCACGCCATGTCGTAATTACCGTAAATAAAGCACTGTATGCTTTCAAATGGTGCACAGTGCCACTTCAAGTCGAACACACCTAAAATCTGACATGCTCACAGTACAGTGGCTCTGGAAATTGTAATTACAAGTTCTACAAGCAAGTGAAGGCTTTTTTACATTATCGTTACGGTAACTTCAACAGTGTAAATGCACCTTTATGCAAGAGACTAAAATAAGTAAATTAATTTCACTATCAACCTATTATTTATGCAGCGCTTTTTACAATGCCGATTGTTTCAAAGCAGCTTAACAGTGTTAACAGGGAAATAATGCAACAGAATTTGATTCATGAATTTGATCATTAGATGTTATCTATACTTCAAGGTGTTTTAGTCAGGATTTACTCACCCTCAAATCATCCTAGGTGTATATGACATTCTTCTTTCAGACGAATAAAATCGGGGTTACATTTAAAAGTCCTGATAATCAAAGCTTTTTAATGGCAGCAGATGTAGCTCTGTTTTTGAAGTCCACAAAAAAAAATGAATCTGTCAAACAATGTGCTCCACATGGTTCTGATAGGTTAATAAAGGCATTCCATCCGATTGCATTCCGTATTCAACTTATGGGAAAAGTGTTGAAAGTGCCTCTGCAGTTCAAAAGTCCGTACCTATCTTGAATTGCGAGAAGGCACTTTCAAAACTTTTTCACAGTTTTAAATATGGACATTTTTAGTACACAAATGCAGTGATTCGCTTCAGAAGCCCCCAGAGCCGTGTAGAGCACGTTATTTGACGGACAGATGCACTTTTTATGGACTTAAAAAATAGAGCTACATCAGTTACTGCCAAAGCAAGATTGGATAAGCCAGCACTTTTTAAATATAACTACAATTTTATTCATCTGAATGAAGAATGTCATATACACCTAGGATGACTTGAGGGTGAGTAAATCATTGGCTAATTTTTATTTATGGATGAACTATCCTTTTCAGCAATAGATACAGGCTTAAAGCAGTTTGGAACTGTTTTTCTTTGCGGAAGCTTTGCGGAAGAGCTAATAAAATATTTAAACTCACGACAATATTTTGTGTCTAATTTACTTGAGACAAATAACTTAGCAGTGTAATAAGTGGGATAATGTATCATCTCAAACAAGCCTATAATCTTCAGAATGATGCAAGGCCCCTCCACTTCACGTCAGGGTCTAAAAACATGCTTATTTAGCCAATAATGGCTTTAAGGTGGACACGATTAAAAGGAAAGGTTCGGCATACTTGCTCCATGCATTCCAGAAGAAAAATGCATTTAAAATCAAGAAATTTGAGTCTCACATCTGACCTGCTTCTTCCTGTCTTCATCTGTCTTGTGCTCTGTGGGACTTTTATGTTGAATTTCCTCTGTGCCTAGTTTCTGTGTTCTTTCCTGTGCCCTGTGTCTTGTGGCCAGTGTTTTTTTTTTTTTCTTTCATTTTTTTCATTTTCATTAGTCTGCTCCAGGTGTCAGTTTCCCTTGTTAAGCTTGTTTACCTCTCTGTTTAAATAGCACTTGTATTTTTTGGTTCTCTGTCGTTTGTTGTTTGATGTCATGCAGGTGTCTGCGGTTCCCAGTGCTTTTCTTCAGTATTATTTTGTTCCTGATTTGGGTTATGATTGTTTATTTTCATTAAAATCTCCATGCATTTTGATCCTCCATCCAGGGGCGTAGCACCAAATTTTGGGCCCTGGGTACAAACCATCTTGCTGGGCCCCCGTACCATGTATGTGTATGTATAGAAAACTGACTTCTAAGCCCCCCCCCCCCCCCCCCCCCCCCCTCTGCTTTGGGGCCCTGGTTACTCAGTACCCTTTATCCCCCCAGTCCCACGCCCCTGCCTCCATCTCTGCCTGCCATCTTTGATTCCCCCGTTCCCTGACAGACTGGCTGGTTTTCAAAATGTTTTGATTGTCAATCAGCAGTCATAGCCCAGATTCAATGGAAAATACATCTCCTCTTACTCTTTAACTACAATTCAGGAACAGCAAAGGTGTGACCATGACTCTTGAATTAGAACTTGTGTAAATTGTCATGTTCTTCCTCTTTTTTTCTCCTAATTGCAAGTACAATACAAATGTAATATACATCTGTGTATTTAATCATTAGCCAACACTTTCATGTCTGCAGTATGGAGTGAAATTGGATTTTCACATGCTCAATCTAATGAAATCTTTTGATGAAATGTGTAATAGTTGATTTACGGGTTTACATAACATGTGATAAAATGTTTGTGGGAAACACGTTTATCTAATATTGTACAAACCCACACACACAGATACACACACACACAAGCACACACAAACACACGCACACGCACACGCACACGCACACACACACATTTACTGCATTCACATGCCGTAAGAGTCTACTGCTGTCTTATACTGAATTATTATTTTTTTTCTCTATTGTAACTACATGTTGTCCTAATAAAAAAGGAAATCATTTGTAATTATGACAGTTGTGTGATTGAGTTAGGAGCGAAACCCCACTGATCATTCTAATGGACTTCAGACCTCCTACAGAATCATATGAATATGAAGTGAAGGATTCTCCTTGTACAGTGATCACATATTTTTTCTAAATTAATCATCAGTGTTAAAACATTGTCATTGAGACATTGTGTATGAAAATTGTGAAGACACATTTCCAACAGTAAATTGTGGAATAATAATGGAATCAAAATTTCTAAAATCTGGTCATTTTCAATCTGACAACTAGCCTAGAAATCTAGACGCACCCTAGCGGCAGCAAATTTAATCTGCCCGCGAGTGTCGTCTAGGAACTCTCAATACCCTTCTGAGCTGTATTCCCCTAACTCTTGCCAGGCCAATCACATTGTGTTTAGAGTCGGTGGGCGGGGCCATAATGACGACGGCTGAGTTGCGTTTGCGTGCTTCTAGTAAACACAGAAACTAGCGAACGGCGGTCTTTCGAATCAGCTTTGACCGCGACTCTGGAAGACTTGGAGTTAAGCTTTTCTCTGATAAAAGAACAAAGAACGGCACTGAAGTCATTCTTAAAAAGGGAAGATGTGTTCTGAGTTTTGCCGACCGGATACGGCGAATGTTTAATCTATCAACGAGCTCTGTTTCACGTTCGTTTGAAACACAACCGTTTATCCCGCCTCTCGGATTGAGCCCTGTCTATGGTGAGTTTCCAGACCAAACATCTTGATGTGGGTCTGGCTTGTCAGTCTATCTGACAACATTGAGACAACAACAAAAAAGACAACATCGAGAACAGCTGGTAGCCAGTTCTCCTTCCCCTAACCATAAGCCATGTGTTTCAGAGAATATGAACTATAAACTAGTGCTGTCAATCACAAAAAAAAAAATTATCTAGATTAATCAAAACAAAAAATCTGTGATTAATCACATTAAAAAATATATATTTTTTACATCCAATCGGATCACAATACAGACAAATACGTTTACTCCTGGTTTTTTAATCTGTCTCTTTTGTCCTCTTTCATCCACTTTATTTATTTATTTTTTTACTCTCTCTGGAAGTGGTTGAAAGTCAAGTCACCTTTATTTACAGATAGTTTCAAAGCAACAGTGATAATAGAAAAATGATGCAACAACGTTTGTTTTGTCTGTCCAGCAGCTATAGAAGAAAACATTGTCATTATCCAGTTTAAGTAAATTCAGTGTTGACTCATTTCTGTCGTAAAAAATCATTAGTTATTAACCCTTTCACGTGTACGTTTAAAATATTCTAGCTGACCCTGAGAAGTGAGTTTTTTATTGTATCCACACAACACAGCCACAATAACACTGGATGACAAATGTTGTTTTCTTTTTTTTTATTCAAAATATTCACAATTTTGCTTAGCATGTCATCAATGATTCTCAAATATGTTTTTGTCATTAAACAACATTATAAATTATCTTGATCTATAACATGAGGTGGGCAACACCTTGTTTGCACCACAGTTTAGAGAGTCCTGCCAATTGGATTTACAGCATTCATCAGTTTTTTTTTTTTTTTTCTTTTTTTTCTTTTTTTCTGAAATACATGTACGTGGCCGATGATCTGGGAGAAGAAATGTGTAAACTTTATCATTAATTAGGGCCACTATTTGTCTGATATGAAATCACATTGTCAAATTATAATTGAAATTATTGTTTTTACTGCTTTTAGACACCAATGTGCATTTGACAAACTCTGAAAGTATTGTTTTACTAGTACTTATGTGTATTTAAATGTCTGAAACCTAAAATAAACATTATGTGGTTGAAAACTGCATAGTTATGATAAATGACAAGCGCTGAGCGCGTGTCTGTTTCTGGCTTATCCACAACTTTCCCGAACTCGGACCTTTCCCAAGATCGCTATGGCAACGTAGAACACGCCGGTAATGAACTTCCGGGTTTACTTTAGTCTGTACTGTTATCAGCTAAACGTTTGGTTGTATTATGAGGATTCAGGAATAGACTTTTACAACAACGCTTCAGCCAAAATGATCAGATCTCCCAGATGGTCGCATGGATTTGACTATCTTACAAGAACTTACTAATATCTGTAGCACTAAGCGATTCACCTGAGTTATGCAGTGCACACATTTTGCCACTGTGTGGTAGGCTTGGCTGTTCCTATGATCCACGCAAGAGTTACCTTCCGTCCATGCGCCTGTAAATCAATTTTATTTTATTATAAATAAAGATTTATTTGTTTCTAGTTATTTATTTTGTTAGATATTTCCACTTTGCGGGAGTCCAGCAAAATAATTGTATTTTCCCGCGACACGCACACAATAATATCTTGCCGCCCGCATCCGCATTCACCCATCAAATATTATCCCGTGCCGCACTCGGTTGTGCTGGGTCCCGCAGGAGTACATGTCTCTATTTAATGTTAGGTTGTAAGAGCGGTCTTGCTACACAATAAATCTGTAAATTATTGAAAACAATAAACATACCCCTTGCAAAAAATTATACAGTTGTACTGCAGTATTTTAAATAGGTTAAACTAATATATTATATAAACTCAATAATTAAATTTACATCACTAAAGTTGTTATTTTTTATTACAATGCACTTAAATTAATTGAAGTTCATGCATCTATTTTCATGTTGATTAAAAAAAAAAGTCTACTGACAATGTCTGGCATGATTTCAACAATTACAAATATTAAAATATAAATATTACTTCTACATCACAATTCTTGAGTTTATTTAAAGCTTGTTGGGCATTGAATGGAGAGCGAAGGGTGCTAGCAACATGTCAAAGGGTCCGTTTATGTTGCATGGTTTATGGAAGCAAGTAGGTTTCGGAGGTGTGAGACCCAGGCGCTCAGCGCTAGTTAACCCCGGCGAGAGCAGCCTTAACTCGGCTCGTCCTTCAGACAACTGCCGCTGCCTGGCAGAAGCCCCTCCCATGACACAAATTTGCATCTGTTGTGTAATGAATGGAGTCAAAATGTTCACGCATCCATGTTCGCGCGAATAGCACTATTTATTCGCGTCACTCACGTCTGGCGTGAACGCAGCAGAACTGTTATTTGTGCTAAACCGGAACTGAGATACCGTCAACCGGAAGAATCGAGTGTCATGGCGACGCCCACTAAGACTTGCAGGAAAGTTGTGGATAGCCCCAGCCAAAGTGTGAAAGCACAGTTTGAATCTGGCAGTTATGTCACATCCCTGAACATTCTAAATCCCATATGTGGGACCGTACTCTCAGGGACACAGAAATTAGAATCCCAGGTTAATTTAGTTATAAATTGATTATGCGCCATGTATATGCCAGGTTAATTAGATGTTGTCAGTCTAGATTTATACTGACAGACTCTGTCTGCTTCCCGAATGATGATAAAAAGTCTGTTTAAGTACTAAATGGGAAAGGGTTAGGTTAGGGTTAAGATATCTACCACCTTGATTGTGCTATTCTAGGTATTATCAACTGGAAATTGCAATTGATGTGAAGGACTATAATGTGTTGAGAGCTCTATCAGCGTTGAAAGAACTGGGCTAATATGGTCATACTTCTTGATTCTAGTAAGAACTCTAGCTGCTGTGTTTTGGAACAGCTGGAGTTCAACATTTTTCACTGAGAGCATGGAAGAATGCGGTTTTACAGATGCTAGAAATGGGGCTTCTATTCTACTAAAATCATAATTTTTACTAAATCATATAAAACGAAATTTTTACTAAAATATTTTATTGATGTAAATTTTGTACAGCATAGACTTTATATTAGGTGACCTACGTACAATGATGTACGCTGCTGACCCTTCCCTTACACTCCCGCTATATATATATATATATATATATATATATATATATATATATATATTAGGGGTGTAACGATACGCGTATTCGTATTGAACCGTTCGGTACGAGGCTTTCGGTTCGGTACGCGGTACGCATTATGTACCCAAACCGAACATAATGGTCTAATTAATTAGGTCTAATTAATTAGATTTGGAAAATAAAAAAAGTATGTAAAATATAATATTATGCGTTCAACAAGGAAGCCAATAACCAAAACGACGTAACAGGCAATGCCCCTGACTAAGAGAAAAAAAAAATATATATATATATATTTTTTAGACTGCTCTGTCAGGTGCTCGCTTACTCAGTACACACTGAATGCTCATTGCAACATGGCTATTGCGTTTAACAGACCAGAAATAGAAGATCCTCCAATAACCAACGGGTCTGGTGTGTTGGTGAACTTTGGATTCTCTGAAAGCTATGATGGTGTTGGCAAGAGTGATGGATTAAAAAACAACGGTATGTCGCATTTGCTACATGATGGTACAGCAGCGGGAATAATTAATGTCATGTCAATCAACTCATTTACGCCGACAACCAGACGATGAAAAGAAGAAACAGCCACAAATTATCCCCACAGCATTTAGACTGACATTTCCAACTTATTCAAATGGCAAAAGACATTTATAGCCGCGAATATGAGACCTTACGCCCGTTTCACACAAACTCCGTCTGCAGTGCGAAGCCTATGCTGCATATTTTTTCTGTACCCATGTTAACGGTTGCGGAATGAAAACCCAACATATGTGAAAGGATCAGGGCGTGCGGGCTCCTGCACCGCATATGCAGCGCAAAACGCACCAAATACGCACTGCAGACGGAGTTTTAAGAATGTGCTTAAAGTAATGGAGCCGCGTTACAATGTTCCTTCACAAGCACATTTCACCCAGTAATTCCTGCTTTGTACTAAAAAACAAAAGCCCAAATAGAGAACCAATTGGCCAAAGCAACAGCGGTTGCTCTGACTACAGACGGCTGGACGTCAACGGCTACACAAAGCTACCTGACTGTAACGGCACATTACATTACCGATGAATGGGAGACGAACAGCCACGTTCTTCAGACACGCCCTCTTGAGAGTCACACAAGTCCGGATTTGGCCAAAGGGAGGACAGAAGCAGTAGTGTGTGAAAAAAGTGTGGAGAGAGCTATTGTAAAGAGCTGATGTCTATTTCTGTAACTACATAGAAGATGGGTAAAGTATCTTCATCTTTTTTCAATGTAAAAAAATAAAAAATCATACTTTGTTAGTTTAAAAAAATAAAAAAGGTAATTTATCTGCCATTTTTTTATTTTTGCTGTATCTAAAATGTACCGAACCGTACCGTACCGAACCGTGACACCAGTGTATCGTATCGAACCGAACCGTGAATTTTGTGAACCGTTACACCCCTAATATATATATATATATATTGTGTGACAAGTCTCCCGAGCTCTCATCAGCGTCGCCCTGGCAATTGATGGAAAACACCTGCACACGATCAGCACGGGCCGGATCGTCACAGCTGCAGGCCATCAGGCCCGGGCTTAAAAGCCTTGACTCTGGGACACCAGTTTGAGCACGATCTCCATGCAGCACTACGCTAACCTGTCTCTCTCTCTCTCACCCAGACTGCAGCCTGTGACGCTCCGGCCACCTCGCCGCACCCACGTCACCGCTAGCACCAGGGCACCCGGAAGAAGGACACCACCAGCGCACCTGCACCTAAATCACCACGTTTGTCACTGTTCAGACCAATAAATCCACCCTCTGGGGGCTTTGCACCAATTTCATTGTTGCGTGATCCTTCACCTCGCCACACTGGTGGAGAATGCGGGCAAGAGCGTGAAGGATCACCAACCACCCCCTGAACACTGACATTGTTTTTTTTTCTCACCCACGCAGTCAACCGGATCGGAGAAAAAGGCGGCGCTCCTCCCCTATCATGGAAGACCTGCTAAAATGCCTTACCGAAGTGAGTCTGCGACAGCAACAGATCACCGAGCATCTGGCGGCCCGCCAGCAAAAAGTTGAAGAGGAAGTCGCCGCTCTCCGCCTTGCCCCTGCCCAGCACGTTCCGCTGCCTGATCCGCGCGTCCGCGCCACCCAGATACTGCCAAAGTTAACCGGCCATGACGACATCGAGCTGTTCCTGCAGCTATTTGAGTCCACGGCGGTTCGGGAGAACTGGGACCGGAGCGAATGGGCGCGGCTGCTGGGACCCCTGCTGACCGGTGAGGCACAACAAGCCTACTTTTCATTGCCCACGGAAACGGCTGACAATTATGATGCTTTAAAGAGAGAAATCCTCGCACGCCTCGGGCTGTCGTCCATTTCAGCAGCCCAACTGTTTCACAAATGGGACTACAAGCCTCGTCGCCCAGCCCGCGCCCAGGCTGCTGAACTCTCCAGACTGTCCCGACACTGGCTGCTTGAGGGAACAACCACCGCGGGTCAGGTAGCGGAGCGGGTCACGATCGACCGTCTGCTCCGAGCTCTCCCGCCGCCCACGAGGAGGGCGGTGGGAATGACGAATCCAACCTCCATCAGCGAGCTCGTCGAAGCCATCGAGTTGGCGGAGGCGGCGATGCACCGCGACCCTGGGGAGCGAGCGCCGTCTTTCCCCCGGAGGGTGGTCCAGGAGCGACGCGCGCCGGAAGGTACCCAGCGCGCAGTACACAGGCCTGCGGCTCCCGGCCCCATCGACGAGCCGATGCCCACGGAGGAACCGGTCCCACCGGTACGTGCATGGTTGGCTGGCTGTGTCGTCCATCAGGAGCCGCCCCGCGGAGCCCCGCGATCGGAGGTGAAACTCAATGGGCGGCCAGTTCTGGCCCTTCTCGACTCGGGGAGCTCGGTCAGTCTCGTCCAGGCCGCCATCCTACCGCCCCAGAAGAACTCCAAAACCCAACTTCCGATCACCTGTGTACACGGCGACACTCGTCATGTCCCGGCCCGCCGAGTGACGATCTCCGCTGGCCCGGGCACCTGGCCGTTGGAAGTGGGAATTGTGAAGGACCTTCCCGTGGCCGTACTCCTGGGACGGGACTGGCCGGGCTTTGAAGAACTGCTTCAGACCTCCGTCCAGCCAGCCAGCCAGGCCGGGAGCCGCCCCCGAGAGCGGCGCGGTCGGAGAAGGAGGACGACCCAGGCTGCTCTGTTGGCATCGGACAGCGGGAGAGATGGTGAGTCCCCCTCCCAAACTCCTAATGTCTTTCTTGATGTGTTCCAACAGGTCCAGGGAGGGGGCTCCTTCGTGAAGGCCCAGCTGGAAGATGACCGCCTCAAGAACTGCTGGACTCAGGTCCGGGCAGTCGACGGCCAGGACCATCATCCAGCGCCCCATCCTCTCCCGCATTTCATCGTTCGGAACGGCCTGTTGTACTGTGTCGCCCAGCGAAGGGGGGAGGTCAAAGAGCTCCTCGTGGTGCCGAGGACCAAGACAGAAATGGTCATGGAACTCGCCCACGGCCATCCAATGGCCGGTCACCTGGGAGTCGCCAACACCATCCAGCGGATCCGGGACTGGTTCCACTGGCCAGGCTTGGATGGGGAAGTGAAGCGTTTCTGTCAGGCCTGTCCAACCTGCCAACGGACCGCACCACGAGCGCCTCCCCCCAGCCCGCTCATTCCGCTTCCCATCATCGGGGTACCTTTCGAGAGAATCGGAATGGACCTGGTGGGGCCGTTGCCTAAGTCTGCCCGGGGACACGAGCACATCCTGGTGATCGTCGATTACGCCACCCGGTATCCAGAGGCAGTTCCCCTGAGGAAGGCCACGGCCAACAACATCGCCCTAAGAGCTGTTCCTCCTCTGCACCCGAGTCGGCATCCCAGCGGAGATACTGACGGACCAAGGGACCCCCTTCATGTCCCGGCTGATGGCAGACCTCTGCCGGCTGCTGCAGGTAAAGCAACTCCGCACCACGGTATACCACCCACAGACAGACGGCCTCGTAGAGCGGTTTAATCAGACCTTGAAGCAGATGCTCCGGCGTGTGGCAGCGGAAGATAAGAGAGACTGGGACCTGATGCTCCCATACGTCCTGTTTGGCATCAGGGAAGTGCCTCAAGCGTCCACGGGATTCACCCCATTCGAGTTGCTCTTTGGCCGTCAGCCGAGGGGTCTTCTGGACGTGGCCCGTGAGGCCTGGGAACAGCAGCAGCCGGCACCTCTCCGCTCCGCCATTGAACACGTGAGAAAGATGCGTGAGCGGATCGAGAAGGTCATGCCATTAGTCCGGGAACACCTCACCAAGGCGCAGCAGTCCCAACAACAAAGGTACGACCGGGCGGCCCAGCCACGAGAGTTTCAACCAGGGGATCGAGTCCTGGTGCTGGTCCCCACCTCCACGTGCAAGTTCCTTGCGACCTGGCAAGGTCCGTTCACCGTCGTGGAACGAGTGGGGCCCGTCAACTATCGGCTGCGCCAGCCGGGTCGCCGACGAGAAGAGCAGCTATATCACGTTAACCTGCTAAAGAGGTGGGTGGGGACCCGAGAACAGCTCGCCGCATTGGCTTCCGTCGATCCCCTGGTTGTAGACGTCGGGGACCACCTGGCGGCCGCCCAGAAGACGAAGTTGAACCACCTGGTCCGTCAGCTATCTCTTGTGTGTTCCCCCCCCCGTCCCGGGCAGACCAACGTCATCCAGCACGACATCCGAACGCCACCAGGGGTCATCGTGAGGCAGCGGCCCTATCGGGTCCCAGAGGCTCGGAGACAGGCCATCGAGGATGAAATTTGTGAGATGCTCAAGTTAGGGGTAATCGAACCATCCCGCAGCGCCTGGTCCAGCCCAATCGTCATGGTACCGAAGCCGGATGGCACCCTCCGGTTCTGTAACGACTTCCGCCGGCTCAACGAGGTCTCGGAGTTCGATGGCTACCCGATGCCCCGTGTCGACGAGCTACTGGAACGTCTGGGGAGGGCCCGGTACATCACGACACTCGACCTCACCAAAGGATACTGGCAAGTCCCCCTCACGAACTCCGCTAAGGAGAAAACGGCGTTCTCTACTCCAAGTGGGCACTGGCAATACCGGACCCTCCCCTTCGGCCTCCACGGGGCACCGGCGACGTTCCAGAGGATGATGGACATCCTCCTGCGTCCTCACCAAGCCTACGCCGCCGCCTACCTCGACGACGTGGTCATCCACTCCGAGACCTGGCAGGACCACCTGGAGCGGCTCCGGAGGGTGCTCCTGGAACTCCGGCGGGCTGGGCTGACCGCCAACCCCCGGAAATGTCATCTGGCCCTCGCCGAGGCTCAGTACCTGGGGTTCCGGGTGGGTAGATGGCTGATCCAGCCACAACAAAGAAAGGTCGACGCCATCCTGACAGCGCCCCGCCCGGAGACCAAGACCCAGGTACGAGCCTTTTTGGGGTTGACGGGCTACTATCGCTGTTTTATCCCTAACTTCTCCTCCTTAGCATCTCCCCTGACAGACCTGACCAGGAAGGGGCAGCCGGAGAAGGTGAAGTGGGATGACGCGCTGGATAAGACCTTCCGGGCCATCAAGACCTTCCGCTGACCACGGAACCGGTCTTGAGGGCGCCCGACTTCAACTGCCCCTTCCTGCTGCAGACGGACGCCTCCGACACGGGCCTCGGAGCGGTCCTCTCCCAAGTCCAGGAGGGTGAGGAGCACCCCGTCACCTACATCAGCCGTAAGCTGACCCCAGCCGAAACCAGGTATGCGGCGGTGGAGAAGGAAGCCCTGGTCATTAAGTGGGCGGTCCTGGAGCTCCGCTACTACCTGCTGGGACGCCGCTTCACTCTGATGACGGATCATGCCCCGCTTCAGTGGATGGCCCGCGCTAAGGACACCAACGCCAGAGTGACGCGGTGGTTCCTAGCGCTCCAGGACTTCCACTTCACAGTGGAACATCGGGCCGGGACGGCCAACTCCAACGCCGACGGACTCTCCAGGCTGTGGTCAGCTTAAGCAGATCTGTCAGGGCGCACTACCCACCCACCCCTATGTTCCCCAATATATGCCACTAACTGTCATTACAGGACCAGCGCGACGCTTAGGGGGGGGGGGAGTGTGACAAGTCTCCCGAGCTCTCATCAGCGTCGCCCTGGCAATTGATGGAAAACACCTGCACACGATCAGCACGGGCCGGATCGTCAGCCGCAGGCCATCAGGCCCGGGCTTAAAAGCCTTGACTCTGGGACACCAGTTTGAGCACGATCTCCATGCAGCACTACGCTAACCTGTCTCTCTCTCTCTCACCCAGACTGCAGCCTGTGACGCTCCGGCCACCTCGCTGCACCCACGTCACCGCTAGCACCAGGGCACCCGGAAGAAGGACACCACCAGCGCACCTGCACCTAAATCACCACGTTTGTCACTGTTCAGACCAATAAATCCACCCTCTGGGGGCTTTGCACCAATTGCATTGTTGCGTGATCCTTCACCCCGCCACAATATATATATATATATATATATATATATATATATATATATATATATATATATATATATATATATATATATATATATATATATATATATATCCTCAACTATATGGTGGTTTAAGAATGTCAACTAAATAGACTACGTCACCCCCACTTTTACGGGATAGGGGACCCTCATAATATTTTTAAACACAGGTAGCTCAATTAAATGAACAGAGTATGAAAGGTTAATTTTTATTAGTTACTCACAGTCTTTCGTCATGGATAACATTTAACCAACCTGGGTTCATAGCACATTTCTCAAAAAGAAAACAGCAAAAAAGACCAACAACAAAACACTAAAACAAAGAATGACAAAACGTCCCCGGTTACGACTGTAACCTTAGTTCCCTGAGAACAGGGAACGAGACGCTGCATCAGCTGACGCTACGGGGAACGCCTCCAGCGTGACCGGTGTCTGAACTACTATCAAATCACAGCAATCCTACTGACCGGCGACAGCCTATGATGTCATCAAGGTGCGACCAGGAAGTATATAAGGGCGCCTTGCCAACATGACACTAGCTACTTCGTCTGAAGGGACTGTTTGGCAGGCAGGCCTTGAAGCATGGCAAACTGACGCAGCGTCTTGTTCCCTGTTCTCAGGGAAGTAAGGTTACAGTCTTAACCGGGGACATTCCCTTTCGAAAGGGAACTCGAGCTGCGTCAGCTGACGCTACGGGGAACGATATACCCACGCTGCCATGCTGAGGGGAGTGCATGCCCCTTACTAGCAGTGACAACTGCCTGGACAAGAGTTCGAAAAGGAAAGTCTGAACCACTCACCCCTCTGGTCACACTAGGCTGTCAGTGACAGCCTTCCCTACGGTCATAGCCCAAGCTATATGCCTAAGAGAGGACCTTATTAAGTTTTTAACTGAGGTCTCTTACCCTCGGTTGCTCAAAGGCCTGGGACCAACTACTT